>NW_027176207.1:9133651-9553651 GCF_023055335.1 Clinocottus analis | reverse complement strand
AAAAGTATCCCTTAAGAGTAAAATAACTCATAAAAGAGAATAGCTCATTTCAGAATAGTGGATTTTATATCATTGGATTATCATTATTGATTCATCAATCAATCATTAATGTGTAAACATCACTAAGGATGCAGCTGGTGAAGGTGGAATTTATGTAGGAGTAAAAAGTAAAAGATTTGAATATTAAATCTGATTACGTACAGTAAAGTAACAGAAAATTAAGCTACTATGCTGAAATAAATATACTTTTCACCTTTGCATAGTAACTTTACATGAAGTATAGTACCAAACCAAAAAGGTAACCATATGTATGAATTAAATTATTCCTACAACACTGGAACCTCATAGTATACAGAAACATTTTACTAAATAAATATAATCCTGGTGTCTTTTTAAACCTTTAAAATAAAAACAAATGTTTTAAACCGGAGCAACTGCTTCCACATGGACAAAACCATTCCATCCTGATTAATGAGCTTGACTATTAATATTAGCATGTTTATATGTCAAAATTAATTAATGTCAAGATTAATTTGTTAGTTGCTTGTCATTAAGTATTAGTTAAGTATGTTCTGTGACCCCCATCTAAAGTGAGCACTACCTATTTTTTACAATACATTTATAAGCAGTGCCTCAAGTCTCAGTTATCTTCTCAACAGAATAGGGAAATAGACACACAAGCAGTAAAATGAAGTATGAAACAAAGTATGAAAATCCAATCATGAAACGCACATTAGTCAAGCTTTATTCATCAAGAATAAAACATGTATAACTGTTTCCATGAATTGCCACATACATGTTGGAACAATGCTTTATAGATATATTAAGTGTTTATTTATGCTTTACTCGTGCTAAATATTGTGTAGTTATCATCAAGTGCTACTGTTTCTTCATTGTGTCCTCTATTCCCCACTCAGAACAATTCAGCTGCGGCCATGTGAACATGTCCCCCTCGTCCGGCACCAAGTCCATGACCCCGCGATCGTCAAACACGACACACGTTTTTAAAATAAAATACAATTCCAGCTCCACCCTGGAGGATGACTACTATGACGAGGATATTAGCCCGTTTTATGACGACTACGATATCTTTACGAACGATTCAGACTCGTCGAACATCTCTGTGGCCTCTGCAGTAAAAACACGATCAGTGAGGTCAGATTCAAGCTCCTCTGTCAATCCAGCGGAGGTTGTCAGTAGCTGGGAGGCAAGCAGTGTCACTGAAACGGAGAAAAAGCAGCTGCCTTCCTGGGCTTTCTTCCCCACACTCCCCACCATCATAGCACAAGACAACACTGACCAGAGGATTGTGGGAGGCAATGATGCAATTCCTGGAGAGATACCTTGGCAGGTACTGTCAGAATAAAGAGATGGGGATGAGCTGAAGGCAAATTGGTGATATTCACAAATAGGATATAGTTGCGCTTTCTTGTTTACAACAATCCAATGCTTCATTTGAAAAACATAGTCAGTATAACAGTGCATATGTCAACTCTCTCCACTCCAACATGTCCAGGTATTTGGAGCAAGAAGTATATCATAGACAGTTGACTGAGTTGAAGGGTAAAAGAAAAAAGCCAGAATAAAGAAAGCCACATGCATTTGTCTTCAATTGACCAGGTTGTTGCTGGTCAAATTTCATTGACATGCTTATTTATTCTTTCACAAGATGTGAGGTATTATTAGGTCACCTGCAAATGGTAAACAATATTTTGTGATTGGGTATCAAGAGGTATAAATATACCTCTTGAAAGTCTGAAGATGTCAAAGTGGAGCAGTGAGGTGAAAGATAAGATTGCAGATGGAGAAAATAACATGTAAATGGAAAAAGGAGAACGTATGTGCTGTGATGTTGCTCTGCCATATTGTGTATCAGAATGCATTTGTGTTTGTGTGCAGGTGGCTCTGATGTCTTACTCTGCCATCCTTGAAAGAGCAGAGGCTTTCTGTGGAGGATCTCTTCTCAGTGCATTATGGGTCGCCACCGCTGCCCATTGTCTGAAGCAAACTGATATTGTTTTCTTCGTCAGAGTGGGTAAGTAAAACTTATGTTACATTACTATTATATTCTATGATCCATAACCACAACAAACTGGTCTTAATCTTTACATATGATGTCATTACTGCTAACTATTTCCCAAAGCATGACTCTTCTATCCTCCAAGCAGTCATTGGTTACATGTCATGTATGAACAAATAAATTCCTACTTGACACTTATTGGAGATAGATAATCAAACAGTTGTCAATGCATTTTATCATGGTGTGGAAATGCTATGGCCTCATCGTTGTTGGTGCACTCAGTGGTGCTTTGACGTCTGAGATTTAAGATCAGAAGAGATCTATCCCATTGCTTTGTGCAGAGAGTAATACTACTGAATATGTATATTAATCTGTGCTTCTAGGTGAACATAATGTGTACCAGGATGAGGGTTCAGAGCAAGACCATGAGGTGGCAGAACAGCATAAACACCCCATGTATGATGCAACAATTTCTCTGTATAACCATGATATTGCACTGCTGAAGCTTGCCACTCCAGTGGAACTGTCCGAGCAACGGCGTCCCATCTGTCTGGGCCCCAGAGACTTTACAGAGACCATATTGAGGGACGCCAGCAGCTCTCTGGTGAGCGGCTGGGGAAAGCTGAACTTTGGAGGCATAAAGTCTTCCACACTTAAGAAGCTGGAGGTCCCCTACGTGGAACGGACCGCATGTAAACAAAGCAGTACGGATAAGATTACGCGCTATATGTTCTGTTCTGGCTACCAAAATGAACAGAAGGATGCATGCCAGGGAGACAGTGGGGGGCCGCATGCCACTAAATACAAAGGCACTTGGTTTCTAACAGGTATCATCAGCTGGGGGGAGAAATGTGCTGTGGTCGGGAAGTATGGTGTATACACTCGAGTATCCCGTTACCACAAGTGGATCAGTCAGAAAACAGGGATCCCAATATAACTGACTGTGTAAAGAACCCAAAATGTAAAGAAATAACAGAGCTGTCAGCCAACAAAATATACAGAGGAAGTGAAATGGGTTTTTCTATTGAATCATATTATTTTAGATTCTTACAATAAAAGGTAATCAAGTGAGTATTTTAATTTCTCTGTTGATATATTGCAAACTAATACTTTGTAGCTCTTCATAAAATGTTTGATTTGCAAATAAATGCAATCTTGATATGCCAATGTACAATTGTGTTTCATGTTTCTGAACTGAAAACGAGTGTTTTCAGTTCTTCGGTCTAATTAAACCTCTGCTAAGGTTGAATGTGGATCCGAACTGATAGGTTCACATTAGGTCACAAATCTCCTTTAATTAAGAATGATGAAGATGTTATCTGTCTCATGCCAACAGGGTGAACAAAGCTAAAAGGAGACTTATGAAAATATAACTCAATGAGTCTCTATCGAGGCCCATACAGTCCTGAGCAGAGGTCTAATCAGGGTTAACTGAAAACACCTGTGTGGATCTTTAAAGGACTGGCCTGCTCACCATGCAGGTGTTTTCACTCACTTGCTGATTAGACCTCTGTTCAATTATTGGGCAGAGATATGGTGACAATTCACTGCCAAACTCCATTAAGCTGCATTCAGATCTCACCAAGGCAAAATATGCAATAGATCAATGTCACCCTCCATGTTAAACCGGTACATTGGCCCCTCATGTTTTTACAGTTTAAAGTTCACTAGGCCTTTTTCATAACAAACATTTTTACATTTACAATTATTTAAAAGTATTTATATTATTAATTACACTGGTGTTACCTGCTATGTTTTGTCAAAATCTCTGCCGTGAAAGGGGCAGATTTAGCAGAAGGTCAGATCAGTTAGAATACTGAGATAAATTGGCAGTGAATTCTGGTGTCATGTCATATGGATTATAAAGGTGCAAGCTGTCCTGCCTCAATAGGTGCAACAAAACTAACAGTTTAGGATATGACAATCATAGTCTCTACATGCTAACATAGTCCTGAAGGTCTAATCAGGCAAGCTAAGTGAAAACACCTGTGGGTGCCTTCCCTTTATGAGGCTCTGCAGGCCTTTACTGTGTCATATCGAGAAGAAATCACAGCAGTCGGGTTGAATCAAATCAAATAATACTGTGCTTATATTTATGAAAATAGGCATTATAATACAAGCTTTCAGATGATTCAAAATATCAAAGTGCAAAATGAGCAAAAGCAGCAATCACCAGTGAAAGGTACTGTGGAAAAAGACGTATTGTAGCCTGTCTATTAACAAATCTAATGTTACACCATAGCCTGTGTTGGGTGGACATCAAATAAATTCAACATGATTTTACGCATTATGGAGTTGCATTGCTTACACTTTATTTAGACAATCTGGCTCTTCCAATCAATCTTATTCGGTTTTAAAGTTAATTTGAATCATCGTAATCCAAAGATTCAGCAAATACTGCAGGTCACATGACAGATGAGTGCCAACATCTGACTGTTCAAAAACATTCTTACCATTCATATGACGGTTGTCCAAAGTTGGGTTCAACATCAAATTCTTTTTCGATTTTTACTATTTACATATTCACAGTTAACTGAATAGCTGTCTGTAAGTATAAAATAGTCTCCTGTGAATGGTTTTTTTTTCTAATTCTATGAAATACTTCAGCTGGCAATTATAATTCTACACTAATGTATTTATTGTTAGTACCTAACACTGAGCATAATTCCCATGTTGGCGTAAACTAGCAGTACAGACAGAAATAAAGCATCAGGCACGTGTCCATGCAGAGCAGCGAACAACAGAAACATAAAGCGCGTCTCATCTCAGCTGCAGCAGAGGAGGTATTAATTTGATGGAAGAGTTGTAAAATTATAACCAATCTAAAATCACCAAATTTATCGACAGCAGCAAAAGTAAAAAAAAAAGGCTATGCAATCACATTTTCAGCTACACATCCCTCACCAAAACCATTAAGTGGCAAAACAAATCCACGATGTCTGATTTGAATGGGGAGATCTTGACTGACTATTGCTGAATATTCTTTTCTTCCCTTTGTACTTTCCGGTCCTGTACGTTCACCAAGAGGAGGAAAATGTCTGAGGCGGAGTAACCGTGCTGATTTGCGACATGCATAGTGACGTTGCTGGCTTCTGTCAAAGATTTGAATTCATTGAAAACCAAGACACCACAAAGTAAAGCTATTTTCCATAACTGACCGTGTTATATAAAAAGAAGCAACAATAATTAGCTGAGCTGTTTGGCACATGAACATTAATGATATGTCATTAGGCATATGCATGATTTCGGTCATATTTCATAAGAAAATAGAAATGATAAAACTTTTCCAATAAAAGTTCAACGTCTTCAGTTATAACACCAAGTCCAAATAATGTACTGCTGGAACAAAAATAGATAAAGAAAACAAGTTCCCATGTATGTGCTTTGCATTGTTACAGTCTTCTGAGGTCCACTCTGAATTGTACAGCCTTCTGAGGTGGACATGTCACAGTAGTTGGAAGAGTAAAATTCACAGGTGGTGTGCTTCAATCTGCCGAACATCTCTGCAGTGTCACGTGTCCCTTTTAGATCAAGTGGAGTATGTGTGTCATCTATGATCTGTTCTGATTGGCTCTCAGCAGGTCTCTCCCAGAATCCTGTGCAGGTCCTCAGGTAGAACACGCCCTTCTTCCCCACGACTTACATTCCTCACCATCCTGCGATTACACGGAAAAACAGAGACAACAATTTTAACATGAATTATTTGGGTATTTTCACCTCCAGGTTCGTTAGACACTCAATTCAAGATTATGTGTAATAAACATTTCTGAAACACCACATTACCACATTCCCGCCATTTCCTCATGTAGTAGCTGGATGACATCCCCGCAGTTAAAGATGATGTCATCGGTGCTGGCCATGCTGCTCTCTACCATAACTCTGTACCTGCCCGCCACCTGGAACAGAAGAAAGACAAGTACAAAGCAGGAGAATGGTGCATTTTGCTACTTTTCCAAATGCGCGGCAGTCTGAATTTAGAGTGCCCTCATACCGAAAGTATTTTGGCTCTGTGTTTACCCACCAAGCTGTTGGTCATCAATGTTTTGTTAATACAAGAGGCCTCCCAAGAGGTCTTTTCTGATCAAGTAACTTGAACAAGAGGACATCTTCTGAGCATGCCTCCCTATGTGTGGAAAGTTCTCCTCTTTAAAAGAAGAGTAAAGATCCCGAAGTGATAGTGACTTAAAGTGTTCTGCCATAACGTTTTTTAATGGAGTTTTTAACGCGTTAACTTTTCCAGCCCTACTTATCAGTGTTTGTGAATTCCCCCCATAGACTTAAGAACATATAATTTCTCTAGTACTACGTAAAATGACTAACTCTCACCAGGGGGGCCGGCTGATCCTCCTCGTCTGAGTCCGATAAGTTGGAGAGGTCTGTCGCTGCTCCCCAGTCCTCCAGACCCTCACAGATGGCCACTGAGTGGGCAGGAACAGGCCAAGCTGCAGGTGACAAGACGGCTTTGACGACTAGAAAGAGTAGCGCTACACCTTTTAATCACTAATATTCCACGAGCTGTGTGTATCCACTGTGAAACCCACGACAAAGATATATTTCAGTTTGTCCAGCACGTTCATATCCTAAACAATCTTCCACTCCAAGAAATGTAAAGAACAGTATGTTATCTTTAAAGTGAAGGCCTACGCTCTCAATGAGACCACTAATAACGGTTGGCTTATTGGAAAGGTTTAGGGCTACAAATATTTATGACATTCAAGTTAACACCACAATCTGTAGGAAAGAAAGTCAATGCCACCAAAGGGTTAAATGTGTATGATACTCTGTTAAAGAATTTTTGCATTTCATCTTGTTTTACGTATCTTATATTTAATTTGATGTGTGTTTCCCTCAAAAATAATGTTAAGTTAAATTTGAGAGACATCACTTAACATCTCTCCAAAGACCAGAATACCAGAAAGTGTTTTGAAGAGACAAAAGGTTTTCAAAAGAAAATGGAGCAAGTAATTAGTGTCAGTACTAAAATGTTAAAAAGTGTTTGCTGTGTGTTGTATTTTGTGGGCAATCTGCCTCAGCAACTCACTGCGTCGCGGTGACCGAACGACAGGTTCTGTGTGGGCGGGGCTTGTGTCTATTGACTCCTCCCCCCGTAGCCTGTGAGAGTAACTTGTTGTCGAGGAGCTGTGAGGAACAGGGAGACACGCTGAGCAGCCTCCCACCGACGCTCCGCCCCACGACACACACATCTCTGATGCACTGAACCGCATCACCATTGGAACAAGACACAACCACAGACAAGACAACAACAACAACAACATCCACGGTGTCACAAAACAAGCTCATTCACATTCTGTAAATTAAAACAGCATTCAATTAAGTTCACAATCACATATATTTCAGCGTCTGATTGTAAGGTATGTTTGAGTTCATAACACACCAATATTATCAGAAATCGCTGGAATATATGGAAATATTACTTTGAGTACACAGTGTTCTGCATACATACGTGGCCTAAATAGCATTTGCAAACAATGCAGTGTGGCTTTAAGTAGATGGGTGGAGTTTGAACCTTAATCCAATGTATGGAAAGAGATTCAAAAGTCGCTTTGTCTGATGTTGTTAAAGCCTACACATCTGCTAATTCACGGAGCAATCGTTGAAATAAAATAGGACTAAAATGGACATTCCCATAGCTGGCTAACTTCAGTATAACCTAAACGGTCTTATGAAAAGCTGCGGACCCACTGATGCAGGGGGTAACGGTCCAGGGGTAACGGTCCAGGGGTAACGGTCCAGGGGCCCCACTCCGGCTCCGGAGAAGGACGAGCTAACGACCTAACAAGCAACCATCCATGTCCTCACATGTCCTCAAATCTTTCTTCCTCCTGAGCTGCAACAACACTTTACGGCAATTGGCACGTGTTGTCACCATTCCAACGAACAACAGTCATTGTCATTTTCGTTTGTATTATGAAAATGACCACAGATGTTCCAATCCTATTCCATTTCTACGGTTGAAAGACTTTACAAATTACTTACAAATGCTTTGTGACCACATCTCATGTAGACAAATCATTCAAAAAGTGACAGTATTCATATCTTATCCTGTGTCTGTTAGTAAGAATCAAACATACCACAAAACATTCTCTGAATAGGATTATCCCATGCTCGTATGCTTCGACTGAACTGTGAGTCTTTGTGAGTGTATCCACCCAGAATATGACTGGCATGATTTTACATTACGAACAAACCTCAGGAAAAGACAAAAACCAACATGTGTTCATGCATCTATAAGAACTTTCTGAATTCCCTTGTTATGGAAGGTGAAAATCTTAAAAAAAAATGGATCACATAGATGCAGTTAAATACTCTAAAAGGCTATGTAATTCCCAAACACAACTGGGCCCTGAAGTTCTGAACGAATTGTTCTCAATTAGTATGAAAGAGTTGATTTGTTGGGGACTATTTTCAGATTCGGTGTAATTCACAATTGTATGCACTGGTATTTACGGCAGCAGATAGTGTATGTCGGATCGACTAAATAGAAGTACTGTGCACAACAATGCAACTAACTGATGTATTTTGAATTGTTTTTGGACAATCGAGATCTATGGCACAAAGGGATGAGCTATCAGGTTTTTGCTACACAAACAATACTTGTTAGAAGGATCAATGGAGGGTTGGTTTTGATCTTCTCATTTTCATTTGACCCCCAAAAAACTATGAGCCAATATTGATCATTTTCCAAGGCAAAGATAATTGTGAAGCTCAGAAGACTCTGCCATTCATCAAATATAACGCATGCTAGCATGCTATCAGTAAACAGAACATTAGTTTCTCCTACAAACACACATACAGCCCCACCAACACCCTGTAAAGCCTCATTTTGACACTTCCTTTGAGAACCAACGCTTTCAATGACAAACAAGCATCAGATTGTAGGATCTTAAACAAAAAAGAAAATCCTCTGACTCACACTTTGACAGTTATCTCTTAAAGATTGCGTCATCCTGGTAAGGTGTTGATTGCACTGGTGAAATTCAGCCACGTGCCATTTCAGATAAGATAAGATAATCCTTTATTATTTCAGTGCCACGGACAGTGTTGAAGCCATCAACGTAGTCATGAAAACCAGTTCTCAAAGGTAATGCTAAAGAGACAACAGATCAACTCACTCAATAACTTTAACACACTGCATACATATGATCATCATGCTTTGTTATTTAAAAACAAAAACAAGATAGGGTGGCATCTGGGTGAAATGGAGGCGCTATTTCAGAAATTGAATTCCTATAATTAACACTAGAATGGAGAGAAGCCATTTCCTTAATGTATCAAGTTTAAATCAATGTTGTAAATGAAACTGGTTCAAGCGTGAGTTGACCCATCCCCACCACCACACACCAGGAGGTCATAAACTGACAGAGGATGAATGGGAGGCCATGCAGAGAGATTCACCTGTCAGAGAGGGGGTTGTCGGAAAGTGGAAGAGAAGGAGCCTCATCTGAGAAAAGGAGAAGGGACAGAGGACGCAGACACATTGGCAGATATATTGCCAGAGCTAAACATAAGTTAAAATTAAAATAAAATTGGGCAATTTAAGGAAAGAAGGGAACAGTGAATGAATGAATAGCATTGATAGAAACCTTGACACAGTTTCTGCTGGTTGGTGAGAATCTTTCGAATCTCTGTCAGCCAGGCAACTTTGATCTCCAGTGTGGGAGCCTAGACAGAGAGACCATAACCACAAGAGAGGTTTGAGTGAATGAGCTAAAAGGTACACACGCTGAAACACTAAAAAGAGAAAGAGAAAATAGAAATAAAAAGATCAAATACCTGAACTATGTACACTACTTCTCTGCCACTGTACCAGATTTCAAATTTCTTCACATCTCCTTTCACATTTTCTGTGATTCCCACCGCACTCATCTACAAAAACATAGAAAAGTAACTACATTTCCGGATCACCCGTCATCCTCACTGACTCTTTTTTACTATACCATGTTGACCAATAATATGCAGTGCAATTCATGTTAAGCTTCATAAAAGACGGCTGTATTGGGGAGCTGTTGAATTGGATTGCATTGGTTGTAGCTAGCTGTACCTAATGAAGTGAGTGTATTATATATTGTTACTCTGAGGCAGGATTTGAAGCTGTAGAAAGGTGTCCTCTCGTGAGTGTCCTCGTCTCTTCGCTTGCAGAAGAGCAGAGCAAGGTCATAGAGGAAGAGATGCCTCTGCATGGGCTTGAACCTGGCCAGCTCCTTCATTCGCACCGCTGCCCTCTTATGGCTGATCCACACACTGAAGCCTCCCTGCATCACCACTCGCCCCAGCTGGCTGAGGTCCCCCTGGGAAAGACCGGTGGACCCAAAAGACGTAGATGAACTTAACCAACTTGTAAGAAATTCATCGCACAACAAAACACAAAATTAGAGGACATTGTGTTTTCTGAGCAGACTGAACCACAAATGAAACGACGTGTTAACATCGTTCATGTCAAAAATGTCAGCGCTTACAATCAGTTAACTTGGGATTTTCCAAGAACGTAACACTTTTTAGTTTCATTTACAAGTTACATGTAATTAATACCCGAGGTGGAAGAAAATAAAAGGCAATGGGAAAAAACACAACGCAATCTAAATTGTCCGTTCCATCTTATCTCTTGGTTTGACTGGTTGCCACCTGGTATCCAGTGATGGCTATCTGGTGCATGGAGTCGTTGACAGACTTCAGCAGCTCCAGCATGGAGCCCAGAGCCTGCTGGAGCTCACAGCGGTATCGCTCCTCCGTGCAGTGCTTCAACAGCTCCTGAGCCACGACAAGAACACAGGATGACAGGTCAATGTTTTTTTTTTTAGTTTAAAACCAAGTATGCAGGCATGGCTGTTGTCAATGTGTGTCTGTGTCCGTTTAAGGTAAGTGATTTGATCTGATCTGACTATATCTGTGTCTGCTTCGTTGTTGGTGTGCATGTCTTGGTGAACATGGTAAACTTGTTAGCATGCTGATGTTAGCGTTTAGCTAGCATGACTGCAGACTCTTCTTGTAGCCAATGTGATTAGTTTTATTAAATCTATATACCAGAATTTTTACACGCAAACAAGCTTTGCAGCAAAAGTGTAGAGTAGGTGTGTTAAATGTACGCTTTGTCTCATCATGACCAAAGCTGCTAATCAATCACTCGCTGCTTGATACGCATCAAGGCAGCAAAATCTTTATCATAGTGCAAAAAAAGATGGCAGGATTTTCTGAAATGATGGACATGTAAACTCAAAACTATTTGTCTTCATGTTGACACCTAAAAACTGAACCACTTGAACATGCAGGCCTCTGTGTGAGCTGCATTACCACAGGATGCTCCATCACTGACTGACTTAGGTGTACTAAACCTTGAGGAGCAGCTGGTACTTGGTGAGGCGCTGGACTGGTTTGAGGAGGTAAGAGTCCAGACCCAGCTTGTGGTCCAGCTTCTTCTGGCACTCCTGCAGAGTGAGAGAGAAAGACTTTACTGAATGGAGGAGGCATGAGGAGAAAACATGATTGGGTTGTAAAAAATAAGAAAGACAACAGCTTTACAAGCTTTACATGAATCATAGATATTATGGTATGGAACTACCTTGAAAAAGGGTGATTCAGAGCACTGTCTCCATAGCAACTCAGAGCAAGGCTTGTTCTGGCAGTAACGCTCATACACCTGGAACTTCTCTTTCTGCGCACACACACACACGCACACACACACACACGCACACACATACACGCTATTAAATATATAATATGTCATATCACTTCACATAAAGTTCCAATGTTTCTCCTAATATTTTCTTTACCCGTTGCAGGAAGCAAGTCCCCACCCTCTCGGGTGTCTCCAGGCAACCCTGCAAATCTTGGAGGAAGATCCTAAATGGAGAGGAAAATGATCCGCATGAAAAGAAGGGGAGACAACTCTGTGACAGCTTGTGTGTGTGTGTGTGTGTGTGTGTGTGTGTGTGTGTGTGTGTGTGTGTGTGAGTTGCCTGCTGTGAAACTGGTAAATCTCTGGCATGTTGCCAAAGAGAACATCCTTTTGGCTGCATAGAGCTGAAGGAAGAAGATTAGACATAGATGGGTCCTCCATTTCTGCCCTGTAGCCCTGAGGAGAGGAGAGGAGAGGAGAGGAGAAGAGAAGAGAAGAGGAGAAGAGAGGAGAAGAGAAGAGAAGAGAGGAGAAGAGAGGAGAGGAGAAGAGAAGAGAGGAGAGGAGAGGAGAAGAGAGGAGAGGAGAGGAGAGGAGAGGAGAGGAGAGGAGAGGAGAGGAGAAGAGAGGAGAGGAGAAGAGAAGAGAAGAGAGGAGAAGAGAAGAGAGGAGAGGAGAGGAGAAGAGAGGAGAGGAGAGGAGAGGAGAGGAGAAGAGAAGAGAGGAGAGGTGAAGAGAGGAGAGGAGAAGAGAGGAGAAGAGAGGAGAGGAGAGGAGAGGAGAAGAGAGGAGAGGAGATAAAAACAATCACAAATCCAGACAACTTCTAAACAGGAACCACAAAATGCCAGAAAGATCATCTAAAATCAACTCACCAGAAGGACGGAGAGCAGCTCGTCCACATAGATCCTCTCTGTAGCAATCAGTTCCTTCATAACATGGCTAGTAAAAGCACACAAAAAAAAGACAAATTTAGAAAAACAGAAAAAAAAACTATGCACACTGTGACCTTGGTAAAAGAAAGAGGCCATACAAATACAGTGGGACAATAGAGCAAAGGGTCAAGAGTCAGCTGAAGGATCACGTGTGACGGGTGAGAGACTGCGTACCGTGTGACCTGCTCTGGATTGTCTTCTGCTTCTGAATCTGTTTCAGTGGTGGAGCCATACAGACAGCTGCGGTTGCCTTGGAAGTCATGCATCACCTCGATCTTACAAAACACACATTAAACATGTTTTTTTAAGCTTGCTAACATTTGACAATTAACACAAAACACGGCAGGGAGTATCATTAGATTTGCAGCTTTGCAGCCATAAACCAAATTGACACATTATTGGACATATTTAAGTTTTGACCGGATGTTAGCGCTTGAAAACAAGGAATAGTTAACTTTAATACAATTCATCCTGAAGTGTGCATGCATGTGTGAACCAAAATAAAAACAACCTGTCCGACAATATGCTGCTGTAATCTTGTAAATGTCCTCACTGCGGGACTAATGAAGGATTATCTTATTTCATCTTATTTTATCTTATCTATCTAATAGTTGTTGCTGAAACATCTAAAACACTAAAGTGAACTTCATATTGTGCTACAGGAAACATCAGTGCATCACCAAAGTCATTACAATTCATCCTCTAAGGACCACGAATGTCTTTACAAAATGAAATAGCAATCAATTTTACAGTCAACTTCAAACCCTCTCACACACACACACACACACACACACACACACACACCTTGCGTTGGCTGTTGTTCCTCCTCGCAGCTCTTTTGCCAGGTAGCAAGTCAAAGGAGAACTTGGAGTTCAGGACGTTAAAGTCTACACCTGTGGGGGGAATCACAGATGCACACAAATTTGATGAGTGGTAATGGAGCGAAGAGCAAATGCAAACAAAATACTGCACACGAGTCATACAATAGAGAACCAAACGTGGTGCTGAAGTGGAGCTTACGAGGAGGGAAGTTAAGACAAGTGTATCATAATAAAATCAGAGTGGGAGACAGAATCTAAACCATTAAAAAAACAAATCCACACAAAAATAAATGTAGGAAAACAGCGATGGGACGACATAAAGGCGTCGTCGAGTTGGGTCGTACCATGTTTGGGGGAGAAGAGGGGTGACTTGCAGCGCTGCGAGGACGGATCAAGTTCCGGTCTGGGGGCCACCAGCTGAATCGGTCTGATTTGTACGTCCGCCAACTTTTTCAGACACTGCTCTCTGTTTCTGATCATGGACTGCACCGCGTTCAGCTTCTCTGTTACCATGGAGATTTGGGACTGGAAAGAAAAGAGGTGCAAGTTGAGCGGAGTGGCGGATCATCTTGTGTGTTGGTGTTCAGTCGCGGTGGGTTACCTGCAGCTGTGGGGTGAGTATGGCTTCAAACTCCAGGCTCAGAATGTCCTGGTTGTTTTTCATTGCAGATGGCGCCCTCTCCTGGTGACAGCTCAGGTACTGCAGCGCCTCCTGAGCGCCCTCTCTGGTTTGGAACTTGTCCACCATCTGACTGGCCAGGAGATAGGCGCCATCGTCGCACCACCGAAGGGCCTGCACACATACAAACGTGGGACACGGCTTATGAAAACCCATTAAATCTAGGCGAGGCACATTTTTGAATGTGATTAAAAGAAAGAACGGAGAAAAGGTTCACATGAGGATCTAAAACAACGGCCCTTTCAGATTTGTGTCCCTCTTATGTCATAACGTGACACACAATCAAAGCAATAGTTGTCTTTCCGGAGCATAAATAAGATAAGATGGGCACAGAATACATTGCACACCTACATTTGTGTGAATTGTTTTGTTCTCTTATATATTGATATTGAATCAAACATGCAGACACCACATGATGTTTTTCTTGAAACTTGCATTTGAAAAACAAGGAAGCAGAGCATGCAGGGTAAAAAAAAGAGCAGTAAAACAAAAATACACAATAAGAAATGATTGTTTCATGTTTTTTTAGCATTAATAATTCGGACTTTGCATATTTGTGTCGTGACAACATTGTTACCCCTTCGAGACGCAGCAGCAGGTCTCGTGCTCGGGTGAGCGAGGACCGCTTGGTGCGTATGGCAGTGGTGATGACGTCACAGCGATGTCGCAGCTCGTTGCAGCGCTGCACGATGAGCGCCAGGGCGTAATGGTGGTTGGCGGCCAACTGGTGGCCGTGCAGGATCGCCACCTGAGCACGGGCCATCTCCTCCTGAGCCACAAACACACACATGAAGGTTTTATGCTGATTTTCATTCGGGCTTAATGTTCATTTCCGGTCCCGAAAGCAAGAATTATGGTTGTCTGCAACAGGACCAATGGGGCTGCAGAAAGGACAACACAGAAGTTAGCATCCTACTGGTCAACGCAACAAAAAGCTAATGGTATTTTCCCATTGGATTTTGGATTATTGCAGAAAATATACTGGGGAAACAAACGTTTAAATAACTTACACGTTTTGTTCAGAAGGATAATATTCACAAATGAACTCCACTTTTGTTTTTTAAAGCTAATGTCATAAACTAACTACACTACGTCATATGAGCGTGAGTTCACACAACGAGGCTGTGAAGGTGGACTAGTCTTACGCTAACCATGAATGTATTCAAAATGTTTTATTTGTGACACGAGTGAACCAGAAGGCATTTAAATAATAGAAACATGTTATTAGAACATTTTGATCCGCTCAGCATTTTCCCTCAAGCAACAGCTTAAACTGCCATTGTGTGCTTCTTGTGTGACTTTGTTTGTGACCTGAGCGCGTGTGTCCAGCATCTCCAGGTCCGTCAGTAGCTGTTCTGTGAGAACCACTGTGGTTCCCACGGAGGCAATGTCCATCTCCTGGTCACCGATCCTCTCCAGTGCCTCCTCCATCTACACAAAGACACACACACACAGAGTTCCTCGTCACAGCAGCGCAACATCCAGACATCGCTGACGGAACAGACGCCAATTGCCACACCTGCTGAAAACTCATTTCATAGTGCAGCAGCTGGAGGTACTGCTGCATCTTCAGGTGGTGTTTGTCAAAGAAGCCGTCAAACGCCTCCTCCATGTCTCGGAGCTGAGCCAGGAGTCTGAAACACACAGGACCCACAGACGTTCAGACACGCTGTCTGGTTTAATAGGATGGTAGTGTCAAGCACGGTGTGTCTCCTAAATCCTCTCATCTATTCATCCTTCTCTCGCTTCTTTTAAAACTTGTCTTGTGCCAAAGTCATTCCTCTAAATAAGATGTCTGTACCTTTGAACAGTGCCCACGTCTAATTTTAGGTCCCTCTCCTCCTCTACATCTCTCTTAGAGGCCTTGGCCGTCTCCAGGTTCGACAGCAGCAGCCTACCTTCTTTCTGCACGCTCCGGATATCGTCCTGAAACAACACGGCAGACAAAAAAAGAAAAGACAAATGAAATCCATAAAACAAAAAAAGATAGATAACACGTAGATAAAGAGTGAAAGAGGAAAGAAAGGAGAAGAGCCAGGGGAAACCTTCATCTGTCTGTATCGCTGTGTGTGTGAGTGCAGCAGGAACTCGATGGCATTGGCTTCATCTGGAAGTTCGGTCTCAGATAGCTCGGATCCAAAGCCCTGCAGCAGCTGAGCGATCTCCTTCACTGTCACCGCAAAGGTCTCAATGGCCTGCAGACACACACATACACACACATAAAAGTCAAATTAGCCATAATCTTTGCCAAATTTGACAAGTACAAAGAACAAAAATAAGGCCTGCAAGCTGAGCTCAACTGATTTTTTAAATGAATTTAGTTGCAAAACCCTTAAGAGAAGTTTGCAGCTTGTGCAAACATGGATTTAATCGATCTTTAACTTCTTTATATTCAACAGCAGCATTGCATGTTCCGGTGAATTGAGTGGGGTCATAAGTGTGTACCGTGCGGAGGACGATCCAATCGCTTTGGCAGTACTCCACTTTTGCCGTGAAGTCTGTTGTCAGGTGGTTTTCGTCGATGTAGCGCAGCAGGTCCCCGACCGAACGCAGCATCACCACCTGAAGTCACAGCACCAGGCGGCCAGTGAAGCAACATCATGTTTCAACTCGTGTGTTTGGCAGCATGCAGTTAGAGGAAATAAGAGAAGAGCATCTACTGTTACTCAAAATGGAAAGGAAGACTGTGTAGAGTGTAGAGCAGACACAGGATTGTGCCGCGTCGGATAAATAAAATGAATATGTTTAGATGAAAAAGTAAAAAATGTTCTCCCACCCCTCGATTCTCAGTTTTAACCCCTTCTCACCGGCATCTTTAACAGGAAGTCATCCTGGCTGAAGCGGAAGTCCAGGTCAGTGCTTGAAGACGGACTGGGGGCTGAGCTAAACAAGTCGCTGGGGCGGAGCACCAACACCAAATGCAGATTTCCTGGAAATGAGGTCTGAAAAATAAAGTGTAGTACGGTATTCAGCTACGTATTATTAACTGATTACACACAGGTGAATAGTGGACTGGAAAAGATGACAAAGGATGGAAGATAGTCACAAAAAATACACTACGCAACAATTGTAAATCCCTTTTAGACTATAATATATAGGACAGAAGACCAATGTTATACACCATGACTGTATTGAGAGGAAATGTATTCATGTCAGCTTTGCGATGAGCTAAACTGACTTGTGTGGCTTCATCCTCCACCACATCCCCATATGTGGCCAGAGCAGCACAGGAGGAGAGCAGTCAGACAGTCATGTTGACAGTCAAGCAGTCCAGCAAAGCTCGACACAGCATCAGCATCTCTCTGCGTCAATCAGGGAGGAGCTCCCTGACAGTCAGCTGCTCCAACTGACTCTGCTTCTTCGTCACTCTTCTTCATAATAACGTGCCTTGCGTGTTCTCCCTTTTCCATCTCGATACAAACCATAAGCGGCCGTATTATTGTTGTTATTTCTAATAGTATATTCTTCACATATCATATGTCTTATTACTTCCAGTTGTGTCCAGTTGAAAGTTATACAAGCTTTATGACCATTGAGGGGAGCAGCAACCAGGTGTACCCGTTGCGATGATGACTCTTTCCTCACCTGCTTGCCGTCTTTTAGTCCCATCTCCTCTCCTCTCACCAAAGATACCTGTTCATCCCACATGCACTTTGCACAGTGGTCACAGATTTAATAGCCCGAGGAATTATCAATCACAAGGAAGGATTCACACTGCATATAAACCTCTCCCACCCTCTGTCAACGGGTTCACCTGGCAGGGAAAGTGCACAGTATAGCTGCCTCCTAGTGTGTTGTAATAATCAATACTAGACTTTTAAATGAAACTGCTGACCTTACAACAAATACACACAGCTGTCTCGCCAACTTACCTACAGGCCTATACACACAGTGGCCTTTTGTACCAAAGCCACCCAAGTCGTCAATATCAACCAACTCCTAAAAGCAGCCATGCTCGATGTTATGGGATGACTGCATCCCACACATGCATTTAGATTGTGGGCATTGAGTAGTTTACTCTAATTCCCAAATTTGTTACATAAAGGTGCACAACTTGAAGACACTACACAGCAACTGTAGGCTACAGACTGCAGAGCTGGTGGAGGCACATGCTGCTCTGTATATCTGCAGTTACAGAGACACACACACACACACACACACGGGCGCGCGCGCTCGCACACACACACAGAGCACGTTTGTCATTGTCCTGTCCTGCACACATCCACTTCTCATTTAACTGCGATCTGATTCTGACCAGTGTCACCGCCGAGAGGCATCTTAAATATCTAATGGAGTTTGTGCTGCACTAAGAGCACATCCCATCCTCTGTGTCGCAGTACTGAACTGTCTTAGGAGCCGCTCGCCTGTCTCTCTCTCTCTCTCTCTCTCTCTCTCTCTCTCTCTCTCCCCCTCTCTGCTCCTCTCTCTCTGCTGCAGTATCCTCGCCGCCCCGTTTGAAGCCTCCCACCTCCCCACCTCCCGGAGGAGCTTACCGCGGCCCGGCGCAGACGGGGGAACCCCCGCAGCGGGTTGGACTCGGCCATGGCTTCGAGGCGCTTCCCGGGTCCGCCTGATGCCCCCGGGCTCTGGAAGTCCGCAGCCGGGACGCGGTGTCGGGAGCGAGCAGCCGCAGCGATGGCGAGGTAACCTCCACTGCAGTGTCCGGCGGCCCGAGCAGCGCGCCGAGTGCGCACCTCAGCAGACGCAACTCTCCTCTGGACCAGGAAGATGGGTGTGTTTCACCTACCTGACGTCAAAGCCGAAATAAGTTTGTCACTCCACAGCTGCACAAAAATCCGTATTGTTATTAGCGGCAATCCAACAGGCCTATAAACGACGATTTATTTTTGATTTTCCTTAAGATTCCACGATGTTCACATTTAAGCAGTGTAAATGCCCCGCCTCGCCTGCGCTGCAAGATAAGTTGTCTTACCTCAACTTGAAGATTACTTTATGCCCGTGATGCTAAGCAGAGAGACACTACGCACTGGTAGGACTAGAAAAAGAGAGAAAGTAGCTATTGGTTCGTTTCACTGGATCCGCTAGATGGCGCTCGCAACTCATTGTAAACCACCTCTGGGTCACCTTTTGAAACAAGCGGCAGTCATGGTGCAGTTAGGGGGCCTCGGAGCAAAGAGTTGCTGTTAGCTCTCCATTGACAAGCCCCGCCCTCCTCCCACTCTGAATAACCTCCAGCTCATCTCATGCAGAGCCAGCAAGGTAGAAAACAGCTTCAATATTGTGCTGAGAGACCAGAACAACTCCAAGGTGTTCTGTGTGTGAACGAGCTTGAGGTATTACAGCCCTTCAACTCTTTGTATAACATTAAATAAACATCATAAAAGCAACTAAGATCAGCATTAAAATCATCATTTAGATTTTATTCATTAAGAGTTTAACTCAACAAATCTGCTTGATTAGCACTGAAAATATATGGAAAACTAGATTCAAATGCTGATTTAAAAAATACAACTTTGAGGCCTTTATGAACAACTTCAAGAATATGAACATATAGAAATTATAAGGGTACTGATGCAGGGTCCCTTTACAAGACAAAGACAAGATAAGTGAATAATACTGCACTGACCTTTAGTGATATTGTACTTTAGTGGTAGGAATTTGCAATCAATTTTTAATAATGAAAATACCTTAACACATTTCACAAGGACAGAGCCTGTTTTCTAGTTTATGGAATGCCTAAAAGTGCATTAAAAAAACAATAAATAGATTTTGGACTGAAGTATTAAATGGATTACGATGAAACTCTCAGGGACCACAGAGAGCAGGACCCACAAGCACACACAAGGCGAGGTAGTTTTAAACACAAGGTTTAACTACGCAAACACTCACAGACATCAACCAACAAACTGGCACAGGACAGGGAGTTGACACAGACTGAATACACAGGGGAACGAGACACAGGTGGAAACAATGAGGGCGGGGCTTGCAATCACACAGGAGGGCGTCACACGAGGAGGGAGGAGTCTGGAACAGAGACAAGGTGAGTGACAGACAACACAACAGAAACAGACACACAACACAGGAGGTCTGGACGTAACACAAACGTTGTACTGACATGTATGGTCCCAGGGAATGACTCCTGTTAGCTTTGAGGACTTTTCATTTATCACCAAAACCCTACTAAACTAATGCAACCATAAGCATTGTCTGTGCTGTGTGTGTCGTGCTAATTAGAACATGTTTGTGTTATAGCATGAACATTTTAGCGTGTTCATTCTCTGTTCTATATAAATGATTTTGCTGGTTGCTCCTAATGTGTGTTGACTTAGTTGGTCCTAAATGAAAGCTCTCATGGGACTTATGCCAACGTGGGCTTTTCTGACCATGTGCTAGCACGTTTCAAGCTGTGGCCTTTTTAGATCTATTTCTGTGCTATTCTCAGAAAATTCTGTAAAAAGAGGACGTCATTTTGCATTCATAATGCTTTGTTTTGAGTTAAATTAAAATGTTGTTTTTTTCCATATGAGAACTAATATGTCACACATCCTGAATAATATATATATATATATATTTAAAAAAGAGTTGTGGAGAAATGTTAGCAATAATTTCACTGAAAGACAAAAGAATACTTTCATGTTTTACTCTGCATTCAACCTGCTGGCCTTTGTTCTGAATGGACCACAAAATCTGTGCGAGAAGAAAGCATTATTTATGTAGTCTCTGACGCTGCCTTTTTCTGCATTAAAGTATATTAAATATCCTCTTTTTAATTAACCTCTTAGTCTCTGTCATCTTCTCCTAATTTCAGTTTCAGTCAATCCAAACTAATACAGCAAGTTTGGAGTATTTCCACTGTTTTGATTTCAATCTGTATATTTGAAACAAGAAGATACCACAACTATATTTTCAAGCACAATCAGTGCTTTCTAACAGTGATTCAGAAGCCCAAAATAATTGCAATCTTTGTCTCTTTTAATGTGTGTGTGTATGTGTGTGTGTGTGTGTGTGTGATTGTTCGCCAGGTGGTCATGTGTTCATTGTTCACCATGTGTTTGGCGTGCTGAGAGCCAGGGAAGCCACTCTAATTCCAGGAAACTAATTGCACTGCAGATAAAACAGTGGTAAGTATGGAGTCTTGTGACCTGTTCCAATAAAACCTGAGCCTACTATATATGTTTTGTTTTAACTTGGCCAGATCACTAATATGTGCGGTTCTGCATGATGTTTCCTAATGCAAGAAATAGCTAAAGCCACCTGAGCAATGCATAAGCTTATAAAGCTCTTACTAACACTTAACCTGCATAACCTCTTTATTTTTGATTTGAGTGAACTCACAGCTCAGTCTCAGTTCATTACAACGTAGTGACCGTCGCCTTGTGGTCGCTCGGCCGGTTGGATTCCAACTCAGACCTTTTGTCCCATTGCCCCCCTTTACTCATATCTTAATAACAAATACAGCATTTTAGTAAATCTTTTCTTTTTTTTTAAATATCCCCGCTTAGCCCACAGGCCTCCAAATGATGGTCTGTGTTTCCCGGTCATTTCTTCTCGTCGCATTTTGAATAACATTATAAAATGGGATACACTGCAGGTGCTGTGTAAGTATCGTCATTTAAAGTAATTTTACCATAAAAAAATAAGGATAAAATCAAAGTTTACCACAAATATCTGTGTGTCAGTATGAATCAGTGTTATAAAAGTATTTACAGATCTGAACCATTGTATTGTCAACAAGCCCCTATGGCCCTTCATTTTTCAAATAAAATATTCTGTATGTGCTTGTTACAGCACTTTACAGGACACCATTGATATACGACAGTGCTAAAGGGTTCAAAGGTCACATAGGAATCTTTCTGGTGATTCTGGATAATCTCTGGCACGTTCATGAGGCACAGTTGAATAACACAGCTTACTGTTACTTTGCCGTCGATGCTCCCATCATCCATACCCTAATAAGACTAGGAGCTCTTAATCTGCTAAGATCAGACTGGAATACTGATAATCTCCACACTACTTCATGAAGAACTACAAATATTTCATACTTTGTATTTGTACTGTTTACCTTTGGTTTTACAATATAACATAATTCATTCATTTAAAATCAGTTTTGTTGTTTCTGTGAGAAAAATTATATTGGGATCCATAGAGTTACGAGCTGAAGCAAAAGCTTTCGTTTACTGTTGTCTTTTTGGGTCTAATACACATCCTTTTCTCATCTATTAGATGCAGAATTGGGTTGTCAGTTTGTGCGTCGCCTTTGTGTCTGTGAGCTTTAATATTCAACACAAAAAACATAATAAGCCAAAAGCAACAATGGCAGTTCATTTCATTTACAAAACAACAACACAGCGAGCAGCAACCCTCACGCCCAGACACATCCAGAACCTCTCTGAGATAAGTTAACCCTGATTTGAACAAGCCTTCAAATGTATGACCCCGATTTATTCCAAATTAAAGGAACCCCGATTGCTTTGTTTGTGGAGGTGCAAACGGGATTATCAGCCTAACTACTACCGCAGCCATGTGGCGACAATGTTTTTGTATGTGTGTCCCTGTGATTTAGCTGGCTGGTCTTTTCAAACCCTTTGTAGTCCAAAAAAAGATAACAGCTGATTGCTTAATTGGATTATGAAGCAGGCATCCTCGACAACAATAATGGACAAGTTAAGCCCGAATGATGCCCAGTGAGAGGCTGCGCGTATAAAAAGGCTGACCAACTTATGCAGACACCACTCTCCTCCTACCCTGACACACTTTACCAAGCTCCCAGACTACTGACAAGAGGTAAGACTTCATCTTGATGTGTGGGTGGGTGGATGGATGATGGGTGTATAGAATATTGCTGCCGGTGACACTAATGCTGACAATCAATTACAATCAGTTTGGAGCATGATTTTACACTTTGAATAGAATGCACTGATAAGGAAACATTGCATGCACTTATCCTTGAAAGATAACATGGGCTTGTGCAAGAAACTCTGAAACTCAGAGAGTTATATTAACTCATTTGGTTGTTTGGTTTTACTCATCCTAATTAAATCCCACTGTACAGTCTTTCATGAGACATTTTACATCCTACGATTTCCTACAGGGGAGTTGGGAAGAGTTTCTACAACAAATAAATGTCAATTAGAAAGATACATAGTTTTGCTAAATGCTCGTGTCAACACAGCAAGCTGGCACAAGGCTTCACAGTATGGCAAATGGAGTATTTAAACAGCCTTAATGGTTGATGGTCAGCTTGCAGGTTAATGTGCTCATCTCCCAGACAGTACAGCATTGTAACCCTGATGCTGAGCCACAAGTGCCTACTAATGTCAGGGGGAGTGATACAACATAATAAATCCAGATACTTGACACAGTTCCTCAGCTCAGGGGTGAGAGCTAGATTATCTGAAGACAACATCCAGCTAAAAGGCGGCTGCAGCTCAGTGGGTTGAATGGTAGTCAAGTAATCAGATGATCGGCAGTCCATCCTGCTTCTTACTGTCAGCATCTGGAAGTGTCCTTTAGCAAAACACTGAACCACAAGTTACTTACCGGGCCCTTCGCAGCAGCCCACTCTCTTAAATGATGCGTTAAATGCAGATATGAAGTTGCCTGTACCTGCGTGTATATGACTATTGAAATTGATTTCGCTGGTAAAGAGTAAATATAAAATGTAGTTCTTAATAGTTTCATAAAAGTAATGATTTGGCTCATTGGTTCTGGCTGCAGCGGTCACAGAGTATTTTCAGCTATAGCTGAGGGATGCTCCTGTGCTGTACCTCTGCATGTTGCTAAAATACACATGCAGCCCACACATGCAGTAAATATGAAGTAAAACTCGGAAGGGAAGGAAAAGGAAAGGAATTTAAACCCCACTTCATCATTAATGAGCAACAATTAATCAAATGCTCACAGCTTTCTGTAAAGATCCTTATTACGAGGCTAGAACGCGAAAGTTCGTATCCGAATAATTCCAGCAATACTATAGCATGCTACTGAATGTGTTTAAACCTTTAACGGTCCTTGAATAGTCCAACAAGCAACAGATTTGGCACAGCTGGTAGGTCTGAGGGAAACACCTTGTGACATAATCTTGTGCTGTGTAGCCCTTACACAGATGGTGTAATCTCATCGCAAAGGATTAACCTCCTGTACTCTAGAAACAAAACATAAATCCAGTCAGTACAGACAGTTGATGAAGGATCAATGTCTTTATGACATTATCGTCTGACCTCTTACTCATGCTATGACTTCCTAATAACCAAAAGTCACTTTTTTCTTTCTTTCCTTTGAACAGAATACTTGCAGAGATGGCAAAGTAAGTATTGTTTTACTTTTGTTATTTGCTTTCTGTTCCCCTAAGGTCGTTCTCTTACTTCTACTTCACCTGGGTCAAGAAACATTCAGAACGTAATACTCAATATTCACAGGAATGGATCCTTTTCCCAAAAGGAACTGAAACACTGACATTAAAACCTGAGTAGCAGACTTTGACCCTGGGTCAGGCAACCCCTAGAATTGACAAATAGTTTTAAAGTATTTATCTGAGGCTCATAAAAGCTTAGTCAGTTGATGCGTGGGTTCAAATGTGGTGTGATCAGCTATTTAGGATCCCTGGCACACCATTTGTAGCTCCCTCACCTGGGCCAGCCTTTCAATCCGGGCACGGTGAGGTAAAGCTGCTCCACACTTAGCTGTCCCTAACTGGATAAAAGGGAATAAGGGATTACTGGCCCTTCTGCTACCTACGGAGGAACACACATTACCATCAGAATCTCAAACTAATAAATATATTATCATGTCAATCCAGACAGGAACTCAGTTACAAACTTTGGTCAGATACTTATGTTGACTATTCTGTCACGAATATGTAGTTCTGCAACTACATTCAAGTCTTCATGAATAAGAAACAGTCAAATAATAATAATATACAAACAATATATTAAAGTGGTGTTTCTCTTCTCTTTTTTCAAAGGGTTTTCAAGAAGACCAGTAAAAGTGGAGGAGTAAGTTGTTAAGTTTGACTTGAGTTTGTCTCTTGTTTTCTTTTATGTTGTGATTTTAAAATATGTTTCATGAATGAAAAACGAAACACTCAACTGGTTCCTTTGCTTCTGTCTGACAGCTGACTCTGTGCCTGGGGAAGAGAGACTATGTGGACCATATGCCCTTAGTGGACCAAGTTGGTACGTTCCTTCTTCAATGCATGTGTGTGTGTGTGTGTGTGTGTGTGTGTGTGTGTGTGTGTGTGTGTGTGTGTGTGTGTGTGTGTGTGGTGATAAATATAATATCTTCTGCACCATCTTCTGCATTCACAGATGGTGTCGTGAAGCTGGACACAGCTGATTTTGCAGGCAGGAAAGGTAACGTCATCAATTTCCAAAGTCCTGAAAGAGAACCACTTATGGAGTCACAGAGATGCAAGCGATCGTAATTACATACTGAATTATGTGTCGACAGTGTTTGTGCAGCTGGCATGTGCCTTTCGGTACGGTAGTGACGAC
Organism: Clinocottus analis; assembly: GCF_023055335.1. Classification (NCBI taxonomy): domain Eukaryota; kingdom Metazoa; phylum Chordata; class Actinopteri; order Perciformes; family Cottidae; genus Clinocottus; species Clinocottus analis. Next base: position 9,528,109 of record NW_027176207.1, on the reverse strand, counting down.
CTGGATGTGATGGGCCTGTGCTTCCGGAAGGACATCTGGATCACGGCAGTCCAGATCTACCCAGAGAGCCACAAGCCCGAGCTGACCGAAATGCACAACACCCTGATGAAGAAGGCTGGAGACAACTCATACCCTTTCACTTTTCAAGTATGACATCATGTCCAGATTCAAGTGTGACTGTTCACACATTCTGCCTGTTGTGTTCAGGTTAAAAGGAAATGTTTATTTTTCAAAATGATTCATAGACACAATACTTCATGGACAGTTTTCAAAGATGCTGAGTTGCTTCATGTGCAAAAAAAGTCCTGGCAGATTACTTAAATGTGTTTGATATATTAATAGTGTGTTGGAATGTGTCTGAACTCCCATAACTGATTCCGATACATTATGCTATATTTTTTGGCTGTACTCTCTGAAAATATCCTTCATTCTTTGTACAAACAGATAAAGATAACTCTTCTTCTTTGTCTCTCCAGATTGCCCCCAACCTGCCATGCTCCGTCTCTCTGCAGCCTGGACCCGATGACAAGGGGAAGGTAAACCTCACGCTCATCTGCAAACACATTCACCTCTCCACGGATACTTGTCCAGTGTGTTAGCAGCCATGCTCGCTGATCTTGTTGCTCACGTTTTCTATTTACTTTGCAGGCTTGTGGCGTCGACTTTGAGGTCAAAGCGTACCTCGCCAATGACAAGTGCAACGCTGATGAGACGATCGACAAGAAGTGAGTATGCTTCCATTCTGCTGTCGTCACCATCTCTTTGTATTCATTCCTCTTCCAGCTGTTGGCCGTACTATTCCGCCCGATGAACAGTCTCTCTCCTCTGTCCCGTTCTCCCCCACAGGGACACCGCTCGCCTTATCATTCGTAAAATCCAGTACGCCCCCAGTCAAGTGGCCGCCGGGCCCAAGGCCGAGATCTGCAAGGGCTTCATGATGTCCGACAAGCCTGTTCACCTTGAAGCTTCTTTGGAGAAAGATGTACAGTAGTGAAACTTAATGGTTTAAAGTGTCATGTCTCGGCTCTTCGAAATGTTTATTAATACCTCCAGAGTGAGTTTGAACGCAGACTTTGTTTTATACCACCATTCCCCACCAATAACTGGTTGTTTCCTGGTGTTTGACCACAGCTCTACTTTCACGGGGAATCCATCAAGATCAAAATCAAAATCAACAACGAGACCAACAAAACAGTTAAGAAATTCAGTGTCACTGGTGAGTACCTCTGCCCAGAGAAACGCATGTGAGTGTTACTGAGAGCACACCATAATAATCTGTTTCCTTCTTCCTTCTCCAGTGGAACAAACCACAGACATCGTCCTCTACTCTGCAGACAAGTACACCAAGCCTGTTTATAACCAAGAGTTTGGGTAGGTGGACAGAAGATGGAGAAACGCAGCAAACACAAGCGTGCAGTTTGGTGTGTTTATGTTTGTTTGTGTTTAATCCTTCACAGAGAGACAGTGGAGCCCAACAGCACTTACGAAAACACTCTGTCCATCGTCCCCGTGCTGGCTGAAAACAAGGAGAAAAGGGGGCTGGCTCTGGACGGACGGCTGAAGGACGAGGACACCAACTTGGCCTCCACCACCATGTAAGTGCACAAACGGAGCACACATCTGTCTCTACAGCAGGATCTACATGTACTTGTAACTTTTCTGGCATGTCACTCCGTGTCGTGCTATATAATTGTTTTTAAGAGGACACTTCATTTTTAATTGAATTAAACATTCTAATCCAATAAGTCTGTGTTGTAATACTCCATAGGCTGCGGCAGGGTGTTGAAAAAGATGTGTTGGGGATCCTGGTTTCCTACAAGATTAAAATCAATCTCATGGTGGCCGGAGGAGGGTAAGTGTCTGAGCCTGTTTAAAAATGTTGGTGCGTAGAAACTTTCGGAGACAATTAATGAAATGAACTAAAACAAACTCTTGTGTCTTCATGTAGCCTGCTGGGTGGCCTCACTTCCAGGTGAGTTAGGTTTATTTATAGGCATATCAAAGGGCATGCAGCCGGGGATCATGAATCATTTGCATTGTTCTTGTTATGTGTCTCTGCAGTGATGTCACAGTGGAGCTGCCGTTGCAGCTCATGCACCCCAAACCTGAAGGTATTGTTTTAATAACTCACACAGACGGACATTATCTTGCTGATACCAGTGCATCGACTGAATTTAAATGGTTTTCTCATCTTCTCATCCTACTATTTGCATCAACCTACCTTCCAAACTGAGCAGAGTAAAGGCTGAACATCAGTGTACGTATTAAATCCCAAATACCAAAAAAGTGAGGGGACATATTTACATTTATTTCATGAAATATTGTATTAAATGGTTCTTTTCATATTTTTTTTCCTTCTATTACAGTGTCTTTAAAAAAACACCCCTTCATAGTCAAGGTGAGGTTCATAGAGAGTTCAGTTTTAAGTGGATGTTTATGATCTATCTGTCCCTGCTTTGTTTTCTGTGTGTGCCTTCATGCACATACATTAGGATCAGTCTTTCTGCTATTTTTATTTTTAATATTATTTTTTAAAAAAAAGAAGTAATTGTCTCTTTATGGCATGCTACAATAAATGCAATTCAGTAATCATCCATATGGTAATTTAATGCAAGATTTTTTATTTTATGGAAAGTGTTAGTAGCAATAGTCTGGTATTAGTTGTGTTATTTTTCTCCAGGTGTTTTGAACATCTCTTTGTGTGTGTCCTTCTACCCAGAGAGGATGTTACCCTGGAGGTTGAGAAGAAACCCACAGAAAGAAAGGAAGACAACGAGGAAGAGACGCAAAACAAAGAAGAAGGATGATATCAATGGTGGAATGTACTAATATCACAAAAACCAAGCAACTCAAGAGGATGACCTTTTGGGCTCACCATATGCACAGATGTAACAGTCCCCTCGTAGATTTTGTTGTTCTTGTTTTTGTTGTTTAATTACTGTCCTTTAGCTGGAGAAGAAGGATTCTGTAAAATAGTATCCAACATATATCAAATACTTCTGTACTACTTCTGTTCACATCCAAATTTTAAATCCTTTTCACCTTACTTTAGAATACGAGAAAATGGAAAATCAATTTGAAGCCAGTAAATAACTGTGCTTTGGACTTCGGTGGCTCACTCTTATTGAATGGCACTTTCCTCTTTCTGTAAAATGTATCAGATTATGATTTTGATGTCAGGTCAAATAACAAAAAAATACAATAAAATGATTGTAAAAACAAAATTATTGTGGTGTTTGTTTTGTTTAAATTCCTGTGTCCACTGATTTCTAATGTTACAACACTTTAGTTGTTATGGGGACACCAAATAGGAAGTATTGACAATTTGAGGATCCTTTATATGAATAATTGGGAACAGTAATTGTCTCTCTCACGCACACACACAAACACACACACACACAATCATGTATACTACATTTAGTTTTCCACTACATTACCTATGGAGCCAGTACGGTCTATAAGTTGACGCAGTACATTGTTTCGTGTTTACCTAGTTCATGTTGATATGACATTATTTTCAAAAAAGTTATTTTCTTATTTCTTTGTATTTGTGTAAAGGTTATTGGTAAGCAGAGACTTGGTGCGTTAACTGGGCAAGGAACACTTGGTCTCCTGTGTACTTCTATTATTACGTTATTCTGTTTCTCGCTTTGAGGGTCCTGAAGGTCATCAAACGGTTCAGCTGAAAGCCCTCAGCTATGTGACTTCATGCAGAGCGATTAAGGAGGAACAAGTGGAGGCCTTAACTTTCTCCATGTCTCTCTTTGAGGAACTGAAACATTCAGTCTGCTTCTCTTGGTCTTCCTCGTGCCCCAATTCAATATTGTATACCAATTGTGGAAAACTAGGGGGGAAAGTCAAGCAGATTTAGCACTGGGGGTGGGTCCTCACCTCAGATTGAGGAAGTGATGGAGGAAGTGTTCTGTACAGTTCAGGTGCTGCAGCCACAGGGCGTTTGGCCTTGAACATTTACCTGCACACCTTCAAATCCTCTGGGTTGCCGCACATTACAAATCACAAGCCTTAGCAATAAAATGGACAATGTACTGTATATAGAGGTAGAAATATGTTCAGAAAAAAGATCGAAAATGATCTTGTATAAATTACATAAAATCAAAAACATTTAGAATGAGACAACTATGTTCTCAGCTAGTATTTGGAAATATATAAGCCATGAGTTTATAGGTGTTATTTTTAAATTAAAATAGACATTTGGAAAGGTAATGCTGAGGTACAACTTGCTGAAAATCAATGAAATACACATGTTTCGATAATCATACATTTATTTCACTCCCATAATGCCAATACAGACTTGGATTGAATTTAAATTCACTTCGGCTCAGACGTTATACATGTTTAGTGAGGAGATTAATTTAAGTAGTGTCAATAAGAGACCAATTTTTGAAAGTACACAGTGAGACACTCCACAAGGGGGCAGTGGTGCAACGCTACGGAGGCTAACTAAACGCTCAAAAGAGAAGAAGAAGGAACTCGGCGACTCTGACGTCATCACGTAGAACGTCTAGCACTGAAGCAACATGGCTCTGAATGGAGGTTTGTGAAGTTATGATCTTATAAGCAACCAAACTTTGACATGTATCTAATTCACCCGTGCTATTCAGGAGAAAGTATTTTGTGCGCGTGTGGTCATTAGTTACCGTGTGTGTTTTTATTTCTTCTGAAAGTGTTCAGCACCGTACAGGTTACGTTAGCCGGGTCGGTTGGCTAGCTAGCTTATCATCATTCCTTAGCAGAGCACTGCGGCAATGCTAATCACGTTCTAGAAAGATGCAACAAAACATCTCGCGTTACGTATTTTAACCACTGCTAAAGTCTTGTGAAGTCGAATTCATACATATGACAGAAGGCTAACAGACAGACAGACATACGCGCGCGCGCGCGCACACACACACACACACACACACACACACACACACACACACACACACACACACACACACACGTGTCAGCACTGTTGCTCTGCATTGTGTGAGTACAGTTGAATTAAATCGGCACTTTGTCACTGACCCTAGATGACAAGGACTTTGAGTGGGAGCCTCCAACAGAGGCAGAGATGAAGGTGATTCAGGCTCGCAGGGAGCGACAAGACAAAATCAGCAAGCTGATGGGAGACTACCTGCTCAAAGGATACAGGATGCTGGGAGAGTGCTGTGACGTGTGTGGGGTGAGTGAAGTTGACTTTCATGCTGTGTTTGGGATTTTGGGAGCCTCAGTAATGTGGAAAAGATGGAGTCGTCCATCATGAATGTTTAAATAAAGTTTGGTTTGTGTTTCCAGACAATTCTTCTCCAGGACAAACAGCAGAAATACTACTGTGTCTCGTGTCAGGAGCTGGACTCTGACGTTGACAAGGACAATCCTGGTACACACTCACTCACTCGTATTTAATGCACATGAGTATTAAATAAATTCACTGTCTCCTTTTCTTCATGGCTGCACTTCTTGCCTTGAGCCTTTTTGTAACGTTTGGTTCTTCTTCCCTTTGTTCCCATTCTCCCTTTTCTACACCCAATTAGCTCTGAATGCACAGGCAGCTTTGTCCCAAGTGAGAGAGAGACAACTTGCAGCTCTGGCCAATGCACCGGCCCTGGCCCCTGAACTCGATGGCGGCCCCAGCAGCAGTCAGGCAAGTGTGTTAGTTCCTCTGCCCAGACCGGAGCACTGTGAGGGGGCTGCAGCAGGGGGACGAGCTCTCCTGCCTCCGCCTGCTGTCCCTCCTCCTGTCATTCCTGCCCCCACCCCAGTTCTGGCACCTGCTCGCCCCCCAGTGATTCCACCGAGTCCTGTCCTCCAAACTATGTTGCAAGAAGCTGAGGAGGCTGTCCTAATCAAACTTCGGTGGGCCACTAACCAGCTACAGAGTTCGGCCTCCATGGAATCAAGTATTCAGCTCTGCAGCCTCATCACCAGTTGTGCCAACTCGCTGCGCAGCCTCAAGGAGCTCAGCCAGTAACCGTCATGGAAATGGTTGAAACCCTGGAGCGCTGTCTCTGCTTGCCTTTGTCCTGGAATACTGACTCTGGTTGGCTGCTTTGGAGCATCTCCCTTTTGACCGACTCCTTGCATAGAACTGAATTAAAAATTGGTCAACAAATGCACTTGAAATAAGATTAAAATGTCATAAGTTCACAAGTTGCTCTTGAGTTAGCGTACCGATATGGCTGGCAGAAATATCATGTTACATTGTTTCCTAAAACATTTAAGTGCACATGTTTGAACATTTGACTGTTTTTGTCAATTTGGAAGTTAGGATGACAAGAACTGAACATGTCTAAATGCACATTCGTCATTGGTTTGAATTCCAAACTATCTGGCCATTAAGACATTAACTACAGTGAAAGACTGTGAACGTATTTCTTCAGTCGACTGGCTTTGATTAATCCAAAAAGGCCACCAAATTGATATCTGGTCAGTTTTCTGATTGTTCCGTAGTATCCAAAAATTGCGACTGCTTGCAAATTCAAACAAAAGCTAAAACTTGTGCCCAAATGTCTGTGTTATTGATTGTCTGCACATGAAACAGTGTTTTTGCTGATGTACGACATACTACTAGACCGAAAGTCACCAATTATATTGTAACGCCTGTTGGTGTATTGTTGAAAACACCAGTCCTCTGATAAGAGAAGCATTTTTCTATTTACTGTTCAGTCTGGATTCACAAAGATACCGTTGTCTGAGTGATGCAAAGATTGTCAATGTGTGCTGGCAGTTCTGAGGTTTTTATTGTAAATATATTTGATACATGATGGTGGTGACGATGGTCATGTGAGGCTCTGACATGGGCAACATTCAGGAGTCAAGTCATAATTCTTCATTCATTAAAAGCATCTAGAGCAAATAAACTGTGGACTCATCAATAGACCGCACTTCATATTAAATTAAGTATGTTTGTTGTCTCAGCGTGGCTGCGCAGTAAACCAGTTGAATCAACAGACACCGACAGACAATCTCCCCCCCCCCCCCCCCCCAAAAAAAAACCCCAGTGAAGCGGGGCGTGGCGCGGCCAGTGCCGGGAGGAGCCGGGGGGCTGTCTGTCTGTGTCGGTGAACTCTCCCACACAAAGGAGAGGAAAGAAAACAAAGCCAGGAACGGGAAGCCTGACATTAACTTCACATTCAGTGCCTCCTACCGCAGAATCCTCTCATCCAAAAGCAGGAATGTATTGACTTGATTTTCCTTCTGAAAAGCCTGTTTCCAACACGTTGGCGAGAGGGCGATAGCATCTTTTGGGCGATGGTGAGACGGCGTTAGACAGAGGCGCATCTGAGAGGGGTCCCTCGCGTCGCGTCCCCCGCTGAGCGGCGTCGCGATGAACGGGAGTCGGCGCAGCGCGGCGGGCTGTCCGCTGAGCACGGCCTTCACGGCGGAGGGGCTGCCGCCGCTGCCCAAAGGCCTGAGCGGGATCCTTAACTCCAGCGGCGGGTCGTGGCGGGACATCGAGAAGGTGCACAGCAAGAGAGCGCGCATCCAGGCCGACATCAGCCGGGGCGGCGGGGACGCGCCGCGCGGTCCCGGCAGGACCGGGGGACTGGACGCTGCTCTGGCTCTGCTGCGGAAGGAGATGGTGAGGGGGGGGGGGGGGGGGGGGGGGGGGGTCTGCGAATATCCTGCCTTTGTCTGCAATGTCCTGTGCAAAGGAAAGCTGGTCAACTGGCCAGCTCTGCTTCACACAAATCTGCACTTGTGACAGAAAAAAGATCTTCACTCACGCTTCTCTCATGGCTTTTTCCAAGCACTCTTTATGTGGTGAAAACGAAAGTCACTCTTATAATATTAGTTGACCAGTATTTAGTGAAATAGCTCGTCCTGGCATTTCTTGTTGCATTAAGATTAAGATTAAGAGTTGCATGTCATGTATACTTCTTTATAAGTAACAGCAATTGAGATGAAGAAGGTTATTTTTTTGCTGCATACTCTATGTGGTAAAAGGTGGAAATGAAAGTACCTCTTACGTGAATAATAGTTGTTGACCAGGACATACTCTGTGTAACAGGTCGGCCTGCGTCAGCTCGACATGTCTCTGCTCTGCCAGCTGTGGTCTCTCCATGAGGCCATCCAGGAATACAAGGGCTACTCGCTTCTGTCTGGGGCCTCGCTCAGTGCTGATAATGGATCCTCTGAGGAGGAGGACGAAGATGACGAGGAGACAGGAATCCCCTCACAGCCTCTGTCCTCCTCGTCCCTGTCTCTGCCTCCACCCAGCAGCAACTCCAGGGACCAATGGATCAAAGACTCCTTTCATATTCCCTGATGTCCATACACACACATGCACCACACACTGTGCTGTTTTCTCAAAGTCTCTTAGTGTACTTTTAGGCACCATTTATAGTTTTTAATACCATGCATCTTCTGTCTGTTTTTATGGCCATGGACCAATCAGTCAATTACCAATCAATAGCTCTGGTTGTTGACTGCAGTGTTTCTGATATTACCCAAGTGTTAAATGTCCCATCGATTGTATGTCTCATCAAAGATTAAGACTGACTATAAGAGAAGAAAAACAATCAAGATAGAGAAGTGAGACTGGATGTTATCTGCCTTTTGCTCTTCATGACATAGTATTCATGCTACATGCTGCTCGCTTGTCAGTGAAATGGAGCTGTGTGAAATATTTATGAGAATTGCTGTAAGTCTTATTCCACTTTTGATACAGGCCTGATTGTGATTTTTTGATAATTTCAGACTCTTTAAACTCCCTGTTATGTAAAACAAGCAGGACAATCTTTCCCATCGCATATTTTCTGCCATTTAGTGTCTTGACTGAAGTACAGAAGTGTCAGCAATCTACTATCTGTATTCTCTTTAGTTCCATAAGCGTTTGACACATATTTCTGAGCCAAATATAAGGAGGAATTATTTTGAAAACAACGTTTAGCTTGTCATTCCATAACACCATTTATAAATCTGACATTTTGTGTTGCATTAAGAGCTTCAAAACAATGATTGCACGTATACTTATTTAGAAGTCATATCTTGGCTGGCTATTAAATGTTAAACACCATTGAAGTTTTGTAACTCTTTTTTATGTTGTATGTGAAAGGCCTTTTTTCACTGGACACCTCTCTTGGTTAAATACAATTGTGTGTTTATTGAAGTTGCGTTATCTTGAGACGTTATCAGTTTAAACTCAACATGCCTGAGTAAAAATGATAATTTTAAGAAATTACTAATCTAAAGGATAATTCTGGTAGGATTCTGCTGTAAAGGAGCCATATTAAACTAATTAAATTATTTTAAATAATCAGCTTTTTTCTATAATATCTGTAACATGTTTGTTTTTTTAGCTCAAACCTTTAGAACTGAACAAAGCATATGACGACTCAACTGTGTGTTATGAAGTAAAGTGGCACAAACCAGAGGAAACAGTTATGCTATTGCTTCAGAAAAGCCCGTCAATAACTCACTTATTACTCACTAAAACTTTTTTTTAAAACTACAGCGTACACCACAGGCATGACGCACAGTATTTCTGTATTTGAATCAAATATAATCAGCGGATGATATTGCAAAATGTGACCAACAGGGGACACACTGCCCCTGTCAGAGAGCCGCCCCACTCTGCAGGCCTCTCTGAGGTCATGGTGAAGCAGCGGAGTGGGGAAAACCATTTGCTGTGAGGAGAGCAGGAATGAAGGGGGAGTGACGTTTAGAGCAGACAGCCTCACGCTGTTCTCTATTTATAATCAACATATGTTGTGGTTATTGTTAGAAACGATCTGCCTGTCTGTCTCTCTGACAGGCGTGAGCGTTTAACTGCGTGGGCCCGCCTCTTCATCACAATGCACGTCTTCTCCCCCGTTGGTCTCTCTTCAATGTTGCCCCTTTCTTTCTCTGCCGCTCTTTGTCTTGTTGTTGGCCGTCTATTCGCGATTGCTGTTATTATCACTCCCCATAGTTACTTGCGAGGGCTGTTAGTGCACTACTATTTTGAATAAATCGACACCTGGCTGGAGGTCAGTGGTGGCTGTCAGCAGGGAGAGCGACAGGATGTGTTACGGTGTCACGACACAAAGGTCTGTGGGACATGAAAAGCAAAACTTATAGTCGTACGGTGGTTTGATCTGTTTACGATGAGGTATGTCGAAAACAGGAAGCCGTACAAGCTGTTGGTACCAAAAGCAATAATGCCCCTCTGAATGATCGACCCACGATGTAACGTTAGACCAAGTCTGAGTCATGAGAGAGTTGTTCCCCTGCTGCTGCCCTCCACCCAGCTGCCTCTGTCCATCCATCCATCCCTGTTCCACCACCTAAAAATACACTCCTGCTCTCACTGAGGAAAATCCCTGTGCTCTGACCTAGCTTGAAGACACACACACACACACACACACACACACACACACACACACACACACACACACACACACACACACACACACACACACACACACACACACACTGGCCCTCTACATGGAAACTGTTCCTCTGTAGTTAACTGGTTTAACACCAGTTTCTTGAAAGCACTGACTGGCGCAGTTGAAACTCAGGAAGTGCCTTGAGTATGAGCTCAAATTCATTTGTTTTTACACAGCCTTTTATGTATTTATGCTAAACACTGTGAGTTGCATGACAGCCTGCATGATTGTACACCTGCAGGAGATCTGAGCGTGCAGAGCTGATTCTGTGAAATATAGATAAGCAGTGACACAGAAAGTCAGGATCAAAGTACATGTATGACTGCAGACTGTCTCCTCTCTGCTTTCACACACACAGTGAAGCAGCAAAGAGACCTTTGCATACTGCTACATCACCACAGCGTCTTTGCATATTCTCTCTCTCTCTCTCTCTCTCTCTCTCTCTCTCTCTCTCTCTCTCTCTCTCTCTCTCTCTCTCTCTCTCTCTCCGCCTGTCCATCTGTCACAGGCTGTTGCCACTGAAGGGAGTAAGGCAGCAGACCTCTTTCCAGCAACACTTGACGAAGCGCGTCTCCATGTGGATTATTGCCAGAAAAAAAGAGAGAGAGACACACGTTGTCGCTGCTGCTGCAGTAGTTTTGGGGTGAAACGTGAGCTACACGTCAGGTTTTACAGGCTGTCCGGATGACAGCGAGCAGCAAGGAGTCGGTTCCTCTTCGCCTCTGAGCTGCTCTTGCTCGCCTCCTTCATACATGGCGACATTTCTGAGCGTCATTCAACTTATTGCCAATGAGCGCAAGTCGCAGCTTGTGTGAAGGAAGTCCTCTATCTTCATCCTCAGCAGCAGCAGCAGCTGCTGAAGAAGGACAAGAAGAAGAAGAAGAGGTCCTTTTAAGGAACTTGGATTATTGTTGCGCGGAGGAGCGCGAGGCTTTCTTTCTTTCTTTCTTTCCCTTGTTTATATCTCACCAGAGGAAGCGATGACTTCGGTGTGGAAAAGACTGCAGCGCGTTGGTAAAAAAGCTTCAAAGTTTCAGTTTGTTGCCTCTTACCAGGAACTGGTGTTGGAGTGTACAAAGAAATGGTGAGTTTGGATCATTACAGTTACTCTACGAGTTTTCCTGCCATGACCCATACGTCCGCCAAATAACCATAACTGGTCTAATACGTTATTAGCTATAGCGAGACTCCATTGTGACAATTATCATGCTGTGTAACAGTTTTCCACTGCGACTGGTATGAGGGCGTCCCTCTATGTCTGTAGCCTCCATGTGATAAGCGGTTTCACAGTGATAGCGGGTTCGATTCCCGACCGCGCCTCTTGACACGGTTTGTGTTAACCTTTAGACAGTTATCAGTAAACAGTCCATTCTAAAGGACTATTGTACTTTCAAGATTAATTATGTGATATGCAAAGTTGTACAGAGACATTACCTGTAAAATACAACATGACAATGACTATTGTAGTCTGTGTTTGTTGCTAATGTTTTAAAACTGTCATTCACTATTTTAGAAAAGGCCAAGTGTCTGTGCTACATTGTGAGTCAGATTTAGTTTTACATTCAACATCAATATTCAATTATGTATCATTGTAATGTTACGCCAAATCAGTCTCACTGTTATTTCATTTCCGAGCAATCAAATCATTTTGTAGCCTCGGGCTCTGAAGGGCTTCCCCCTCTTGTGCAATTTCCTGCTCGACAAAACATTTTGGGAGGTGGCCAGGTGATGCAGCAATGAGCATCATTCATTTTACGCTGACATGCACTGACCCACCAACAAGAAAACATACTTACACCATACTGTCAAAACGTGTTAGTAAAGGGTGCTCGCGTCTCGTTGAAAACAATGGGAATAATATCGCCACCTTTTGTGGAGCCACCTGCTTATTTGTTCAGATTATGTTGAAGTTGTAGTTGTGTAAGCGGCATGTCATCAGTACGATATCCTGCAATGTATGAAGGCGTTTATCAATAACTTGTCAGAGTTTGTTCAGCAGCAGAGACATGTTGTGTGTTTAAAAAGAGGCAATGGATAGAGTGATTTAGAAAGAGTGGCAACTCCCACACAGGATGACATCAGAGTTGCTCACCCTTTACAAGGGTCAGAAACAACACAGCCTGTAGAAAAGAGAACAGGTGGAAGTGAAGAAAGACTGGAGATTCATCCAACCTTCTACTACTTCAGGCCTGAGGTGGTTTTCTTCAAATAAAATCAACCCAAAGTTCTTGTGGGATTAATCAGAGGTTATCAGAGTCAGGAAATGAGACCTTGGTCACAAGGGTGTTTAAAGTGTCTCACAAGTCACATGTTCGTGTGTGTGTGTGTGTGTGTGTGTGTGTGTGTGTGTGTGTGTGTGTGTTTCGGGGGTTGTTCTAATTTAGTGCTATGATTTGAAACCAATGGCTTTCTTAGAGACTGTCATCTCTATACAGACTTACTGTGATGAATTTCAAGTTACGACAAGGACCCAAAATATGTTGTTTTGCTCGAATGAGATCAAATCCACCTCAATGGGATCTTTATAGTACATATTTTCTAAAATGTTTGAATTTGAAGCTGGCTGAGATGTAGTGCTAACCTGTACAATCATATTTGCCGCAGTTGATATAAGATGTGTCTTTAAAAACACAAGAATTATGATTGTGAATGTGTTCAGTGAACAGTATGGTACAGAAACCAGTTCATTTAAAAACCAGTAGGAATGTAACACTGGTCTAGCGCTGTAATGAGGATTCTTCAGAGGTTTTAAAAACTCGTCAGGTGTTTTTCTGTTCTCTGTTTCCCATATCCATAGCTCATAATCCTATTATCTATTTTGCAAAGAGAAACCCATTGATAGACATACAGATTATAAACTGCCTTCTAGAGGTGTGCCTTCATTTTCCTCACGATGCGATTACGCTTCACCTGAATGCACAACGATTCTGGATGTATCTCATTATGGCCACTTTTTCATCAACTAACCCAAGCAGATAAAGTTAGATCTATCTGAACTCCTTTTTTTATTTCAGAAACAGTCTGCCCTATACCAATATAAATCCTTCTAAAGTGCATTACAAGTGTGTCATCTACACAAATGAGGTGCTCATAGCAGTTCTAAGGAGCACTTCCTAAATGCCCGTGGCATTTCACGCTATGCGAAGTAGCCTAGTGGTTAGCATCTTCATATGCTAACGATAACAATTTAACACAAATGTCTCATAAGATAAACTCATGAATTGAGGTGTAACTCACAACTTGACTGTTCAGCAGAGGCAGACAACAGTGAGGCAGCGACATATGTTTTCATTGTTTGTTTATTATTGTTATGTGTACTTCACATGACTCCTGGATGTCAAATCTCTAAAGAACACTTTACTTTACATGCTTGGTACCAAACAGCAGACAGATAAAGGGAGCAAGTAGCTTGTGAACATTCGGGGCATTTAGCAGACACACCGATATTTCTCACAGGAGTTTTTAGAGACCAAAAACAAAACTAAAAGAGAGGGGACATTGATCTTTTTTCATCAGTTTGCCATAATTATCTTCAAAGGAATTACAATGTTGCTCTGTAATTGTCTGACGTGTACGCAAATATGTAAGTAGTGCACCACATCAACTTTAACTTCTATAATATTCATAAAGTTTTCTTCACAACCTGTTTCTGGATGATACCATGACTGGAAGGAGAAGTTAGTCACCATAAGTAGCTCTTGGACAGAGGAAGCTGAAATACAGTGAGGCCAAAGATAAGCAGGCCTAGAAGCTCGTACATCACAACAGTCAGAAAATGATAAAATGATGTCGACACAGGCAGTTTAGAGGCACAGATATAATTAAAGACTTAGCAACAGGTTATTTTTACATTTACACAAGGAGTGCTTTACGTGACCATGAGATGGGCTTCGTGAGCAAGTTGATTTATTTTACTGTCTGTAAATGTTTTTATCATCATATCACAAACATGATCACAAACACCACATGCTGTGTCATGTTTGTCACTCCCCTAGTCAGGTGTGGACTAAACCATTGTTTGCTGAATTAAAAAACACAATTACAGTAATTACATGTTACACAACTGCATGACACCCTAATGTTTGCGTGTGTGAAACCAGTACTTACTGAGCTCGCTGGTTCACAAGCTGTTGTTGTGTACTGTGTTTCGGATCCCTCGTCTCTTGTTTGTACTGTTCCTTCTTTCCGCCCTCCGTCATCCCCGCTGTGCCTCTCATGCTATTTCTAATGCCACGGACCCCCCAACACACACTGTGCCACATAAACACTTGCGCACACACATGCCCTCCTTGCGATACTTAAACACTGATACGCTGCAACTTGAGACAACATTCAGCTATTCTATGAACTAACATTGAGAAGAGAAATAGAGTTTCAAATAGGACATATTTAGAGTTGGCTCAGAGATTCGAGAAGTATTATGAGTTATCATTATGAAGTGGTGTATTATTTGGTGTGTGCGTGTGCATGGTTTTACTTCCTGTCAAAATGCATGCTTCACATTCACATATAGACTCCGATCACGTGACTCCAGTTCCACGTCCTGCCACAGAGGACTGAGAAAATACAATGGAGACAAACATACACGTGTTACCAACACGCATGTACAAAATGACAAGCAGACACACACACACACACGCACGCACACGCACACTCACACTCACACTCACCCACACACACACACAATTAACAAAAATGATACATTGTGTAGCCTATTTAAAGATAAACAGTCGCATGAAACACACTCACACACACACACACACACACACACACACACACATACACACACACACACACACACACAAAGACACACACACACACACACAGCTGTACTCATTCAGAATTTGCCTTGTCTTTGACTCCAGGGTAATATTATCCTCCAGGGACTCACAAGACGTTCTTCTGAAGCTTGTTTTTTCTTCTTTTTTTTAATTTTTTTTTTATAATATCCACTTTGTTTGGAGACATGATTTAATGAAGTTTGAACATAGGAATTTGTAAAGTCACTCATGCTGATCGAATGGTTGTTTTGACCTTTTTGCAGAAGAGCAGTTGAGGTCATCAAGATTATTAGCTGACAACATGAGGCGAGACGTAATTTATGTGTGTTGATCTACGTTTCTTTGTTTTTTTGCGTAGGCAACCAGACAAGCTGCGGGTGGTGTGGACCAGGAGGAACAGACGCATGTGCTCCAAGGTGAAACCACTAAACCACCACAGACATACGCACATAGTGGCGCTCACAGTCTCCTGAGGTGGAAAGTAACGCAGTACATTTACTCAATTACTGTTCTGTAGAACAGTTTTGAGGTACTAATTTCCTTTTTATTGTTTCTTTATATTTCTATCCCACTACGTTCAGAGGGAAATATACAATTAACTGCACTACTTTTATGTTAAAGCTGTTGTTACCACTTATTTAACAGATTCTGATTATTAAAGCAACATAATCAACAACAAAAGTGTTTTTAATTTAAACATTTAACTTCCTGGCAGAATGTAAAGTTTATAATTAGCTGCACCTTTACCAGGTGCAACATTAAATGAATATACACATTGATTCATCATTTATAAAATATATAAGATTCTAAAACTAGACAGAAGTTGTGTTGCATAATAAATAATGTTACTTTTAGTACTTTCAATGTTTTGATACCCATACTTTTACATACATTACATATTAAATGGAGGACATTTACTTGTAACAGAGTATTTATACACTAAGTATTGCTATTTTTACTAAAGTAAACATTTAGAGTGCTTCTTCCATCACTGTCTCACCATCGTTGTTTGTTGTGCAGCTCCACAGCTGGCCGCCTGGTATCAAAAACCCCTACAGGGGCATGGTGGTGTGGCCCGTCCCAGAGAACATCGACATCTCTGTTACGCTCTTCAAGGTACCAAAATAACATAACACACTGTTTACTCTACTACACACATATAAACGGGAGAAATTAGCGGGAGAAATGGAGAGTGGAGGAATCTAACCAATGCAGAAGCTTCCATAAAGAGGACGAGGCGTCCAGTAGAGGTCAGAGTACTTTATTCATCCCAAAAGCAAACTGCAGCGTTACACATCACACAACAACACATGAAGGTACAATAAAAATAACAAAAAATGAATAAGAATCTAAAATACAAGTTACAATATACTATGTTGTACACTATCTGTTTCTATATATAATATTGCCATTGTGGATAATATCGCAATTGTGGATGACTTACTGTTTTTATTACTGTTTATTTAAATAACTATTTTTTTAATTTACTATGTGTCTCTTGTGTGCACTGCTGCTATAAACCTGCAGTTTCCCCACTGCGGGACTAATAAAGGATTATCATATGTTACTCATATGGCAAGATGCTTCATTTGGATGGCATAGATGAGTATTGGAAATAACTATACACCAAGTCAAATGTACATATATAAATATATACACACAGTATACAAAATTCTACAGTTAAAAAATAATTAGGAATGTTAAAAGAATGTAGGATACATGAATGTTGAAAAAACAATTAGTAAAAATAAACTAAAAGAATTACAAGAATTCACAATTAAAAAATACTAATGATAATATGTGTCACACATTTCCACCTGTTGCATAAAGAATCTGTTCCACAAACCGAAAAATGAATGTGTTCATGAAATGACAGCGTTTGCTACCACATGTGTGAAACCGTGTGTATAATGGTCGTGCCAGATGTTTCGACTGCACACTTCATCGTTGTTCTCACCTCTTCAGGAGGTCAACGCGGATGAGTTTGAGGACAAAGAGTGGACCTTTGTAATCGAGGGTGTAAGTATCTCTCAACCGCTCCGCTGCTTATGAATCTTTACATGGATATGATTGAAAATCCTTTATGGTTCGTGACTGTTACTGTTGGCCATGTAAAGGAGACCAAGGGACATCGTAAGGTGCTGGCATCGGCCGACATCAACCTGAAGCGCTTTGCCAGCCAGACGCCCACCCAGACGGACCTGACGCTGAAGCTCAAGCCGCTGTCTGTCAAAGTGGTGGAGGCCACGCTCAAGCTGTCGCTGTCCTGCGTCTTCGTTCGCGAGGGGAAAGCCACGTGAGTAGTAGTTTTATCTCGAGGAGTAGTGCGTACTTCAACATGGACGCCAGGTTGAGAAATGACGCTTCAACCACATTTGATATACAAACTAGATTATTTATCAAACAGGATTTTTCCCTCACAAGGTGGTGTCCGTGTGATACACATTTGCTCTCATGTTCTTGTTCCTCAGTGATGAAGACATGCAGAGTCTGGCCAGTTTGATGAGTGTCAAACCCGCAGACATTGGCAACATGGACGACTTCAATGAGAGCGACGAAGAGGAGGACAGGAAGTCTGTCACTGCTTCAGGTGGGCCGCCCGACACAAACACTGCTTCTTCTCTCTGATCTGCGCTGTGAGGTCATTCTCCTGACATTTCCTCCTCCTCCTCCTCCTCCTCTACTTTCTTTTTCCCACTGTCATTTCTTTTGCTCCACTCTTTTCTGGTTGCTGCAGTTGTTCCACACACTCTTACTCGCCCAAATCGGCCCGCTCCCCCTCCTCCTGACAAGCGAGACTCCACTGGAGCAACTCTTCCAGTCTCAGGTAGCTTCCTCTTGCCCTTTCTTTCTCCTGCTCTGTTAGTTTCTGTCGCCATGAGGAGGAGGTGTGAACAGGAAGGCTCTCTCCGCCTGTGTGTTATTGGGAGGCTCACTTTATATAACAGTGTAATTCACACACTCATGCCATTTGTTCTGCATTTACCGCATATTTCCCATCCAGACATTATTAAGAAGCATGTGATGACCAATGCCACAGATGTTTTGGAAGTTTATTTGGAGGCATGACACTTTGTTTGTTTCATGCAAAATGGCATTTAAAGGTTATCGTGTCCAGAGAGGCATTACTGTCAAATCACCAATCTGTTGCATGGCTTTAAGGTGCACATTGTTAACCTAATAGGCACTAGTGGTGGAGAAAGAACTATTTCAAATTGTACTTCAGTAAAATAACAAAAGGTAAATTAAAAATAAAGTATAAATTTAATTAAAATAAACAAAAACAGTAACTAACTGTCAGATAAATGAGTAAAAAGTAGGGTATTTCCTTTTGAAATGTGGTGGAGTAGAAGTGTAAAACCATGGAAAATGGAGATACCATATAAAAAGTAAAGTACCTTGAAAACGACACTTAAGTATACTTCATAAATGTACTTCTTTCCAGTGCTGATGTGCTCGCCTTTAGTCAAATCATCAACCGTCATTGACTCCCAGTTCATTTCATTTTCATTCTCAATTCATGACCTTTTCCTTCCTCTCTTTTTCATATCTCTTTATGCAAAACTCGACTTTCACTGATCATCCATCCATCCATCATCTATTCATCCAGCCTGTGGCGGTCCTCCCAGTCCTGCCGTCCACTCCCGCCCTCCTCTGCCTTTTGCTCCTCGCCCATCGCCCCGTCGCAGCCGACACCCCTTCACCACCACCCCTGTTCAGTCAGATATCCAGCCGTCCCCCGGCCCCTCCCCTCAGCCCTCGCCCAGGTCCAAGCATAAAAAATCATCAAACCCTGTTTTCCCCGAGGCTGTGGCCTCTTCTGACCCACTACCTAATCCTCCAAGCTCACCGCTCACAGCGGCTACTTCCTCAGTCCAAAGTGCCTCCTGTGTCCTGCCTCTCTCTGATGTGTCTCCTGCAAATCCTCCATCACCAAAGTCCACCATAATCACACCTTCAACCCAAAACATTTCATCTTCCATTCATCCTCCATCTCCCAAATGCTCTGGATCTGTGTCCGTGAAGCCTTCTTCAGCAGTGCCGTCTGTTCCCCTAAGTTCGTCTTCTAATACTCCCTCTGAACTGTCTTTTAAGCCGCCCAGTAGCTCAAAAGCTGGCATCACCTCATTAACTCCCAAACTCCCATCCTCTGCGTTGTCACCACTCAAGGCTATCGTAACGTCTTCCTCCACGGCTTCCCAAATGTCTTCTTTCCCTGTATCCACTATGACCCATCAGACCATCTCTACTGCCTCCCAGCCTCTCCCACCTAAATCCTCCTCTCCCTCTAAGTCCACCGTATCCTCTGAGCCTCCGTCCGCTCACCTTCCACTCACCCGGACCCCCTCTCAGCCTCCCTCTTTGCCCAGAATCTTCCAGTCATGCTCAGGAAAAGGTATCAAAGTGGCCGGCTGGCAGACCGGCATGCTGCATGCTTTCCACTAACCGCTGGTCTGGTTTGACCTCGTCTTTCACATGAGAGTCATGTCCGTGTTACTTTACTCTTATACACATCGTGTGTGGTGTGAAGAAGATCAGTTTGTCATGATATCAGAACTGAGATCAGAGTTAAACATGTGGACGTTTTGACATTGGTGCAGTACCTCAGGGAAGAACAACTATAAGTTGTTTCTTCAGAAGAGTTGATTTACACCATCACGGAGGTGAATCTTCAAAGGTTTGGTCCGTTTCAATCCATGATGACAGACTTCTCTACATCTTTCTAGCATATTGTTATTCCTAAACGTTTTTATAAATGCACATTAAAATTCTTACAATACAGACTATTTAATTAATGACATGTAAGCCATCAGGAGATGTGTGAATTACAACACGTTATTGTTACTCAATATTGAATTCAACCATTTTAATTCTATTGTTGTACATTTATAGAATTTCTTCAGCTGCTCTGTTCCTCTTTCACTCTTAGCCTCAAGCTGAATATTCATTTGTTTGTCTTTATTCCTCTTTTGTTCATCACTCTTTCTCCCTCTGGTGTCCTCAGTTCCTACTTCACATCAACGGCGCCCCCTGGAGGATCAAACTCCTGATGATCTTCCTTCAGTCTCTGGTCCGTGTCTCTGCTGTGACTGTATAAAATAAAGAGACGCTCCACTCTTGATATTCTTTTCGAACCGTTAAAAATCTACTTTTCTTCTCTCCTGTCCTTCCACGGTTTGATTTTAATACTTTTCACCGTCTGTCCTCTCAACTAGGCCGTGCTCACATTTTCAGACCTCACGTTGTCAAATCAATCGCCCGCCCAACTTCTCCATCTCCTTTTTCCGCTGATGCACCTCCTCTTGAGTCAGCTCCTCTCCCCAAAACTCACCCCAGTGTCATAGAGTCAGGTAACCAATGTCACCGTCATGTTTTACTCTCCTCTGACTTCTTCCACCATCATTATCATTTCACTCTTTCCTATAAACCTGCTTCATCTAGTCTCCCCTGTTCCCTCTCCGCCTCATCTTCCCTCTGCTTCCTCTCCTTCCTCTTTGCTTTCCTCAGGTGCTCAGGGGACATGGTTGACATCTGGTAGCGACATCACCCCTGTCCCCTTGCTGAGTAGTCCTGACCTTGATGCCCTCTGTGACCCCGCAGCTCCAGCCCTCACTGCCTCCCTCCCATTCTCCTCATCCCCTCGCTCCTCTTCTCTTTCCACCTCAGTTTTTTTCTCCTCTCCTCACCCTCTGCTTGCTGTATCTCCTTCTGCTCCATCTGCTCCGATCAGCTCCTCTCGGTCAGGTATACCAGCCAAGTATTTAAATAATCTCCTGTCAGGCTTTATTCCGGCCGACACAATTACCTCACGGTGTATGACTTTTTGAAAAGCCGATTTCATCAAACAAATGATCTTGCTTTTTAGGTTCAACCTTCCCCCTCACTCAAGTAGACGAGGAGACAACTCAGAGGCCTCTGAGCCGGGACAAGGGTTCTCCTCAAAATAACCAGACAGTGGCCAACATCCAAGTATCCAACCAGCCAATTGTACCTGCCCAGGATTCAAAGGTGGCCATCAAAGATGAACCAGCAAGTATCAGGTGAGGTCATGCGATGATATCCCATGAGTGATTACAGTTAGATTGCTTGGTTTGGATCCTTCGAAATATGTTTGGCCCTGAATGGCTGTGTGAAGCGAGAATGTGTCAGCATACCTCAGAGCTGAGGAGGCGCCTTGATGACTGTGCCCGCCCCAACACCGCTTGGTAGAAACACACAGACTCATGAACGTCTGTGTGTGACCAGAGCACTTCTGGACACTTTCAGTGCTTGAAATTGCATGAAGGCTTCAAAAAATAGTTTTTGGTCAAAATCTTTCTTGATGAGATCATTAATAACGTTCTCGTCTTTCAAATATGAAGCGATGAGAAAGTTGGCATTGAATAACGTAAACACTGGACTGTACACCGAGAAAACAGTAAGCCTGTTATTATTCCTCCAATCCAATCATATGTATCGATCAGCATCTTGACAAACTCATGAAGTCAGTGATTCTCAACTGGTGGGTGGTTTTCATTAAGTCTTTGCCTGTGCCGGGGGGAAAAAACAATTATAATAATTAATAATATTTTTTTCGTATTCCTTGGTTTTAATTTGAAGGGACTTTTTCATGCAACAAAGTGTCGTTTTTTTTGCCGGCTCTGGTTTCAACTTGTTTTGCACTTGTCCCTCCATGTTTTCAGCAGCGTGTGACAGGTTGGGTCAAAGTATCCTGATAGGGGGGAGACGCTGGGTTTTTAGGATTATTAAATGAAACAACCTACTGAATATGAAATTCACAACTGATGGCGCTGCCTCCATGACAGGAAAAACAAGAGTACAGGATAATTAAGTGCTGTTTAATTGTCTGTAAAGCACTTTTTTTTAGTATTTACCTACCGATGAGATGACAAGACAAGTTCATTTTGTATATTTGTATTTGAATTGCACGTTTTGTTTAATTCATTAGCTTCTCCTCAAGACTTTTTTAATAAAGTGTTTGTCATAGATTTGGTTAGTGTGTATTCTCAGTTAAAGTTAGGTCATTTGAGTCTTTTTGAAACTACTTCTTAGTTGCTTTTTGTTCGTGCATCAAAGCTGTTGATTCTGAATTGTTATGAATGTTGTAATACTTGCACTTTTTGGTGTTTAATTAAATTGCAGCTAATTGAGTGTAAAAAAGGAAATAGTTCCCTCTCCAGCATCGCCACCAACTGGTCACTTTGGTTTATCATTCAACTGGTTGTGTTGGCGTACATATTCTGTACTATCTCAGGTTTAAACTGCACCATCTTTTCATTAAATACATTTAAGAAGTTCAGAATGTTCCTCTATTGGGGTCGCGGCCGGTCCTTAAGGGGGGTGGTGACCAGTTGAGAACCACTGGTCTAAATGACCCCGAGCTCGCCCACCTTAGTGCTGACTGAGGCAAACCTGCTCAAGCTTGCGTGTGTGGCTGAGTAACAGTTTAACCTTGTTTGTTGAGCAAGAGATTTGTCAAACTATGGCTCAAGGCCTCGTGGTTCCTTAGTGCTTGTACTTCCTTGACGTTAACACGTGCTAACAGTTGCAGAGTGTTTTGTACGCTGCCTCCGGTTGCACTGACCTTCCTGTACATGGCAGAGGAATAATCATCAGGCCTGTAGTCTGCTCTGTGTCCCGCTTGTTTCCACTCGTAATCCCCTCCTGTACGGTCACCTTATGAAGTCTCACCCACTCATCTCTCGAGCCTGACCTCCAATATTTCTGTCCCCAGTCCTGCCCAGTCACATTCTGAGCTGATAATAGCCCCGCCCCCTCCATGGCCCTTCTCCTGCCGTGAGAGCTCCACCCCTCAGCAGCCCTCCACCAATGTTGTGGCAGCATTTATCACTCCCAAACAGCCAAATGCTCAGAGGGAAACTGATTTGAAAACACCAAGTAATGAGATGGGTGTTATTAGCGCCTTTAAGGCCGAAAAGCCGCCGCTGGCAGAGCCAGAGCCTGACTTTGATGACATCATCTTTGAGTCATTTGAGTCTCAGCAACAACAATCAGGGGGCTTGTTTCTGGAGGAGGAGGATGATAAGCGAGATACTATCAAAAGGTATCCTCCGGGGTGAGTATTTATATCACTGATAAAAATCAAGGTCCACAGCATTAAAAAATAAGTTTGAAAAATGTGAACTGATAATAAACACACACAGATTCAGGATTACGTAATATTGTTTATCTGTTCTGCAGTCTGCAGAAACACTTTGAAAAGGTGGGTGGAGACAAGCCATCACAGACGGAGCCGTTAGAGGGAGCAGCGATGAAGAAGCAGGTGATGATCAAGGCAGAGCAGGAGAAGCAGAGGGAGAAAAAACAAGAGGAGGAAAGGAGGAGGAAAGAGGAAGAGCAAAGAGTAATGCTCCAGAAGCAGGAAGAGAGCAGAAAATATGAGGAAAAGAAAAAGACATTGTTAAAGGAGGAGAAGAAGAAGCTCTTACAAGAGGAAGAGGAGCTCAAGAAAGAGAAGGAGAGGAAGAAATGTGAGGAGGAGAGACTCCTGAAGGTGAAAAAAGACAAACAGGAGAAGCTGAGAGAAGAGGAGGAGAAGAGGAAGCAGAATGAAGAGGAGAAAAGGAAAAGAGAGCAGAGGAGACTGCTGGAGGTGGCGGAGGAAAAGGAAAAATGTAAGAGGGAGGAAGAGAGGAGACTTGAAAGAGAGCGATTCTTGAGGAAAATGAAAGAGGAGGAGGAAAAAAGAATAGAGGATTTGAGAATGTTTGAGGAGCAAAGGAGAAGAAGGGAGGAAGAGAAAAAGAGGCTCCTGGAAGCGGAAGAGCAGAAAAATATGGAGGAGAAGCGCTTGAAGGAGGAAAAAGAGATGGAGCAACAGAAGATGAAAGAGGAGGAAGAGAGAAAAAAGAGGGAGGAGGCTGAGAGAAATAAAAATGAGGCAGAGAAGGAGAGGATGAAGAAGGAGGACAAGGAAAATGAAAAATGTAAGAGGGAGGAAGAGAAGAGACTTGAAAGAGAGCAATTCTTGAGGAAAAGGAAAGAGGAGGAGAAAAAAATGATGGAGGAGGTGAGAGTGTTTGAGGAGCAAATGAGAAGGATGGAGGAAGAGAAAATGAGGCTCCTGGAAGTAGAAGAGCAGAAGAATAGGGAGGAGAAGCGCTTGAAGGAGGAAAAAGAGATGGAGCAACAGAAAATGAAAGAAGAGGAAGAGAGAGAAGAGAGGGAGGAGGCTGAAAGAAAGAAACATGAGGCAGAAAAGGAGAGGAGGACTAGGGAGGAGGAGGAAGAAAAGGAAAAGGTAAAATGTAAGAGGGAGGAAGAGAAGAGACTTGAGAGAGAGCAATTAATGAGGAAAAGAAAAGAGGAGGAGGTGAGAATGTTTGAGGAGCAAAGGAGAAGGAGGGAGGAAGAGAAAAAGAGGCTCCTGGAAGAGGAAGAGCAGAAGAAACGCTTGAAGGAGGAAAAAGAAATGGAGCAACAGAAAATGAAAGAGGAGGAAGAGAGAAAAAAGAGGGAGGAGATGGATAGAAAGAAAAATGAGGCAGAGAAGGAGAGGATGAAGAGGGAGGAGGAGCAGAGAAGGAATGATGAAGAGAAAAATAGGAAGGAGGAGAAGAGGTTCAAAGAAGCAGAGGAGAGGAGAAAGAGAGAAGAAATTGACAGAGTACTCAAAAAGGAAAAGGAGAGGGAGGAGGAAAGATGGAGAGAGGAGAAAGAGAATGAGAGGCTCTTAAAGAAGGAGATGGAAAGGATTGAGCGTAGGAAAAAAGCAGAGGAGAAAAGGCGTGAAGAAGAGGAGAAGAGGAGGAAAGAGACACTCTTGAAGGAGCAGAAAGATAAAGAAAGACGACTGCAAGAGGAGAAAATTAGGCAGGAGGCAGAAAAGAAGAAATATGATGAGGAAGAAAAGAAAAAAGAAGAGCAGGCGAAGAGACATTTAGAGGAGAAAGAAAAACGAAAAATAAAGGAGGAAGAGGGAAGAAAAAAGAAAGAGGATGAACAGAAGAATAAGCTTCTGCAAGAGAATGCAGAGATGGAAAGACAAAAGAAAGAGGAGAACAAGAGGAGTGAGGAGGACCGAGCTGCTGCGATCTGCAGTCTGCAGGCCAACGAGTCCGACGAGGTCAAGCAAAAGATGAAAACTTTAGTTTCTCTTTCTTTACCAGTTCCTCTGCTAAACGCACACACCGGCACCCCTCCTCCCAGTTTCTCACACTCGCCCACGGCTCTCAAAGATGGAACACAAACTCCACTTCCTGCTCCCCGCCTCCCTCCCACGGACAAAACCAGCATTACATCCGAGCAGCGGCCCTCTCAAACGCTCAGCCAATCACAAAACAGAGCGATGACCCTTCAATCAGTCGATAAACCGAGCTCTGCCACCAGTGAGCGGTGAGTTACACACCGGAAATAAAAAAAAGTCATTATTTCACTGTAGGTGTTATTTTTTCCCCCCATGACTCAAACGGCTGCCATCTGCTTTCTTGATCAGAAAATGAACTCAATTTATCAAAAGTTACTTTAAATTCACTTTCTACTGATTCAAACATCAGACTTTGTTTTGCAATCATGTCCCCCAGTATCAAGTTGGGCCGAATCATTATGGCTCTGTTCGTCTGTGATGATTATTTTGTGATTCTCTGCTCATGGGAGATGATCCATGTGCAGGGAGGTAGATCAAACCCCAAAGTATTGATACCGCCAATATTAGGTCTTGTCTTGAGTAGCAATACTAGATTGTGCTTACGAGCACTCTTCGCTTCTCTGCTGCTGCTTTGTGTGCATGTGTTATTTCAGAAAATCCACACAATAAAAATGCAATGTTTACCATTGAAAGCTGTCTTGCGTTTTAAAAAGCAGTAAACATTGATGCATTTACCTCATGACCCATTCCCTCGCTGCTTCTAATCATTTCAAAGTATTTATCAGTGGTCCTGGCCGTGGTATTTCCTTGGTAATTCTTCAGCCTACCCCCACTTCCCCTCTTTCTCTCCCCTCATTCCAGCCTTGGGCAACCCTGTCTCCTCAAGGAAAGTTCATTGGCACACATTGTTATCCCAGAAAAGAAAATAGCTGCCACATGTACTCCACGTGGCATCTGTTCAGGCCCCAGTGTTCAGGATAAAGCGTTCACACTAGAGGTCTTGACCCTGGTGCCACCTCCACAGAGGCTGTGTGCTGAGCTTCCTCTTTGGAAGGCACTAGAAGGGAAAAGTGAGAAAGATACTTCTGAAAAGATCTCTGCAAGCGAGTGTACAAAACCTTTGTGCAGAGGGTAAGAATGGATGAGGGGATGTGTGTATGTCTGCTTTATCTTCCTTTCTGTCTATCTGCGTGTCTGCGTTGCTGTTCTGGCTTCTCGGTGATGCAGTAGGTATGTCATATTAAAACTCCTTCATGTGCTTTTATCTTTTTCTTCTAGCTCACAAAGAGAAGATGCTGCTGAGGTGGACACCCCTCTCATGGAGGCGCACCAAGCAAAAGCAGTGAAAGACTCAGAAGCCCATCACATGTCCCCAGCTCCTGCTGAACCCGGCGCACCACCGGCTGAAGAAGAGCCCAAAGAGCCAGAGGGACCCAGCATGGAACCAGAAACCTCACATGAAATTTCCCCCAAAGCAACCGTCGAGGGCACGGCTTTGGCGCTGGAGCCGCTGCTTCCCTCGAAACCAGAACCACAACCAGGACTGCGGCCGGAACAAGTTCTCCAGCCATCGGGAGAACCACAACAGGAGGGAGCGCATGAGAAACCAGCTGAGGTCGAGACTGGTGGTCAGGAGGGTTTCAGCAACAATAAGGAGCCAGTGTGCGATGCGGAAACGCAGCTGTGGGCGACAGTAGAGGAGACCACACCGGAGACAGGGACGGACAAAAGGATGGAAAGCAGTGAGAACACTGAAGAAGAGGATGAGAAGCGTGAGGAGGGTGGTGTAACAGGGGGGTGAGTCAGTGACCATTCCTTTGCAGCATGGCATATGACTGCTTTTGCTTGCCACTAACACACACACACACACACACACACACACACACACACACACACACACACACACACACACACCTGTACATGTGTACTGATTAACATTCCTCTAACCAACGCTTAGTTGCACTTCATCTAAACTGAGGCCGTTCTCGTCATCTCGACCACTGTCTATGCTGTCAGGCTGCTGTTTCAATGGACATTATTTGTTGGGAGTTTTTAACAAGAGTACATTTTGTGTGCGTGTGTGTATGTTAGTGCCCAGAAATGTGCGCACACAGAGGCAGATGTGTGTGTTACAGAGCAGCAGCTGGAGCCGCCTACTGGCTTCATGTCAGCAGTAGTCGGGGTGTTGTATAAAGGGTGAGTCCCTCTGCCTGCCTGTCGCCTATGAGCTCTGTCATTGTTATATTAAACATTTTTCATGGTTAAAGGGTGAGGCATTATACAAATACATGCTTGTAGATACAGCTTGAATACAGTCAGAACACTGCTCTCAATTCAACAAGCTTTTGATAATTTAATAACTTGTCAAATACAATAAAATATCTTTCTAAATGTTTCACAAAACAGGTGCAGCAATATTCAAACATAACTTAAAAAGTTCAATAATATTTCATATAATAGAATTGATAATTGTAGTGTATTAATCAAGAGTTAAGAGAGAAGAAAATATAATTATATTTAACAACTAATCATATCAGAGGTTTTAAAAAGTCTTTTAAAGATAAAAGCATATCTTTTCTAAAATGGCCAGCAAATATAGCAGTCTGTTTAACAATTTAGCCTACTTATCATACCTTTTATTAAAATTATGCGATGGGCTTGCTGAGTTTGACATATAGTGTATATTAGTGAGGTAAACCAGAAACAGTTTGCCGTTTAATAACTGCGCTGCCGAGAAAAACTGCACTTAAAAGCCACCACTTACAAGTATGAACTATACTGTTGGTCCGAATGGTTGATGTATTGTTTTGTATTTTTTATTTATAATCACATTCAGTGAGCTGTTGAACCCAATGTGCTCATAATTTCAGTGCGTACTAGAGAATGTCTTTTCTGTATACACAGCATTTTCATGACTTATGAACACGTTTTCTTAATCACGCCTGAGGGCTCTAGTGTTGTGAACTAGCTAGAAATAAAACATAGGGAAGTTTCCTCTGTATATTTTGGACAAGCACCAAAACAAAGTCTGAGAAAAAGTACTTAAAAAGTACTTAATCAAGCATGCTGACGTCTGTCACACTGTTCAGAGCCTGCTGAGGTCATTTTAGGGTGAGAACTGTCTCAGAGATGTGCTGTCCCTCGTCTCTGTCTCCGTCTCTTAGCTATGAGACAGTGACTTCCATCCTGCAAACAACTCGACCCACTGAAGCAACTCACGCACACCGCTCTGCAGGCCAACCATGCATCCTTATGAGTAATGAAGATCAGCCACCTTTACATGGAGTGGATGCACAAGTTCTGCACTCCACTGAGCCCGATGACCAACCAGTTGTTCCTGTTGGTGTGGATGTTTCTCCACCCACAGCCTTCTCTGATACGACAGAAATCCAGACCATTAGTGAACAGGCTGGGTTGACCCAGAGGCGTTCACGTGGGCTGAGTCTGGTGGCAAGTCTTAGACTGGCAGCTAGTGAGCAGGAGAATGAGAGAGAGCAGGAGAGAATAGAAAACATGAAGAGGGAGGAGAGAGAAGAGGCAGAGAGGTTGGAAAAGGAGAGAGGAGAGATGGAGAGGGAAAGGGAGGAGGATGCAAAGATGCTGGAAAAGAAGAAGGAAGCGCTGGAGAACAGTCAAAGAGAAGAGGAGGAAAGGGCAGAGAAAGAAGGGAAGCAGCATATTGAGGATGCAAATACGAAGAGGAAGAGAGAGATGGAAAGGGAAAAGAAGAAAAGGGGAGAGGAGGATGGTGGGAGGCAAAGGGAAGAGGATAGCAAAGGAGAAAACCCTCAACAGAAACAGATTTCTGGCTCTATGTCACTGCAGGAAGTCATGATCAACCAATCAAAAAACTGGCCTCCTCTGAGGGAAGTGGCGTTGGATGATATCGCGTATGATGAGAGGTTACAGGTTGAGGAAGAACAGCCAGAAAACAAGCCTGATCCCAAACTGGTGCAAACAAATAGTGTCCAACTGGTTTCAACCGGACCTGCTGATTCTGTCCCCAGACCAACAAGCCAATTCGACTCCCAATCAGTCAAATCCAAGGACTCTGTAACTGCTGGTAAGAAAGCCGTGGATAATACTGTTCTGAGATCAGTTAAAAAAGACAAATCCAACCTGAGATCTGGTGCCATCCCAGTGTGGTTGAGAGAGGAGGAGGACGAGGAGGTGGAGTTTGAGAGGGGACAGGAAGACCTCGGCTCCGTCTGGCAGGCTGAGCTGTACATGGAAATTGAAGCAGGGTGAGTAAGGGTGGGTAAGAGAGAGAGAGAGAGACAAAGAGAGAGAGAGCTGCAGGAAGAGAGTAATGAATAAGCAGGAAAGAGTCGGTTATATGAGAGAGATCTGCTTGTTGCATCTTGTGGACCAGAGCACTCTGGATGTGAGTTTGTGGTGTATGCATCCTCAAGTCATCAAGGCTTTCACTCGCTATATCTGCAGAGAAATAATAGTTACTAAGCATTATCTTTCATTTGCTCAAGGTTTGGCCTTTTTCTGCCGATCTTTTTTAAGAAAGTTGTGTGTTGGCATGTTGATGTGAGTCATGTACTGGATGTGACCCCCCCAAACAACGTAATGACCATGTTGTTTGTGAAAGAAACTGTAATTTCCTCTTCACATCTTGTCCTGGTTATAAGATTTAAAACAGAGGTTTTCAAACTGCGAGGTAGATAATTGGGGTCAGAAACAACGGGAAGTCTAATTATCAACACAGCTATGGTACTTTAAAACCCTTGGTGAACTTATTTGAAATATCTCACTCCTTCTCAAAGTCCTGACTTAAACTGAACACACCGACATGATACACATATTTTATATTTAGTGTAACTAACCCTTTCCGAGGACGTGATCTCCATAAGTCTCGTTCAAAATAATACATAAATAATTACTCCTTAAAACTCCAGACCTTGCCTAAGAATCATTTAATTTTTATGTTTTCTTCAGTTTCACAGTAGTCCAGTGATAGCTGTCTATCCATGGATAAACTGCAAATAGGAACTGCCAATCGCTATTTCGGCAAATGGTGCCAATTTGCCAAAGTCTTTCCAGTGTAGATTAACTTAATAAGTCCGATATTGTTGTTGGGAGTCATTCAAATAAAGATTTGGTCAAAGACGCAGCAGTAGTGCAGCCTGCATGAAAAAGGAGGTTCTGCATAATGGATGTATTTGCATCTACTGTATGTTGCTGTCCATTAATGTTGCTGTCGACACAGCTGTCTTAAATGAATATTGCCCCTCATTTTGTTCAGTACTCATGCAGCTCTAGCACATCAGGTAGCATGGATAAGTGGATTGGTTTGGCCATTGGATATTGCAATACAATGGAGGATGGAGCATGTTTTAAATTGGTGTCTTGTTTTCGTTTATGCATCATTTTGCGGAGCCACACCTCTGTCCCATCAAACTCATGGAAGTCGGGGGGGAAATCTTTTCAAAACGATGAGGTTACAAGGACCCTTGGAACTCTTGAGACGGTCAGGAGATTTAGCTGGAGGGTCTTTCTTTTACAACACTTTGCTCTGTCTTCAAGTTACTGTTGACTGGTTTTAAGTATTGCAACAAACAAGTGTCTTACCTGAATTTCCTCCGACCTCTGTGAGATTAACAATGTGGATCTCTGGCTGTGTGAGCTAAATGGTCGTATGTTGCCAGAGGGGAATGGAGCATGACAAGGATCTGTTGCTGATCAGCCTTTAGGTTCAGCTCTGAAATCTCCTTTTCTGTCTTCAGCCCAGGCCACCCATCCCTCGCTGTTACCCAGATGCCCCCCTTACTCTCTTCCAGTGGACAAACCTTTTACCACAGTTCTGCTGCCAGTCACCCAAATACACCTGAACAATCTCTAACCACCAGTCTGGCAGACCATCCTCATCTCAAATCTCTTTCGGGGTCTAATCAAGAGGAAGGAAACGGTCAGAAAACTATAACCAAATCTGTTCCCCAAAATAGTGGCGCTCAAAAACCGCCAATGCAAGAATGGAGAGAGGATGATGTCCCAAACACTGGCCACAGCCTGGAGGTAGCAGCCAACGAGGAGGGAGAACTTGTTCAATCGTCTGTGGTTCCTTGGCCACTTCCGCTGAGCACAAACAATGCCAGCATGCACTTACACACCAAGATGCACACAGGAGCAAACGTCAATAAGATGGACGATGACGCAGAAATGGCCAAAGTAGGGGACACACACACCACAAAGAGTGACAGCTGTCAAATGAACAGCCCGCACACACAAACACACACCCCTGGTCTCGACCAACAAACCAAAGACCAACAGCTCCAAGAGGAGGAGAGACAGTTGTTGGCTAAAATCAATCTGATGACAGGGGACTCGTCTCCTGTCTCTGGCCCTCGCAGTATGAAGCTCCTCATCCCCGACCCTAGTGATATGGACTGTGACGCCACAGAGCTTGTTGATCATGGTCAGTACTGCTGCGATGCCCTGCAGGAAATATCATTAACTGAGGCAGAGGAGCCATCAGCCAAAGAGCTGGAGCAAAATCAAGAAGGAGAGGAGGATGTGTAAGTTCAGCATGTGCTGTCAACCTGTGCTGCTCCAGAACATGAAGTGCCACCGAATCCTTGTGTTTGTTTGGGTATGTGATGTGCAGAAATTCAGATTTGAAAGGAATTAAGTCACAAAAGTGAGCTTGACAGTCACAATACAAAAATTAAGGATATAAATACACTGTATTATTAACGATCATTAATAAGCACAATGCTTCTTCTTTTTTTTTACTATGTATAAAAACAATCCCATGAAGAGTCTTTAGCGGTTTTGTGAGGCTTGAGGAGAGCCTGGAGCTAAATGCTTACATCAGCATACTAAATGACTAAAGTAACATTCAGATGTTTAATATCTCACTAAGTACAGCTGAGGCTAATGTGAATGTTTATTTGGTCATAAACCAAAATACCAAATTTCACGAAAATCCATCCAGTAGCTATCGAGACTAATGTAAACCTTCTGGAGGCACTCGAGGTAAAGTCAGAATCTCCAATCCAAAGTAATACGTAATCTTCCTCTTGGGCATGGATATATTTTTCATTTTCATCATGTCCGTCTGGACTGTGGTGGTGGACAGATCACCAGACTGGCATTCACAAAGCCACGCAACAAAATACCAGAGCAACTCAGCTTAGCAAGCAAAATGTTTTTCTTTTGGACTCGCCAAAGACTTAAACCAGCTCTGGCAATGTGTGTGTGTGTGTGTGTTGCCACCTGGCAGCATGCGTAGCTTCCAGGACTGCTGCTGTGTATGATGTGTTTTTCAACTGAGTACCCAAAGCACGGACAGTTACATGAAAGAGACAAGTGTGTGGTGAATCTGCTTTGTTTCAAAGTGATTGAAATTGGCCGAACAGCATAGACCTGTGTTGAGAAAGCTATGCAAAAGGTTCTGCTGAATGTTCCCTGTCTTGCCACATAACATTCAGGCTGAGCCGCCAGCACGCTTGCATGTCTCTCGCTCATCGCTGTTGGGATGGATCTCCTTTGTTCCAAAAACTGTCTTTACCTTCATGACCCGTCATTCTCTGTCGTGTATGTCCTGTCTCCTCGCAGGCTAAAAGGCCAATGTACTGACTTACCTGATGGTGGAGAGAAGAATCGGCCATCACAGCTTGGAGACGCCTCCAGCCGACACACCAGTGATGAGCGCTCACACGCACACATCACTCCTCCCCATCACAGTGAGATTACGGCTTCTCGGCTTCCGACGTTACTAGAAGAAGAAACCTCTGACCTTAAGTCCCCTCAACCTGCACCAATGGTCCGAGAAGAGGCCGACGGGAAGGACGATGCAGCTGAGGTAAATATTAACAATAATACTGATGTGCACATAAACTCTGACATGCTTTTTTAATCACACAAACAAAACTGAACTTGCTCCTCTCTCGTCTTCTTCTTGCAGGGCCTGGTGACCTCCAGCCAGTCGTTGCTCCAGTGGTGTCAGGACATCACCAACGGGTACCGGGGGATAAAGGTCACCAACTTCAGCACTTCCTGGAGAAATGGTCTGGCCTTCTGTGCAATCCTCCATCATTTCCATCCAGACAAAATGTACGACTTGCAAGACATACATAACCTGCTTCTGAGCGACATGCCTCTTTAGACTTAGATCTTTCTTTGAATATTTTAGAGCTGAAACAATCAATTGTCAATTAAATTCAATGATTCATCAAGAAAATAACAAGTTAATCGATAATAAAAGTTATTGGTCGTGCATGAATTTAAATGTTAACCTGAATGTTGCTTACATTAATATTATATTTGTCCCTGGTTTTGTCCCATTAGAGATTTTGACCAGTTGGACTCTCATGACATCAAGCTGAACAACAAGAAGGTAAAGACGTGGCTCATGTTGGTACATCTTATATTAATCTCTTAACTGCCATCATAGTTCATAGTCCATAGTTCACTTATTAACAGATATTTCTCTTTGCTTCTGTATTTGTCTTCTGACCACGTCAGGCATTCGACGGGTTCGAGGCGCTGAGCATCTCTCGCCTGCTGGAGCCGTCCGACATGGTTCTTCTGTCTGTCCCCGACCGGCTCATAGTCATGACCTACCTCAGCCAGATCCGCTCACACTTCACCAACCAGGAGCTGAGCGTGCTGCAGATAGAGCACAACAGCAGCCAGTCCAGCTACGGCCCCGCCCTCTCCGGCCCCGGTCCCACTCACGTGGATGCTGCCGCTTTCTGCATGGCCAGACTGAACGAAGGAGTGAGCTTAGAGGAAGGAAGGAGCAGCACGTTGGTCGTCCCACCACCGAGGACCAAACGACTGGTTAAAGGTAGCCTCTATGCCACCTTTACACATGTCAACGTTCTTATACTTTCGCTGTTATGTTTACCACAATTCCTTCCTTGATTTATTTATTATTGCAGTCAAACTCACTTAAGATTCCAGTCGCGATGGAAGTTAATAAAGACAAATGTCAGGAAAAAAACTAAAGGGGAAATTATTTAAAGCTTACTCGGGAAATTGGGATGAATTATTAGGTTCAAGAATCAACTTGTAATAGTCGTTCATATCTGTTTTTAGTGGACGAGTCGATAACCCCCGTCCCACCACCGAGGTCGGTTAACAAAGGAGGCAAATCTGGACCGAATCAGGTGACACCTTCTCTGTCTTTTTATTTTTTTTTACTGGAACTGACTTTCCTGTTGTAACTGTAATGTTGTTTTCTCTAACAGGATTAAAAAAAAAACACTTTCAATTGTATTTACAGCATTCACTGTACATGTCAGCCCTAGAATAGTTCATGTATTTAATGGTGTCCTGTTTTCTTTTCCAGGATGAAGACACAAAGACAGGATTCACTAATAATACAGGTGAGTACCTAAAGCCCAAGCCTTTTAAAGATTAGTATGTATTTCACTTTTTCTCAGACACTTGATTTGTCCTGTGTGTGTCTCTGTGTGCAGAGTTGCAGAGTACCGTGGACACCCAGCCCCCCAAACAAGAGGAAACAATGGTCAGTTATGTCTTCCTCAGTGAACCCTTTCTCTTCTCTTCTTACTCTTTTCTTTATCTTTGACTCTCCTTTCTCACATCAAATCAAATGAAATCATGATCATGACTGACGGCTGGCAGAAGCTTTGTACAAATGTGTTCACATTAATTCCATCCTTTTGGCCGCTCTCTAATCCTTTGACCATCCTCTCCTCCTTGTTTTCCTGTTTCCCCAACTCCCTCTTTCCTTTGATCTCCTTCCCCCCTTTTCCTCTCTTGTGTATGTTCATGTGTGATTGTGTGTGTGTGTGTGTGTGTGTGTGTGTGTGTGTGTGTGTGTGTGTGTGTGTGTGTGTGTGTGTGTGTGTGTGTGTTTGCATGTATGTGTGTGTGCGATGTGGCTTGTGGTCAGTGTCTGAAGGACACCAGTCAGTATGTGCTGAGTGAGCTGGCAGCGTTGGAGTCGGAGCAGAAGCACATCGACAGCAGAGCCGCCGTGGTGGAGAGACGACTGCGGAGCCTCATGGAAACAGGTGAGTCTCTCACACGTGGAAAATCTATATAAGCAATAAACAACAAGGACTCGTGGAGCATCAGTGAACGGAGTAGGTTTGCTCATATACCGTTTTTTCATTCTATACAGGAAGCGACCGTAATGAAGAAGAAAGACTGATCCAGGAGTGGTTCACTCTGGTGAACAAGAAGAACGCTTTGATACGCAGACAGGACAATCTGGAGCTACTGTAAGACCTCGCAACGCACAAACAATACACACGCATGTACACACACATGTACGCACACTACTTCACTTTTGTTGATTATCAACTGTCTACAGACAAGAGGAGCAAGATCTGGAGAGGAGGTTTGAGCTCCTGAACAGGGAACTCCGGGTGATGATGGCTATAGAAGGTTAGTAATCAACATGTATTAAGATAATTTACTGAAGTAAAAGTAGTAATTCAAAGTGTTTACATATGACTGGCATGCTGATAACTAAAACCAGTGAAATGAATGCATTTCACCACTGGCAACCAATCTGCCCCTTGTATCTGCTGTTCGCCTGCAGCATCACGTTGTGAACCTTTAATACAAGACCAAAACATGACGTGAAGTTCTGCTGTTTATCCTGCAGACTGGCAGAAGTCGTCCACACAGCAGCAGAGAGAGCAGCTGCTCCTCCAAGAGCTGGTGTCTTTGGTCAACCAGCGGGACGAGATCATCAGAGACATTGACGCCAAGGAGAGAAGGTGAGTGTGTGTGTGTGGGTGTGTGTGTGTGGGTGTACAGTTGTTTGAGAAAAGACAAAAACAAGTCGCAGGGAGACAGCAAATCCCTAAAATAAAGAGTGATTACAGAGAAAGCATTGAAAAGTAGATTGAAGGTAAATTCTTGTAAGACTGACCTGCAAAACATGACATGTAATTAGTTCAATGATATATTTTTTAAATTCCTTATTTACATTCAATTTAATTGATAGAGATCTGAAAAGAGTTCATGTCTGATGCGCTGTATTGACACGTGTGTTTGTGTTTGCAGGGCAATGGAGGAGGATGAGCGTCTAGAACGCGGCCTGGAGATGAGGAGGCAAAAATATAATAACAAAGATAAGTGTGTCCTACAGTGAGATGAGAGGTCACACGCAAACACACACACTGCTTTTATTAGCAAAAGATGATCATTCAGGACTTTTGGAGATCCATATTTCACGTTTTTCTGAGTGCCTTTTTTTCCTGAAGAGCTGTTAAAACCCATTAAGGGGAAATATAAGATTTGGGCTACAAACTGTGTCTTCTATGAAATTGTTTTCTTGAAAATGAATAACTGTTGTGTCAAAGTTCCCATCCGTCTTAAGTATTATTTTTGATTCAGTTCACATATTCTTATTTATTTAAATAATGTATCAGGTTGTTGTACATCTATTGTACATGTGTTGTGTGTGTATTCACGTGTGAGTTTGTTTCTCTTCTTTTTGAATAAAGAATAGGTTACCTTTCTTGACACAATCTGCTGGATTAAAACCAAAATGTGCCTTGTCCTTTTGTTACATGCCAAACATATTAGGTATAAAAATAAAAAAGTAAGTCATGAGCTGGACTCAAACTCTCAATATTGAGAGTACAGGGTACACGTTTTAAGCTTAAGTATAATCCCCAACATTACATTTTTCTAAACCTAAAAAGCATTTCTACTCGTGCTACTTTTGCAATATTGATTTTTTTTTATAGATATATATGTTGAAAGTGTTCTTCCTTTTAAGGAGTTATTAAACCTTGTGTGCAAACAGACCCTGAATGCCTTAAACAATGTGTGGTTGTGATGTTCATGTCTGCTTGAATCACAGAAATGAAGCGGTTTCCTCTCTTCTGTGTCTTGCACTACTGTAAGCATGTTGTGTTATGTGCACTGATGAAGTGGTTCTCTCCCTCCTATTACTACTGTGTACCCGATGCTGTCTATATTTATGAGTTGGAAATATGATGAATGATGTTGATGAATACATTGAAGAAATATAAATATTGGTTGTTTGCTTGCATCAGGATATTGTTGTTTGTTGTTTTTTTTAACATAACATGAAGCTGTGAAACATAATACAATTTGATACAATGACTGTTCCTGCAACAATTACGTTGGGATGCATCGATATTGCTTGATCTTTAGATAGATACTCAAAGGCCAGGTAACTTATCGGGACTGAAAATGTAGTATGCCAAATATTACAAATTGTAACCAACCCCTTGGCTATGAATACAACCTCAAATGTACTAATTTTTTTTTTGACTTATCGCGCTGGATTGCAGAATAAAGGGAAAAACTCCTCATATTATAGCACATAATAAAATAACAGCAAAAAAGTGAAGGCACCTCAGGTCAACCTTACCCAGTGGAAACATTTTAACAGACTCATGTAATCTATGGTATAAGATAGTATTAAAGTATTGTATCTGCTCATTTTATTGTAGCATATATCTGTTGAATGAGTAATTACAATGTGTGTGTGTGTGTGTGTGTGTGTGTGTGTGTGTGTGTGTGTGTTTGTTCGTGTGTGTGTGTGTGTGTGTGTGTGTGTGTGCCTGTGTACACGCACGCCTGTGTATGTCCCCTCCCAGAGTATTAGAGCTAATCAGCTTGACGCTGCAGCACAGATCTCCACTTTATAGGGATATGCTAATCTTAAATGACAGAACCAATATGTTAGCTGGAGCTCAGTAGGAACCTCCTGAAGCTTGAAAACCCTCAGTTCAGTCATGCTGGAACCAGAGCATGGCCCTAAAATGCAGGTGGAGCACACCCGTACAAGGTGTTGGGTGTGTGTGCTCAGCTGCCTTCTGCTCGCCTGCCTGTACGTTGGCAGTTTGTACGTCTGGAGAAGCAGCTTACCCAGGTACACAACTCGCCAGCAGACTGTGACGCTGCTGTTAGACTGGACTGTTAAATTGTTTCTGTGTGTGTGTGTGTGTGTGTGTGTGTGTGTGTGTGTGTGTGTGTGTGTGTGTGTGTGTGTGTGTGTGTGTGTGTGTGCGTGCGTGTGTGTGCACGGGCAGGGACCATCCCAGTTTGATAAAGCGTCGCTGTGCCAGTGTGTTGCTGGTGTCTGCACTGTCACCTGCAGTGGTGAAGGTATGGATGCACTGGGCGGAGGTCAAGGTGAGTACACATGAACGAAACACATTCTCCTCATCTCCTTTCTCTTCAATTCTCCTTTCCTTCAATAAACAATGCTAACAAACCATTTTGAATTGAACTCCAATTCAAACATAATCTGATCTGGCTGGTGCTACAAATTCGAGGCATTTGTAATCGAATATTTCCATTTCTTTCTACTAAGTAGTATAATATTGAGTAGAGCTACAAACCTAAAACATTAACAAATACTTTAATGACCACAAACTTCATCTTGGTGCAGCTAGGTGCACCGTGTGAAACCATTTTAAGCAAAAATACTTTTTCCAACAATGGAGTTTATTTTAGGTTGCAGCATTGCTACTTCTACTTTAGTAAAGCATATTTATCCAACCACTGATCTATAATCAAAAATCACACAAACAGTATGCGCCCTGTACTGATTATATAAATATAATATAATAATATATATTTAGCAAAGCAACACCTCAATCTTTGACAGGCTTTGTCAAGTGAAGTATTAGATTGTCCAGCCCATTTATTTCGATGAGGCTCGGCTCAGACATCTCCGTACAGCCCCAAACATCCAGTGAAACAGTTAATCAACACCTCTTTAAAACAGTTATGGCCTTTATGAAGGTAGGATTTGTTGCAAGACTGCCGCTTTAGACTACATTAGTGAAGATGTCCCTAATAAACTCACAACTGAATGTGTATACGTTTATTGTCTGTGCTCAATTTATACCAAAACAATACAGCCCGAGCACAGAGTGTAAACCGGTAGGAGGTCAAAGGTCACTCTCAGTCAAGCTGCAGATTCAGGTCTTTCTCAAAGACCCTGTACAGAGGATACTGAACCCTGGCCGTCCAGGTGAAGGACAGTGTCCTCACTCCTGGGGGCATATTCACTATATCCATAAGGTGTTTTGTGAGGTTAAGCCTGAGGCCACACTGTTGACCTCATAATCCCTTGAGGGTAAAAAATGATCTTTATAAAGCCGCATTCTGCTCCTCCAGGTCAATGCGTCAGTGTGGGAGTTGATGGGGGTTCGTTTGGAAGGTCTGGTTCCTGCAGCCGTGCTGCCACTACTGCTAACCGTGGTATGTCCGAGAGTCACAACCCAGATTAAACCTTGACAAAAAAAAACACTTTCCTGTCTTTCCCAACCTCTTACAGTCAGTTTCAACGAGAACTCAACGAGATGCAACTTGAGCACCTGCTTGTCACGGTTGATTGCGTAAAGGCATCACAGGGCTTGGCTAAGAGCGCTGATTTCATTGAGAAGTCTGAGACCAGATTAAAAATCTAATATCCAGAGTTCCTGTAAAACAACATTGACTTTTTAAAATTGCTTTTACTGCCATATTTTTTGAAGTCAACCCAAAAACCTCTTACTTTGTGGATCCTGTTTGCCTCTTGATATGTTTTATTTAAGCTGAACTAAAGCAGTTTCAAGGTTTTAGATATCACATTTCCATACAGCACGTGGCTTCACAACCTCCCAGGTGCATGTTTAAACCCGCATGTCTAAAGAAATGTGGCCTGTAGTCTCTTTATCCTCTTCTTAAATCTTTTTATATATACTTCCATTGGATGTAATAAACAACAGATTTCAGGTATTTTATCTCGGACCCCTGGTTCATTCTGCGATGGACAACCCCGAAGGCTTCACTGGGGAACTGCAGTGTGCACTCGGTGAGTTACATGTGCCGTCCCGCTCGGGGAGTTTTACACGTGTGCCTGCATGGATTCGATGTGTAAGTCAAGACTTTGTTTTCCCAGATGTCCAATCATGGATGCTGTGCGTGGGAGATGCAGTGTGGCTGAGGAACCAGGTGGTGGCACCGCTGACGGAGGAGCTGGTGTTCAGAGGGGCCATGCTGCCCATGCTGGTGCCCTGCACAGGACCCACAGCTGCCATCTTCACGGCCCCGCTGTTCTTCGGTGTTGGTATTTGAAACCAGATTTTTTTTCAGCCTGGAGACAAGTCATATCACATGTTAGCAAGAGCTTTATTATGTATGTATTCATACTTTACTTGTCATTCTAGCCCATTTACACCACATCATAGAGCAACGGCGCCTCCACCAGGACAGTATGAGTGTCCTCCTCGTGGTGTCAGGTGAGTGAGCTTATTAAACTCTCCTCAAAGCAAACTAATTCAAATAAAGTTCATATTCTGTGACATTGTTTGTGGAATTTTGGGATCACGAGTAATGGATCACATTGTAAAACACCTTTTAGTACATGAATGAATGAACTTTAAATTTGACACGTTTCATGGAGGGAAAACTGTGCTGTTCTGTTGTAGGGATCCAGTTCTTGTACACTACTGTGTTCGGTGCCTTCACGTCCTTCATATTCATGAGAACTGGTGAGAGATGAACAGCACATTAACCACATGCTCACATACGGCACACGCCTGTATACAGTAAATGAGTAATCTCTTTTTGAAGGTCATCTTGTGGGTCCAGTTTTGTGCCATTCGTTTTGTAACAGTCAAGGGCTGCCGGACATCAGCTCTGCCCTGCAACACCCTCAGCGATTTGCTCTGCTTTTCTCCTATCTGATGGGGCTGCTGATGTTTCTGGTGCTACTCTCCATGCTGACAGACCCCTTCTTCTATGGTGCCATTCCTGTCTGCAGTCTGGCTGACCCTTCAATGTCTGCATGCTAGATTCCATTAAATTAAATATACTCCAGCTCTTAAAACATATTCTTTTTATTACGATGGATTTCATTTTATGATATGTTAATAAAGAAAGTATTTTTATATAGTGTGTGTGTGCATTTATATGGGTGTGGGTGGATGTGTGCACGAGAAGAGAAAGATCCCAGCTAGTCAGACATTTCCTGGAGGGTTGGAAATATTTCCTACTGTATTGAAACGCAACACCAGTACAACTTTCACTGGCCGAGAGAGAAAAAGTGTGTGTGGCAGAGAAAAACAGATGAACTGTGAAAGTGAATGAGTAAGACGGGAAAGCAATGGAGGAGACAGCAGGGAAGAAAGATACATATGAAGGGAGGCAGACACTGACACAGAGGTCAAGTAACACTCCAAAGAAACAAAATGGAGAGGAACAACTGTACAAGTCCCATTGATAAGACAAATAAGGCTATGAAAGACAGGCTTGTGAGAAAAAACTGTTACAGCCAGAAGCAACACGGACAATGCCAACAGACATTAAGGGGGAGAGGAGAAAAAATAAAGGAGAGCAGAAAAGGAAAGATGGAGGGGGAGGACGGGGGAAACGTTTGTGTGTCCCCAAGGAAATTTAGAATGTGGAGTAACAGAGTTGAGAAGAAGAGGGTTCGGACTGAGAGGTGAAAGGCTGTGTTAGACAATTAAGATTTACGACTCAGACTGATGAGCTAATTATACAAAAAAATGTTTATAACCCAGACGAGGACAGGCAAAGTAAGTTGAGAGAAAGACAAAAAGGGGAAACAGTCTGGCCGAAAAGAATGTCTAAAACTCAGTAAGTGACAGATTGTATCGAATCCATGCAAAAAACAAAGCGTAAAAAGCACAATGCATTGATTTTTAAGTGATTTTTATATCTTGGCTGAAAACAATTGCTATAGGCGACCATGGTGACTCCATGAGTCAGATTTAAAGTAATAAGCAGTTGTTGTTGTTGTTGTTGTTTTTTTACCTTAGAACAGATCCAGGCTAGCCGTTTCCCATCTTCATGCTAAGCTTGCGAGAGTGTAACAGCACCAGCTCCTCATTACTTCCTATAACAACAGGTGAAAAACTTTCTATTCTCCTCATTGCGGTGAAATGTTGGAAGGTTTAAATGGAATAAGGATGTTTTTTCTTCATATCTTTATTCATCCAAGAAAATACTGCTTATTTCTCATGCTCTCTCACTGCTTCGCTTTCATACATTTCAACTCAGTCATAACTTGGGATCTTTCCAGTACAACAAAGTCTTCAGCTGGTCACTGAGAGTTTGGGGATTTGGGGGACTTTGCTGCTCAGGATCAAGCTTGACAGCAGTTTTAGCCCGAAGCAACTGTATTACCTATTTACCTTCCTTAAGTTTTTCCGGGAGAATTACACTGAGATTAAATTTAACAACCTCCGATTTTGGCAGTCATGGGATTTAAAGACAGCAGAAATAATGGAGCGACGACAAACAGGCTGTTATTTAACTTCCCCACACAGCGCTTGTCTGCAGAAGATTTTAGCATTGTGGTTAGGGAATGATTTACCTTCTTTTGCTGATGCTGAGTCAGACAGTTTACTGTTTCTTTGCCATTTCTTCCAAAATAGCTTTTCTTTGTGAGACACAAGCTGAAAATAGAGCTCAGGTTACGTGGGGTGTGTGAATGTAGGATACGAATGTAGTTTAAACAGGAGAAGTCCAAAGAGAATAGAAGGAAATGACGCAGAGAGAAGTCAGACGTGTGGTTGATTATCTCAAAGGTCCTTCACATCCGACGTCTGTCTGTTTCTGTTTCTTTGAGCCTTTGTCTCCTGTCTCTTTCTTGGAGTGTCGTCATCCTTTCTCCCCACTGTTAATCCATTTACCACTAACACACACACACACACACACGCACACACACACACACGCACACATGCACACAGACATGGACACATAAATGGCTCCGTCTCTGGAGGAATATGACTGAATCATAAAAGACACTACAAAGTGTAAGATGTCTGTCTGTGTGTGTGTGTGTGTGTGTCTGCATGAGTGTGCGCGTGTGTGGCTATGGAAAAGCTGAGCCTATCATCTGGAAAAGGAATAATCTGTCAGGAATGATGCTCTCCCAGTGCTCTCTCCATCTCTGTTTCTGCCTCTCAGCAGTTCTTTAAACCTGAACAGTTTTCTGGAGGTTTTTTTTCTTTTTTCGCAGAGTTTCTATAAGTCTGAGGTTTGTTTATACATGTGTGATTCTTTACGTGCCGCAAACTCCAACTGCAGTTCAGACGATCATGCATCAGTATCACCCGAGCCTTTGCTTAGTCTTTGCAAAGCTAAAAACTGTTTTTGGACAGATGCAGCGTGGCCACTGCAGTTTCCATCAGCGACCGTGTTTGTTTTAAATTGCCATATGACTCCTAACCGGAATTTTAGGAGCAGCTGTTCAATGATATTCATTTTTTCCATTCTCCTTTTTTTTGCCAGTTTAAGGAAAGCAAGGCAAGAATAGTTCTAGATGAAAATGATAAATGAAGACACAAATTAGATTTTCCAAACCCTCCCGGTGCCCAGTTTGTTGACAGTTCATGATCTGAAAATCTCTAATTTGTGCTTGGAAGCTTTAAGGTTTAAACATGTGTGAAACTGAGCATAAAAGAATAATTACATGAATGAAAAGCATGCTCGGTACACTACCTTAAGGTTAAATACAGGTAAGTAAAGGTCATCTGGTATATAGACGTATACCTGTGAGCACAGTTTGTTTACAGCTACTCTCTCTCTCTTAGCTCTTTTAGCTTATGGTTTAAACAACTGTAGACATCAACTCCGAGA
Source organism: Clinocottus analis (assembly GCF_023055335.1). Classification (NCBI taxonomy): domain Eukaryota; kingdom Metazoa; phylum Chordata; class Actinopteri; order Perciformes; family Cottidae; genus Clinocottus; species Clinocottus analis. The sequence goes on along the minus strand of NW_027176207.1, from coordinate 9,484,271 downwards.
ATTATTCCTTCTGGATTCAACCATTCGACAGCGACCCCAGTCTGTTCAGATATTTGTGGTGAAGATTTGTTGACAGTCTGGGTGTGGAAGGAGAGCACATGGATGTCTGCTGTGAGAGATGAAACATATGGACCTTGTAGAAGAAGTGGTATAAAAGTATCGTCTTTTTCCTCCACTCCACAGAAATCACCAGGAATGCCTCCACTCTATTATTTAACCACAAGGCCACAGCTAATTGCTTCAGTGTGTGTGTGTGTGTGTGTGTGTGTGTGTGTGTGTGTGTGTGGGTGTGTGTGTGTGTGTGCGTGTGCGTGTGTGTGCGCGTGTGTGCGTGTGTGTGTGCATGACATAAGACACCGGTGGTTGGGAAAAACTGACATGTCCTGCTCTATTTGATATGGGGCAAATGGTTCAGTAGGCCTGAATGGTGCGTCTGAACTCCACTGACCCACAGTAATAAGGAAATGCAGTTTCCTTGACATCAGTGTGGAAGCTTGGTGACCTCAGGTCCAGCGGTAGTCTGTTTTTTTTCAGCTAAACGTCAAAAAAGTTTTCATTTACATATGAAAGCAGAGGCCTGGAAATCTCGCACTTTGTATCAGTTATGAGTCTGGTTGTTTTCATCCACCAACATAGAAACAGAATTGCAGAAGAGGAATATATTTTCCATATATGCAATGGTAGTTAATTGACATGTAGTACATTTAGTGTCATACAGCCTGGAATTGTGCACTCTTATCCCTCCATCATGGCCTTCTTTTCTCTCTGCCTTCATTTGAAAACACTTGTGCGCTTCAACGTGGCTGGAACATCACACAAACGAGTTCTTCTCTAGCATAACAAAGTCTTTAGTCTTCTTAAATACATGTCACATGTTCTTTTAGTGAAATGGCCTAAAGAGTATATTCAAGTGTGAGCAATCCAGACACCAAGGCTTTAGTAGAAACCAAAGAAAATCAAATCAAGAACAGCTATTCAGCACAAAAAAAAACAGAATTTGTGGTCGGAGTGAAATAGAGCTTTGGAGCTGGAAGTTACAGTTCAAGTTGAGGATATATCAGAGCCAGTAACGTTATGTGGCAAGTGGTTAGGAGTCAAGGAGCTAGACTAGTCTATTCCCCACTGCCTAGGCTGTGACCTAGGAGATGGGGAATAGAGAGTCAGAAGATCTGTATGTTCCATTAGAAGTCTTCGGCTTGGGAGATAGAGCAGCCTGGAGGTACTGTAAGTAGATTAATGTTAAAAAGGGAGATTGGGAGTGCAGGACTATGGAAAGGAGAAGTTTGGTCTGCTCTATCTATTACATTTTGGAATGTGTCTCTGGGGGCGTGGCAGTCTGAGGAGGAGGAGGGGTCAACCTGCACGATAGGACTAACACACCAAGAGTGAGGACTTTGGGGCAAAAGCTGGGGGTCTGAGGGAAAGATTGCTGACTTGGGAGCCCAAATAATGAGACTAAAAGAGAAGAGGGGGAGAGGAGTAGCAGGGAGACGATAAGGAAGGGGAGGAGAGGATACATTAAAGGAGGGACAAGGGGGATGAAAGAATAACAAGGAAGGGAAGAGCGGAGACAGAGGAGGATGGGGGTAGTCCAAGAAAAAGAAAATTAGAGGATAACAGGCAGATGATGAGGGATGTGGAGGAGGAGGAGAAAGAGGTGGGGAACAAGACTAAAAGGCTCTTTAGGATCTCCAGGATCCTGAGGTTTTATGTTTTCTTCCCCCTGGTTCCGATGGTTGTAACATAACTAGAAAAGACTACTGAATTGTTTGAATGTATTGTATATATTCGGTCTGCCAAAACCAACACGCCGCAGCCAGCCAGCGCATCTGGTGAACACAGAGAGAGAACAGAGCACTGCCGCTAATAACTGATTCAACTCCGCAAGTAGCAGCACTTTTCCATCTCATCATCCCGCAATAAGACGCCACAGCGATATATGAGAATGACATCAAGCTGCATAAAATGTGTTGTGGCAGGTCACACTTTCCACTGAGGACTATTGTTTGTTGAAACACTCTTCCACTTGTGTTGATGTATTGTTGAACAATTCAGCTTGTTTGTGTGTGGTAATTTGCAGTCTCTCGGACAGTTGCCGGTTTAAATCTGTGACATTCCCATCAACTGTCGGCTTCATTCGATATTCTTATTATTATCTTATTTAACTCAGCTTTGACTTTGTGGACGGATCATGTGACAGCAGTGGAGGTACCATCAGTCTACGCTTCTGCTCCCCAGTTACTGAGAGGTCAGGCTGATGCACATCTGGCATTTCCTGTTTCATCTCCTCCATATGCCCCTGAGTGGTAGCCCCACACACACACACACACACACACACACACACACACACACACACACACACTCTCTCTCTCTCTCTCTCTCTCTCTCTCTCTCTCTCTCTCTCTCTCTCACACACACACACAGGGAAAAACCTTATACTCTTACACATTTGTGCCAATACGTTATAACAGCATAAAAATGAACTCACTCACTCACTCTCTTACACACACACACACACACACACACACACACACACACACACACACACACACACACACACACACACACACACACACACACACACACACACACGTGAATAGTGCAACAGGTATTCCAGTTCCATACTCAAATGTTTCCATTAGACTGTTAAAAGTTCCAGCTGGTATGTGCTTGGTAAAAAGAGGGAATGACGGGTGGTGGAAAAAAAGAGACAATGGATCGGAAAATGGGGGACATTAAGATTAAGAAAGAATGAGATTAAGAGAAAATAAATATAGGAACACAAAAACAACACGATGGTGACAGGGAACAGGAGAATCCGACAGAAGAGGAAAAAGAAAAAAGAGGAGTTGAAGAAGGGGGAGAGGATCGTTGCATCTCTCAGAGCTGACAAACACTTTCCACTCCTGTGGATGCTGTGCAGCCTGCAGTGTGTGTGTGTGTGTGTGTGTGTGTGTGTGTGTGTGTGTGTGTGTGTGTGTGTGTGTGGTGGGGGGGGGGGTAGATGAGAGTGTACGTGTGTCTAAAGCCATAGGCAAGATGGGGGGGGAGACAGGGGGTCAGAATGTTGCCGTATGGCTTTCATAACTATCTGAGGGTTTTCAATACACACACACACACACACACACACACACACACACACAAGCACATGCACACACACAAGTACATGCACACAACAATCTGTCAACCCCTCCTGCCGTCCCTTATACACTCACACATTTTACCAGCCCCCTCTTCCAAAAAACACACAATTCTTTTTCCTCTACGTAGCCTCCCCCCCTTCCACCCTCCCCCAGCTTTCTCTCTTTCTGAGGTTCAGTCAGGAAGACAACTTTGCAGAGGCAAGAGAGCCCTGCAGGATCAGATACAGGAGAGGGTGTCCGATACCGGAATTCATCACTATCATATTTGGAGTCTATTTAACTCTTTTGGACTCACTTGAAAGGCAGATTGCTCCATTGAACAATTTTGGACCACCGGACTACAAGAACTTCACTGGACTTTATTTAGGACTGCACTGGACTCAACTGGACTGCATTGGCTTTTATTAGATGTATAAAGGATCTGGGATAATCTTGCTGATGAATTGAGTTTGACTGATTCTGCACCGTAAGGATATTTGTCCAGAGCTCGGGCAGTTTGAGATTTATCTGCCTCAGATTGCTTTTAGTAAATTAGACCAGATTATTTATTCAAATACATTAAAAGGATCGAAAAAAGTTAGGACAGTTTCTAAAATTTATTGAATTTGGGTCAGGCTCTTTTTAACAAGAGGTCAGAAAAAATTGTTAATTTTCCTTTATTCGGTTTTTTATTTTGACAGTAAGGTTGGAGTACTAATGTTGGCCTAGTTTAAACCTCATGTCTTGGTGGAGGATGCAAAAGACCATCAGGAGCAGGAGCAGCCTCAGCAGCATGCTTCTCCCGTGTGTCCTGTGGCTGCTGCTGGTCTGTCTGGCTCCTGGAAGCCAAGGCCAGAGGCTGAGGGAGACGGACGGGGAGCAGCCAGGAACCAGCACTCGGCCTGCGGAGAGAGACGCGCTCTGCCACCCGGAGGGATGCTACACCGTCTTCCTCCAGAAGAGAACCTTCAGGGAGGCTGGGCGGAGCTGTCGGGAGCGAGGTGGGACCCTGGCAACGATGCATACCCACGAGGCAGCGGGCGTGGTCCACAAGCTGCTGTCGGCCATCGAGGGGACCAGGTCAAGGCTTCGCGTCTGGATTGGGCTGCACAGACCGCCACGCCAGTGTTCAACCACCAGAGCACTCAGGGGATTCGTCTGGGTCACAGGCAAAGTCTCACCTTTTTGACATTTGACCCTTCAGTGTCAGTTCAGTTGAGTCATTTTAGTGGATGTTGATAACTGAGAATGGCCCCAAAATAAGGAAAGGTACATAATGGTGCCAGGTTTTGACCAATTTCATGGAAAAAATGTGGGCCAGTACAATTAAGGCTGAATCTGTTTAACATCATTTAGTTAGTTAATCACCTGCTTGATGAAGTTAGTTCAGGTGTGTTTGGACTTACATGTACAAAACTAAATTTGGACCTGTTATGATACAACAATAGACTTTCCTAAACTGTAATCAGTATTGACAACCATTAGGTTTACTTCAATAACACTACTTGCACACACAGACACACATCGTTTGTAACAATAATCATAAATAGATACGCCAGCCCTAACCTCTCTGTCAGACTTTGGTACCCGGGCCTGTCTCCAGCTCTGCACGGACTGGATGGTTACTGCATTAGCTACTTGTGTTTCACAGAGACGGAGCTGGCACGACCAAGGAAGTGAATTCCCTTTTGACCTGACTGCTACGCCTCGACCGGATTTAGTCATTCCAGAAAACTTGACCCACTGAAAGGCAGATTTTTTCATTTTTTATTTTATCAAAGTGTTTGCCTTGATTTGGACTTAGAACAAATATTACATTTTAAAGAGTTATGTGGCCATTTTAGCTTTTGTTGGTGTTTCATCTGCCATGACTTAAAGGATTTGTTTCCCTAAATTAAAAAAAACATGTCTCTCACTTATTCCTTCATAGCATTAGCAATGCTATACAGGATGATTTTGGATGAATTTAACTCAGGTTTGATATAGAGATGTATTCCTGTTCATATGAAATGTGGAATCCTAACATATTTGGCGACTCCTTGTGGCAGTAACACAAATTAAATAAAACACTCTGGCAGACCACAACGCAGCAGCTGTAACCCCTCACCCCAACCCAGAAGTTATGACAATGATTAGGGTAACATCAGCATAGAGAGTTGTTGTTTTTTTTTTAACAAGTCACATAAAATATACTACACGTGGCAGCTTTAATCAAAATCTCAAGGATCTACAATTAAAATGTATCATAAATCTGAAAAGAAAATGAAATACCAGCAGCATTTCCTAAACTAACAGAGGGAACATATATGTTTTTACTGACCTCCTTGTCTTCATCTCCCAACAGGAGACCAGGACGGCCAGTTCACCAACTGGCTCCGTGAAGACACCCCTGGGACTTGTGCGGCCCCTCGCTGTGTGGCCATGACCGTCCACACTTCTGACAGCGGACGTGAGAGCAGTGACAATTTCCGGTGGGTCGACGGCTCCTGCTCGCTGCCGTTGGATGGATACGTCTGCCAGTACAACTACAAAGGAATGTGTCCGCCCCTGGAGGACGAGGGCAGTGGTCCAGCCGTTTACTCCACCCCATTTCACCTTGTCAGCACACTGCTGACCCACGTGCCCTATGGCTCTGTAGCGGCCGTGCCATGCCCTGCAGACGGCTCCGACCCGGACGCTCGGGCTGAGCAGACAGTGCTTTGCATGGAGAAAGACGACAAGACAGTGGGCTGGTCCAGGGATGCCCCGCTGTGCTCATCCAGTGCCGCTCCGCAGAACCAGGACTGGTGTAGCGACGATCATGGCTGTGAGCAGTACTGTCAGAACACAGACACAGACTACTACTGTTACTGCTCTGAGGGCTTTACAATAGATGAGGACGGGTACAGCTGTAAGCCCGATCCCCTGAGCCTAACTGACCCACCAGAATTATCCGCTGACTCTGCCGGTCCCACTGAGCAGCCCCATATGAAAGAGGTCTGTGTGGAGATGGGGTGTGAGTACGACTGTGTGGAGACACTGCGGGGCGTCCGCTGCACATGCCCTCCCGGTTACCAAATGGGTCCAGATGGCCGCAAATGTTCTGACGTCGACGAATGTCAACAGCAACCGTGCACGCAACTGTGTGTCAACATCCCAGGTACCTTCCACTGCACATGCTCCTCTGGCTACCAGCCGGATGATGATGGCGAGTGCGCGGACATCGACGAGTGCGTCTTTGAGGACAGCTGTGACGGCCTTTGTGAAAACACAGTGGGGTCCTTTACATGCCTGTGTAACCCCGGTTACGTGTTGGGCAGCGGAGGAGAGTGTGTGGATGTAGATGAGTGTGTGGGAGAGTCGCCCTGCCAGCAGCAGTGTCTCAACTATATGGGAGGGTACCAGTGTTACTGTGACAATGGCTATGACCTGCAGTCAGATGGGCTTACCTGCCAGCCTTCGCCCGATGATGGAGAATATTCCACTTTGACCCCTGACCCTAGTGACTTCGCTCACATGCCCGAATGGGAGCCTGACCATGATACTCCCTGGGGCACCTCATTCACCCCAGACCCAAACTTTGAAGCTGACACTAACTTTGACGTTGGCTGGCTGACAGAAGCCCCTGAAGTACTCTCCCCTGACATGGCTCACGGGTCAGACAATCATCTGAACCAATGGGACGCCATATCACCAAAGCGATATCCGACAGTTCCATCCCCAACGCAAAAAGGCAACACAGGCAACGAAATTGATCATGAGGCTGAAGCTAAGACTGAAGGTAGCGACGCTAGAGATAGGGGGGTGGCTGAAACTGCAAAGGGCTCAGCCACTGGAACAAGGCAGGGCGAGGGATCTAAAGTGGATAGCGCAGGAGAGGCGGGGGCTGAATCTGCTGCAGGTGAACGGAAGCATGACAAGAGCTGGTTACTGGTGGCCCTGCTGGTGCCTCTGTGTGTGTTCCTCGTAGTGATGCTGGCTCTGGGGATCGTCTACTGCACCAGCTGCGCTGTGGACAAGAGCCTGAGCTTCTCAGACTGCTATCGCTGGCTACTCCCTTCAACGCCTCCTAGCAGGAGGGATGGCAAAACCCAAGCATGAACCCTTAAATAAACAAATACACACACAGATGTTTTTTTTCTTTCACATTTCTCTTGTGTGTAGCAGGGCTTGTCACTAAACCTACCATTTGGATATAATAGCCCACTACTTTTTGTTGCAGACCCCTTGTAAATACTTCACTTTCTGATTGTGTTTTTAGAATTCAATAAAACAAATAAACTGATGAAATACTGTGTGGTTTTATTAAAGGTTTTGTTGATTCAAACAACAAGAGTAAAGGGAGTTGTGGGTGAGGGGAAGGAGATAGGTCAAGGTTTCCAACAAACCGGAAGAAGTTCTCTAAAGCGTGACCTTGTCACGTGTTCCTAGTGTGCGAGAGTTACAACGTTGATGCACAAGGTTTACTGTGGCCAAATGCTTTTGAGAAGTCTTCGACTATGGAAAAGATCTCCGACGAGGATGGGATTCGAACCCACGCGTGCAGAGCACAATGGATTAGCAGTCCATCGCCTTAACCACTCGGCCACCTCGTCCTGTGTCACCATCGGCCGGCATCTTTGGTAATTGTCTATAACTACATGGATGTATTCTTTTGATTTTTTTTTATTGTTATTACTGTATCGTGAGCTTTATTTTGAACAGTACATCGTGTTTTCTTGCTTACTCGTGGAAAGATAATTACTATTTGTAGCGCAGCGAAAAGTCCGGTGCAGGTACTTGGTGTTTGGTTAGTTTAACCATCAATCAAATTGTACAACTTGTGGTTGGTTAAAGGGCGGGTCTTACGTTGGATAAATACAGGAAGTATACAGCCCAGCGTGAGACTGCAATTTGACGGAGCTATAGAAGAAAAGAAGGTAATGAGCTATAGAGTACCCACCTTTATACGTCTCGAAGTGCGCGGTTTGGATGTTCTTCATCCATGTAAATGGTTTGCATAATATTTGGGCGTACTACTTTACTTACAGCAGTTGTAGCTGCACGTTTTAATGCTGGTAGCGCTCAGTAGCTGACTTAGCTTTCGCGCGACGAGCTAACGGTAACGTCAGCGTTAAGTTAGCTATTTGCTGTAGCCCGAGTACCGTATTACTGTTAACATATGGTTGTTTTCTTAAACATAAGGGATTGAGTGGTTAGTAGGCTGATTTTAAAGGATAATTTAAAGACGTGAGTGATTCAGAATGTTTTGGTATTACATGAAAGTGAAACAAAAAATGGAATCTAACGTGACATCTAAATGTACTGTCGTGCATATTAACTGCACATTTCACAATGAAATGTTGTTTCAGTATTTAACCTATTCTAGTATAAGGAGCAGTGGGCAGCTGGTGAGCACGTTGGGGGTGTGGTGCCTGACTTTAGGGCACCTCGGCAGTAGCTCCTAGCTCCTCTTCAGCTGCCAGTCCACACTGTACTATCCATTTAGTTTATTTTAAATGCAGGCTTCAGCGTCAACCATTTTAATAACTCTTAAACAATGAAGTGAAGTTATTGATAATTGAATATTATATGTAATGTATTTATTACTTTGCGGAGTGTTGGACAAAACAAGCCATTTAAAGATTTTCCCTATGTTTAGGTGGTAAAATGTGATGGTTAATCACAACATTTCATAAACAATTATAAAGAAAAGTTACCAACAGTTAGTTAACTTGTGGCAGCCTTGTTTGATGTGTCAACTGTTTAAGTATTTGGTAGACTTACCAGTAACAAGTAGTCTTTTACCATAACTTGTATCCTTTATACAATAATCACATGTGGCAAAACTAGCTGCAAGTTGTATAACTTTAACTAAAGTAGTCCGTTTTTACTACAAATGTGCATTTTTGTGTTGGTACACAATCTGTGTTGCATGTTTAAAGCTTGGGAACATAGTTGGTTATATAAATACATTTTAAATAGCCAATGGTGTTTGTTCTAAATTGTACATTTGTCTTCCACCATTCTTTCTCATCCCATTTACACTTCCCTTACTACCTCATCTTTCTCTCTTTCTCCTTTTCTCTTTTCTCTTTCCCCACTTCCCTTCCTCTCTCTTAATTCAGTTCCTCGTCGTCGGTGTTAAACCTCAGACTCAATATGGTGGACTCCCAGTACTACCTCCCAAATAAGATTGCTGTAGCTGCTCTTGACTGCAGCGAGGCCTTCCGTTTGCTTTCACCTCAGGAGAAGATGTACGCCCACTACCTGTCACAGGCAGCTTGGTATGTTACTAATCACAGGATATTGCAAGGTCAAGTACTCATAAATTAATGAATTTCTCACCTGTTTTAAACAATGACTTAACAATTGAAAAACTGAAATCCTGCGGACTTTTTACCGCGTTAGGTATGGTGGTCTGGCAGTGCTGTTGCAGACATCCCCAGAGTCTGCAGATATCTTTGTCTTGCTGCAGAGAATCTTCAGGAAGCAGACTCCCGCACAGCTGGAGCAGGTCGCAACAGCAACTGGCCTCAGCTCAGAGGAGTACCAGGTACACTGCTGTCTTGACCCACACTTTCACCCACATACAAATGCAAACCTGTTTATTATATGATCCACGAGATACAAAATAATTTAATTGTATTTTTCTTGATTTTTTTGTTTTAGGCGTTCTTGGTGTATGCAGCTGGTCTGTATGCCAACATGGGAAACTACAAGTCTTTTGGAGACACGAAGTTCATCCCAAATCTACCCAAGGTAAAAATCCAGTTAAGCTGATTTGTAAACTGTTTTTTTTAATAGGCATTGAAGACAATAAATGGAACACATGTACACTCTAATGCAATTACTTACAGTTGGATTTATCACTTGTCTAACTACTGTGACATAGTTTAAACTGTCTGTGTCTGTCCATCCAGGACAAGCTGACGGCTCTGGTGAAGGCCAGCCAGGCATTCCAGGACCAGCCCACTGAGATGGAGGCTCTGTGGGACAGCTGCTCGTGTCTCCTCTACTCCCTGGAAGACAGACAGAAACAGCTGGGGCTGGGCGATAAGGTGGGATTATTTAATACAGAGTTCATTTCAGCTGTAACCATAAACTATTGTGTCTTTTAATATTCAATGAAACCTAAATTGTGTTGTCAGGACATGAAGGATTTGAGACATGTTAAGATTACTTTCTCATTCTACATCATAAGCACTGTTACATTTAATATAAAAGTAGATGGTAGCAAAATATCAAATAATCGACAGTTTGGTATGTTTAGATTGTTTGTAAAAAAGCCTAGCACCCTTGTAGAAGCCTGTGAACCGAAACTTCTTGTGAGTTCTTCAGGGGACTTGGCACCTTTTTTGAGGAAAAAGTAAAATAAATGCATAGCTCATTAAGTATTTTTGCTGTTCTTCTCTTCAGGGAATTACCACCTACTTCTCAGGAAACTGCAGTCTGGAGGATGCTGAGCTGGCCCAGAGGTTTCTTGACTCTAAAGTAAGTAATATTTATTCCGTTGTATCCCTGATCTTTTGGTAACCTGAACTTTCTTGTCTTCTGTACTCCATTCTGACTCTTAATTCCTTCCTTGTTACACTCCAGTTACAATTTCCTTTATCTTCTCTCACTTCTGCCCTCAATTTCAATTGTTCATCCTGTTTCTGTGTCTTTTCTTACTCCGTGTGTGTCTCAGTCTGGTTTGGCTTATTCTTAGCTGTGTTCTTGTGTTTCATCTCTAGAAACTGTCTGCTTACAACACCCGCCTGTTTAAGAGGGACAATGGAGGAAAAGCCTGCTATGAGGTGCGCCTAGCCTCAGCTGTGCAGAAAGGTCAGAACTAACAGTCTTGCATGAGAATTACAATAAGATACACAACACTATAGCCCTTTTATTGTGCAAGTAACCTATTTTCCTCACAAAGTATTTCAGTGAGTGTCCGATTAAAGGGTTGCACTTGTGACGGAATGTACTATTTATCACATGTTCATGAAGAGTCTGCATGCTCCGCAAGACAAATTCCAGCTCGTGAACTCGAACAATTTTATCTGTGATTAACCAATTGATATTTTTATGCTTTACATTTTATATTGTCTACAGTCTGTTAAAGCAATGACATGTACATTACTGCTTCACAGACTGTGCAGTGGAGGGGGAATGCGAGTCATGCTGCGGCAGCTTCAAGTTTGAAGACAAAGAGTTCACTGTGAAGAGGGGAGACTATGCTCCTCTCATGGAGAAAGTCTGTTCTTACCTTCAACAAGCACAGGTGAGGGTAACAGTACAGACTGGTCCATTTTCAAGCTGGGTTGTTTGCGCTGTTTGGAACCACAACAGAAAGAAAATCTCCCAAATATAAAGCTGATACAGCAGCGAAAATGTCCTTGAGGAAAATACTGTACCCCAAGCTGTCTTTACAGCAACCCACTGCTCCCACAACGCTGGGGATGGGTTGAATGTCCAATTTTTTTTAAATGAAATTTCATAGATTTCTGCAGAAGCGACTGGCAGGAAGGTTATTTTTAAGCTTAAATCCTTCAGTGCCGCATGTAATTCTTCCTCTGTTTCCAAATACTTTCCACAGGGTTTTGCTGCCAATGAGAACCAGAGAAAGATGCTGGAAGAGTATAGTCGCAGCTTCACCTTTGGCTCAGTGGAAGCTCATAAAAAAGGCTCTCGCTACTGGATCAAAGACAAGGGACCAATTGTTGAGAGGTGAGGCCAGTGAACTCCAAAACTTTTGTTGGGTCCGAACTGACTCTTTCTTTAAACTTTGTGGCTGTTGAATACTGCTTTCATCATGTAGTAATCCCCCTCTCCCTCTCAGTTATTTAGGTTTCATAGAGAGCTACAGAGACCCATTTGGCTCCAGAGGAGAGTTTGAAGGTAACTGGCATTGTGATCAAGAGATCAATGTGTTCAATGACATAAAAGCTGTGATCATGGGTTTATTTTCTGTAGCGCAGAACTGCAGACTATTTAGGAGAAATTAACATTAGCCGCGGGAACGTTTCCCAGGGATTAGAAACCTTTTAGGGTACCGCTGCATTTTTACTGCAGGGACCATAATCTAGACAACCTTCGCTGATTGATCAAGTAGACATAAGTCGTGGGCCGAGCAGATCCACTGTATGTGAAAGACCAATTTCCCTCGGGACAATGAATCATATCTTATCTCTTCATTCATAAAACAAGAACATACTCTAGTGTCGCTCTAAGATGAAGGGGAAAGCGTTTCTCTTTGTTTGATAACATTAAAAGTAAAGTTAATCTTCATCTTTCACATTTTTTAAATTTATTTTTTCCTAATGAGTTGGGAAGCCGACGGCAAAGCTAGAGTGAGTGACCGGTCGGGCAGCAGATTAGAGATTCTGCAGTGCTGTGAATAAGAGAAACATGAATTCTGGTTATTTCAGTGCGTTTATGTTCTGAATTTCAACAATGGGCTGAGGGAACCTTCTAGGTTTCTTGAAAAATAGTCTGGGGACTCAAGAGAACTTCTATGTTGAACTTGTCTATTGGGGTTAAGCTACTTTTAAAACGGTTACTTAAGTAAATAAACTATTTTAACTCTAGTGGATAATATGCAAATCATGTTTTAATCCAAGCAATAATTTCTTTTTGAGAGACATGATATAAAGAAGATTGATCAATAATTGCACTATTTATTTGGACAGTACTCAATCCGTAAGTCCATAATCAACATATTGCTATTGATGTACTTTGTCAACATTAAAAGAAGTGCCTATGTGTGAGTTTATCTGAAATAACTGGTGGGTTCATAGTACTTTCTTCACGGTTAGTCAGATTGTTTTTGTTTTTTTGTATCAATTCACTCTAGGTTTCATAGCAGTTGTGAACAAGGCGATGAGTGAGCGTTTTGCCAAACTGGTGAGCTCAGCAGAAGTCTTGCTCCCTGAGCTGCCTTGGCCGAGGGAGTTTGAAAAAGACACATTCTTGAAACCTGACTTCACTTCGCTGGATGTTCTCACCTTTGCTGGCAGCGGAATACCAGCTGGCATCAACATCCCCAACTGTATGTACGCCGACGTAGTTTTAAACTAAGTGATATGGCAAATTACGCTGTTGGTTTAAGTCTTTCAGTATTATACTTAATAACAATGTCTTTGTCTGTAGATGATGACATCAGACAGTCCGAGGGCTTTAAAAATGTGTCGCTAGGCAATGTGCTGGCTGTAGCCTATAATACACAAAAAGAAAAACAAACCTTCCTGCAGGAGGAGGACAAGGTAACGCACGCAGCTTCCTGGTTCTCACACAGCAGCTCTTGTCTCCCTCACACACTCCTGTAATTCTACATTGTCGTGTGTGCTAGGATTTGTTTATCAAGTGGAAGGGCCCATCATTCGAGGTGCAGGTTGGACTTCATGAGCTGTTGGGCCATGGAAGTGGCAAGCTGTTTGTCCAGGTCAGTCAAACGTATTGATCTCTCCCCGTTGAAATGTTGTTGTTTTTTTGTTTGTTTTTCTGATTCAAAGAATCATTGGCAAGAAATAAAAACTGATTTGAGTTTTCGTTGCTCTGTGTCTTTTCCACAGGATGACATGGGTAAATTCAATTTTGACCAGAATAAGGTGACCAACCCAGAGACTGGCGAGCTGGTGAGTTTTAGTTTGTGTGGACACCAATGTGACCAAAAAAGGACAAAGTAGTTGCCGGTGTGACTGTGTATATATATATTTTTTTAGGTGTCCAGTTGGTATCGCGGCAGCGAGACGTGGGACAGTAAATTCTCCACGATTGCTTCTTCTTATGAAGAATGTCGTGCTGAGTGTGTCGGACTCTATCTGTGTCTCATCAAACAAGTCCTCAGGTATGTTATGTTTTGCACTCATTTTGTGTTTTTGTATTTTACATCGCTGTACATTAGAGGAGACGCTTACAGAGCGTTTCCCTGTTTCATTCTATGTCATACAGTTAACTATGTGAGTCTAAATCCTGGTTGGATATTAGTTTATTCTAAATTACCTTTTTTTTTTTTTATTTATTTTTTTTTATTGCTGTCACTAATTTCTTTGAAAAATGGATTTTGCCGATTCATTCAAATTTGCCACACCTTCAAGTCACAATTAGCTGAGAATAAGACCTATGTCCTTTACAACACTGACTCTGTGCACACAAGGCAGCTCTCAGTTTGTTAATGCAGTCACAATAAAATGTTTATTGCACCTAATGGGTAAGCTCAGTTTGAAAAGTTATCGGTATGGAGCTTAAGACATGTAGGATCAAAGAATAATATCCTTTATCACTCCTAATGTGATTGGTCATTTTGATGAAACAGAAATTTCTAGAATATTGGAGATTATGTTTATATTTCATGGTGCATCTGCAGGCGGTAGTTTGAAAGTAAGTTTTGAAGAGTTGAACCTCAGAGCCTTTTTGAGTTTACATCACCAAACAATTATTAGTGGATGTGGATCAGATTGTGAGAAGATGAAGATTTCTTTTTTTAATCTTTACGTTTTGTTTTTTCTTCAGTTGCAGTTATCTTATAGCTGAAATTCTTTTTATTGCTGTCGGATTCCACTGCATTATTATCCATTAAGGAAGCGTACATCTGGTAAATAATTAACCATTTTAACGGACAATGCATAATAAAACTTTATTGTGTTGACGTATTACCTTGCACTTTCAGATTAAATAGTTCCAGTTGATTTGAACTGACTGATCAGCGGTTCTTGTTTCCCATCTCTGGTTTAATCACCTCCAAGAGTTTGTGAAGCCTGCTTTCAGAAACGGGGCTCAGGTGATTTGTGGCTGAGGACTGAAGGAGACTAGCCTGTTGAACATTGTTTGTATGTATGTTCCAGCATTTTTGGCCACGAAGGCCAGGATGCCGAGGACGTTGTGTACGTCAACTGGCTCGGCATGGTCCAAGCTGGACTGTTGGGCCTGGAGTTCTACACGGCTGAGAGCAAGAGCTGGAGACAGGTAATCTGTCTGTTTTAATGAGTTGCTTTTCTCCATGCTCCTTATTTGGACTGATTTGAAACATGTAATAATTCATCATAGCTTTATACGTGCATATATACTTAACGTTAATTTATATCAAGCTTCAGAGATGCGTACCGTGTTTACAAGACAAGTCAACGTACAGACCATTAAGCTTGTGTTTCTTACAATCTGACTGGCCCAATTTAAAGGGTCTGTGTCGTTTCATAAGTCAGTTTACACAAAGTCCGTCTCTGTTTAGATGAGTGTCAAGAGGAGGCGTAAACGGTGTGTCGCATGTCTCGATCTCTAAAGGCCCACATGCAGGCGCGTTTCGTGATCCTGCGTGTCCTGCTGGAAGCTGGGGAGGGCCTGGTGGGCCTGGAAGAAGTGACGTGTCCGAAGGGCAAGCCTGATGCTCGAATCACACTGGACAGAAGCAAGATCCACACTGTGGGGAAGAACGCCATCAACAGGTTCCTCTGTAAACTGCAGGTATGTTTTGGTTCATAATGGGTTTAGAGTGCAACGGATTAATGAAAGTACAACAAATCCTAAAAAAAAAAAAGATTATATTGGCTGGATGAAATCAATATAATGTAGATGCATGTCAACCTGATGGCACTGTAAATCTGCAAGAGACAAAGACATTTGGGGTGTATTAACTACTTTATAGCTCTATTAGAGGTCAAAAACCTCACATGGTATACTTTTGAGTGATGTATAAATTATTTTTTTTATTCATTAATTATGTCTCTCTTTAACAATCATATTAATTCTCCCAATCTCTACACCCAACGTGTTGCTAACCGGAAACCACCGTTTACGTAGGTCTTAAAGTCAACAGCAGACGTGGAAGGAGGCAGAGCTCTTTATGAACGCTACTCCACCGTCGACGACAGCGGCCCGCACAACTTTGTGCGTCTCCGGGATACAGTATTGCTGAGGAAGGATGCTCGTAAGATGTTTGTCCAGGCCAACACCAGAGTCAATGGTATGTACCTGCGGCTATACCTGCTATTGCACTTGTTTGCAATACTTCATAACTCTTTATAACTTATCAAAATAACAAATTGCATTGACAATGGTATTTTAAAACATTTTTCTGTTCAACATTTGGAGTTGCAGACTGATTGTGGATGTGGTAAAGCAATTGTAGATTGTTTAGTTTGAGCCCGACTCTGTTTGGTTTCCAGGGGACAGCGTAGAGCTGGTTGAATACGAAGCCAGCCCGGCAGGTTTGATTCGCTCCTTCACCGAGCGCTTCCAAGACGACCCGGAGCAGCTGGAGACTGACCTTTTGGAGCTGTGCAAAAGAGATGCTCCCTGCTGGTGTTGATGGATGAGCTGCTTTTAAAATACTAACTGAAATGAGGTGTTTTTGTATGTGAACACAAATTGATTGTGCGGAACTGTGCTCCAAATCCTGTTTCTGAAGAGGCGAAATGTAGGTTTCATACTATACGGTTAAGCCATAACAACATCTGCCAAAGACGCCAGTTTTTCTGGACATGATCCAACGTCAGGTGCTGTCTTTGATATCAAATACAAATAAATGACATGACGCCACTCTTTTAAAAGCATGCAAGACATATTCTTCCAATTAGAAGTATTGAGAACTGGACAGTTAACCAATGCTGCCTGACAATAAAAATGTCTCCTCGGTATAAACGTGTATCTAAGGAACTGTTAGGTGTTTTTCACTTCATCATTGCGAGGTCAGAATGTGGCTTCAAACCTTAAAATTATCACCACTTGTCCAGTCATGATGATTAATTGAAAGGTTATGGTTGTTAAAAAGCTGCGATGACGGCTTCATTTTGACTGACAGACAGAATAATGCTTGACACTAATTTTATGTGAAATTCATGAGTCATGACTGATTACTTGACTGTATAAAATATTGATGTCTGGAAGGCCCAAGGAAGCGCTGTACCTACAAATGCCCCGCTGAATCTGCACAAATTAAATTGGTTTGATAAGATTGGCATTTTATTTTTTTTACCAGAGTACTTCATTTCATTATTAAATTCATTCACAGTCTAAATATATTTTAACATTAGAAATCCCCCTCATGCGCATGTTTAGGTAAAGTCTGTATGTCGACATGTCTGCAGAGAGCAGTGAGTTGTTAAAACGAGTCAAAAACTAATCACTGGAAAAAGCACCTGTTGGTTTCCATTTTAGGAAACTCGACCACTACTCCAAAAATACTGATAAAGGAAACTAATGGCTTTGTGAAAGTTTGCAAAACAGTCAACAGTTTTGCCACTACAGCATGATTTAAAATGTGCACATCATTTGCAAACGACAAACGACCAGTATCGTGACAAAGTCTTTGTTTTGAAAAACGTATTTAATTCAAAGCTTTGCTTTTTCGGGGTGAGACCCTGAGGTGCTGTGACCACATTCACGTGTAACTACACAGAGTGCGCCATAATAAATGTAAATTGGTTCCAGTCTAAAAATGTTTGTTCACTAGAGGCTTGTACCATTGTCCTGTTTGTGGGGGGAGGAAGGTGGAGTCTCCGCTGCTCCCGCAACACTGCTGAAGAAACTGGAGCGGTCTGTGTCATTTAGAGAAGCAACATTCCTCTGTAAAACCAGACCCCTTTCCTCCTCTTCCCTCTTTTTATGCGGGTCCTCTTTTGCCTCATCTTCCTCCTTAATTACATCCGCACAGGCTCCTTCCTCCTCTGCCTCCCTCTCTGAGCTTTGCTGATCTGGTCTTGAAGGTGTGTGATAGGCCTGTTCTGCCAGCTGAAGGAAGGATGGAGAGGTGAACGGGGAGAGACAGAAAGGGGCCTTTCGCGAAGGAGACGGGGACTCGTATGGTGAAAGGGAAGGCGACGCAGTGGGCGAGTCATATGGAGAGAGACATGGGGATTGATAAGGGGAGAGGGATGGAGAAGCCCCGGGAAAGTCATAAGGAGAGAGGGACTGAGATACTTTGGGGAAAAGTGGCGGCGCCATGAGGGAAACGTATGGGGAGAGGGAAAGAGAGCATAATGGCAAATTGGTGGAGCTAGTCATTAAAGATGGCTGCATGTAGTCTGAATCTTGTGGAAGATTCTCCGTCACAATGACTCCGGCTTCACTTTGGCCTGGTTCCATCTGTGTTTGGTCCTGAGCGGTGAGATCAATCTGAGTGTCTTCACCTGGGTTTTCATCTGGTTCCAGACCTTTACTGGGATCTGCGGTTCCTTTGCCCTGTTTCTGGGCATTACATTTTCCTTTTTTTTTGGGCATTAGTGGTGGTGGAGGTGGACGAGCGAGTGGGGGCGAAAGCAGGCTTGAAGACTCTGTGGAAATCCGAACCTTAAGGCTGCGGGTGAACATGCGGCGTCTGCACAAAGAATTTTGGGACTGCGGGAAAAGAGGGTTGATGAAACAGAGAGCGCCCTGGCCGGAGCCATAGTCCAGCTCGTGGGGGCTCCGTGTCGTGATTGGACAGAACTCATGGAACAGGGTGGGATTTGAACCTGCTTGTTTGTTGTCATTGTCAGAATTATTTCCCGTCTTGAGCTGGTTGTCTGAGTCCGCCTGGCGGGCGGCAGCGGGCGGGACTGAGGTTACCGCGTCTGGCCTCTTCTCCATGTCTTTCTGGGGCTTTGGAGCCTCCCGAGGCCCACGGACGTTTAGGTGGGAATTCCAGAATTCTATGAAATATAATATATGCTTAATTGATCAATTTTAAACAATTTCCGTATCTTCCCTTGTACAAAGATTGAATCATTAAATATCAATTCAACTTTATTTTAACCACCTTAGTCTTTCTACTCATTCGTCCTTCAATAAAAGTATGTATATGTAATGTGTGTATCACCCCGCAGCTGGGAGGTATTGATAATAAGGTGCAGTGTGCATGCAAACAAGGAGTTGTGTTCACCAACCTATTCCCATATGTGAGATGGACTCAAGCTCTTTGTGGGATGTTGCCTTTGCAATGGCTTCAGGAAGCTCCAAAGGGAAGCGTAATACATCTCTGACACAAACAATATACAACATTAACACCAACATTTGCTCTTGCAGATCAACAAATATTGATGGTGACGAAAGAGGAGAAACAGCTGATAACATATTGTAGAGGAAGTAAAGGTAAGGAAAATAAAAGAAACAAAAGGTAAAAACACCTGAGAAAAATGAGAATAAGGAAGGCAAAATAGTACCTGCTGACACAGTAGAAGGAAATTAATCTTGGGAGATCTGGAAAGCTGATGGCTGAAGTCTCCAGAGCCAGAGCTGGGGGTGAGGAAAATACAAAGAAATCTGAAAAAATCTTGATATTATCAAACAAGTATGACTACATATGTGTGTACCAAAGAAGGCAGATACAGTCTTGATTGGTCACAATATACAACTCATGGGTGTTGTCATACTTTGGCTGGATTGCTCCTCTCTGATGCCAAATTGTTGAACAAAGGATGGCACGCTGTCATCCGCCAAGCGAATACACAGCACATTTCTTTTGGACGTGCGAGACCTGCGCACCAGGAAGGTCTGCAGGAGGACAAGTAATTACTGAGTGAGTGTGTAGCATATAGAAAGAGAGGTATGGCCTACAGGTGTGTGGACATATGTTGTGCTTGTGATTTGATCTAGATTAGGGTGTATGCGGCTCTGACCCCAGGAGGCTCTCTCTGCAGTATGTGCAGGGCGGTGGCAGGGTTGATGGAGAGCTGCAGCCAGACAGGAACTGTGAGCAGGAGACGGTCCAGTACACTGACACTTCTCAGGGAGCCCCGTCCCTTTTGATGCCCCAGCACCTTCTGCTCTGACGACTGGGTGGGCTCCGGGAAATCATACAGCGGCTCTTCTTGTGCCATCTATACACACAACAAAAGTTACACCCATTGCAATTAGTCGTCCTGCCACTGCCCACACACCCATAGTGTGTGTGTGCAGACTACAGGTGGTTATTAGCTCACCTTGTGGCTCATCTCTCTCTCTCTCTCTCTCTCTCTCTCTCTCTCTCTCTCTCTCTCTCTCTCTCTCTCTCTCTCTCTCTCTCTCTCTCTTTCAGCAAGTTCAGACTTGGTAAAGTGCAGCAGTTCAGACGAAGCTTAAATGTTAAATGAAATGGAACGAGAAACTAACATTTAAAATATAGACACAGAAACTCGACACACAGACGGCGATGCAACACTAATAACGAAACAGAAGCTAGCAGTGACATTGTCGGTTTTGGCTGTTTTTCAGGACAAATAGGTCTGTCCACCTATTAAAGTTTTACCGCAGCCTACATGTCAACATCTGTCTGGATCCGCAGCGCGCATTCCTGTAAAGCGTGCACATTTCCTCTTCAAGCTTTGAGTATCCTTGTTGTAAAATTACACAACGTTTGTGTACTGCGGGATTCTAGTTTTTACATTACACGACTCGTTGTTTACCTCTTTGCCCCGATACTTCTTTGTATCCCCTCCGGATCCACTTTATGTTGACACGCTGCTATTTTTCCATCAACTTCTCAAGGATGAAAACTTTGGCCTGTCATGACGTGTGGTCTCAGATCCGGAGACGTCTCTCTTCTTTGGCTCCTCCTCCTCGCCCTCACCTGGAAACAAACATGTGACACTGTACAGCCTATGACACGGGCACCAGCAGAACAGGCGAGTCCTGCTGGAAATATGTGAGGAGAAATATGCGAAGCTGAATGAAATGAAATGAAATTTAAGAAGTACTAAGACATTTCCTGAAGTAAAACAAATAGCTATTATCGTCATGTATTCAACATTTTACATGATTAAAATGTCGTAAATATGATAAAAACAAAATACGTAAAGAACGTAAAAGTAGACTTGTGCATTGTATTATTAAGTGAAGGATCTGAGTAGCCTAAACTGTTACCTATTCCCCACTACCCACAATTAATATAACACCCTTAAATCAATGACATTTAAGTTTGGTTAATATCGCCCTCTGAAGCGGAGTTAACCTTTCAGGAAACACGGTGCTCCATAACTAAATAAACGTGAACGCAACATGTCAGGTTTGGGGGTCTTTATGCTCTTTCTTTATGGTCTTTGTGGTCTTTAAGTCGTGTGTGCACGAACATACTGGACAAATCATGTATCACACCAAGTCAGTTAGAGATCATGGTTGTTTTTAAAACGGGAAGACTCAAGACAAGAGGGAGAATGCGCCAGTAAAGACCACAGACCAGCCTTCTGGTGCAAATGTGATGAAACTGCGTCCGTGGGAGAAACCGGATCCGGAAGTGAGGTTTGAAATACAGCTCCAGGACCGCGTTGGGTAAGGAGTCCGTTAAACGTTACTATGCTAGCATTATTATACGGCTTTTCCCCCGTTTTAAACACAATTTAATGCGCAATACGACTAACGGTAGTTAATAGAGTTACGTTACGATGATTCACACCAGCGATGAAGCTCTAGTTCAAGCACATTTTTATAACACTGTGATGAAACAACTGCGATAGCTTACTAGCTTAGCTAGCGTTAGCGACATCGTTAATGTTTGCGTTTAACAAAATGGCCAGTAGTGTCGTAGTTTTTGGGTAACTGTTGGTCACATAACTGATTGTACATCTTACAATGAAACCAGTTGCATGTTATGTTGTATGCGCCATTTGTTTGACATTAACTACCGTTAAGCTACGCATACTTCATTCAACGTTAAAGGCTTTATTAGCCCAGTTAAGCTAATAACACCCGGCCAGCTAACGTCAATATGCTTCTTAGCAGACAATGGCTTTAATGTTAAATAACCCCAGCTTGCACTATGACTTAAGGTGAATGAAATCAGCTAATCAGCCACGCAGAAAGGGATTCACTAACGTCAGCTGACGTTAAACCGTTAACGTCACCTGCATCCGACGGAGACGTTTCCACCAACACACCATGTTTTTTCCCCTTCTACAGATGCCTGTTCGACACAGAGATGAGCGGTGAGAACGTGAAGTTGTTTGTCGGGAATCTTCCTTTAGATGCAACTCACGACGAGTTAACGAAGCTCTTTTCTCCATATGGAGAGATCAACACCTGCTCTTTGCTCAGACAGTATGCCTTCGTCACTCTGAAGGGAGAAGGGGCTGCAGACAGGTATTCCACGGTTTATCACTAGTATTACACAGTATGAATGAATTGACAGTCTGGAAATAGTCTTGCTTATGTTGGGGATAAAATCTAATGTGGATTATATGAAAAGTTTATACACAAACAATTTAAATTATGAGTCAACTACGTTTGCTAAACAACTTTAATTGTTGCTTATACTGTCACTGGGTGTTTGAATAACATATGCACGCCAGTTATTCTGAAGAAAATGTATGTGTTAATTATCTTTTGTGAACAGTAAAACTAAATGTATACATAATGTGTATATCATGTGCAATTAAAACAAAATATATACATTGTTATATTAAAAAAAATAGAGAAACTTGAAGTGCACAGTTAGGTGCTTATTCTAAATGCAAGTGAACTGATGAAGGAAAGTTAACTGCTGATAGGTATGTGTATGACAAACATCCCAATTATGATGAAACAAACTTTACATAGATGAACATCATCTGTCACAGTATGATACTGCTGTTATGTGCCTTTGTCATTTAGAGTAGATAACAATTTAATGCATGAAATCCAATTAAATATATAATCACTAGCTAAAAGACGCCTCAACATATTTGTCATTCTAACTCTTACAGGGCCATACGACATCTTGATGGCAAAGAGTACAGAGGCAGGCCCTTGGTGGTCGAGGAGTCGCGTGCACGCCCACCCAACTCTACTAAAGTGTTTGTGGGGAACCTCGCCGCAACTTGTTCAGCAGATGACCTGCACGGGTTGTTTTCAACCTTTGGAAGAGTTTTAGACTGTGACAAAGTCAAAGGTGAGTTAGAAACCCCCTCATCAGTACTCATTGTGGAACACAAATATATGCAGTCCTCATTAAAAATTTGAGATTTTTTTTTGTCGAGGTCCTGATCTGCATTGTATTAAAATGAGCTGGGTGGTATCCATACATTGTAATGTAACAATAGTCTTTAGATTATCTTGTCATCTAGACATTTTTAAGAGTTACATTTTGAAATAAAAAGTGACTCTAGAAATATGGGATGGATGTATTTAATTTGAAATTACTCATGTTGATCTTCCTGTATACTCTACAGCCAGATTATGCTCAAATGTTGGCTATGCATTTGTGCATATGGAGAGGAAGGAGGAGGCCCTGGTAGCTATTGACGCACTCAACGGGACCATGTACAAGGGCCGTCAGTTGGCCGTAGAGCTGTCCAAAGCCCAACCTTTGATCAACCAGATTGCAATGGCTGGAAACGGCGGTGGTGGTAAAGATGACGTTATCCATTTGTGTTTAAGTTTTTGCATCATATTAAATGCTGAAAACAACTCATGTTCTCATTTCGCCTTGTAGGTGGCAGGGACGGTCTCCTTCCGCGACCACCTCCATCACTAGAGCACCATCAAAGTCAAGCAGCCGTGCTAGCTGCAGCTGCAGCCGCTGCAGCTGGACTACCAATACAAGTTAGTTAATTCTCCAGCAGGGCATCCACTATTTTGGAAAATATCTAATTTATGATTAGGGCTGGGCAAATTAGTTCATTAATAAAGCGTTAACTTTTCAATCCATTTACAACGTTAATTATTTGATCATGCGTTAACTGCGTGAGGTCAATCAAACATAAAAAATAAAAAGAATGCATGCCGTAAATGCAATACAACACTACTTTTACTTTAAAGACGTAGCCTCGCCGATAGGCAGTGTTGACGACTTGCCAACTTCAGCCTGATGTGAAAGCACTTATTGTTATGTACTTTCTGTTTTCATCAAGCAGTGAGTGCTGCCACGAGCCGCTCTGCCTCACAAAGCGTTCACAGGCAGGAAGTCTCTCAGAAGCCTCGCGCTGCAGGCTCGCATCCATATTGAAAGTTAATTGTACATGCGCAAAGCGGTTCCTGGAAGACGAATTGGAAAACATTAAAAGCACTTATTGCTTTTGTATGAAGTTAATCAATTCCTGGTCTTTAACTTACATATTTAAGGTAAGCAACAGACTGAACATGGACAAAAGAAGGAGTGGTTTGTCCCTAACAGGAACCCTTACTACTGAACAGTCCCTGTTCAGAAAACAAAAAAGAACTATATATGTTAACTTTCTGTTGCTCGAGAGTGCCTGTTATATTGTGCTGATAACATTACTTTAAAATAATAACGTGCCATACACTAGTTTTTATTTTATTATTGAATTTGACACATAATGCGATTAATTACAGAAAAATCATGCGATTAATCAGTTAAATTTTTTCAACTTTGCCCAGCCCTATTTATGATCTCTGAAGACTAAGCTCATGCATTTATGAACAGTTACAAGCATTTACACTTCCCTCACCCTTGTTTCTAGATAAATTAAGTTTGAGTATTTTTTTTTTAATGCTTTATTTTAAATGCCGGTATTTTTCCTCTTTCTTTGTAGGTTCAACAAAGTGTCCACAACTCATTCTACAACACCACATCCTTTGACCCAACCTACGCTGCTTTGAAGGGCATTACAAGTGCGAAGGGTGCAGATGGGGTGATCTACGGTGCACTAGCCAGCCAGGTGTACGGATCCGTTGCTGACCAGGTGTATCAAGATATGGCCAATCACAATCCTTCAACTGTTGCCACTGTTGAAGAAGTAGATCCAGAAACCGCACCAGATCCAACAACGCTTTTCGAGGCTGCAAGAGCAAAGTTCTTTCAGGAGGGACAGAAGGTAGTTTCACATTTGTTATGGTTCTCCTCAGTTTATTTTTAGTGTTGTACATTTTCATGTATACATATATTTTTTTTTTTACATATTTTGAATTGAAGGTTCTGGCAGAGCAGCAGTCGGGGAGAAAGGCAGCATCTGCAGACAGTGAGCGAGATCGCAGCCCAATAAGAGGAAATCGAGTCCCCCTCCTCCCCGACCCTGTACCAGGATCCTTCGGTCAGATACGACCTAAACGCCGCGCCCTTTTGCCCACGCCACCTGGAGGACCTGAAGAGACTCCAGCTGCCACCAACACACCTGAAGGGTCAGATCCCGTTGCTAGGTACACATAATACATTTTGATAAGAGATGCTAATTGCTGATCATTGATGAGCTATATTGGCAGATACATATCCCTTTGTATGATTATACATCAGGTCTACAAGGATCCAGACAGTTATTTTAATTTTTTTACCACCATTTCCGCCACTCTGAATTCAATTTACACAGTTTGGTTGTCTACGATGGAACATAATCAGTGATCGGATTGCAATTCACGGAGATCCGTGCATGGATAGATCATGGATAGACGGTGGTCCATTACATAACTACCACAATTAACCTTTCTTTGTTTCTCTCTTTTCTTTCTTCACCTATTCAACTGTAAACTGCACTCCAGGTCTTACACAGAGTACTACCAACAAATGCACCAATACCAACAGTATCAACAGTACCAGCAGCAGTATCAGTACCTCCAGTATGCCTACACCAATCCTCCACCTCCTCCTCCGCCTCCACCAGCCACCACACAGACACAGGCCTCCACCACAGCACCTCCAGGGACGTACTCGGCGCCCCCAACGTATGCAGCACCGGGAGCCTACGCAGCGCCAGGAACATATGACACTTCAGGAAGTTACCACGCCTCATCAGGGAGCTACAATGCTTCATCTGGCAACTACGATGCCTCGTCAGGAGGCTATGACGCATCTGGAGGCTATGGGGCACCTGGAGCATATGATTCATCGGGAGCTTACGCAGCAGCGGGAAGCTACTCCGCATCCACACCGTATGAGCAGACACCCGCACACGGGCAACCCATGCCCCAGCGCCATGATTACCCTTACCACACGCCAGAACCCCCTTATCGATAGTCCCATCCCTACACACTCCTTCCACACTGCAGATGTGTGTGTGTGCATGTGTATTTACATAAGGGACAGTGTAAACCAGAGAGGTAGCAAGGTTGTAATTCGAATGTAGTTCAAATCGGAAACATTTCCCCCTTTTCTCCATCCTAACCGAGTTTCTAACTAGCTTGCCTGTCAGTTGATACCTGTGGATTAGTTGGACAGCTAATTTTGTAATATTGTCAAGCGTTCAGTTACTGTTTGACACTGTGAGGCACAGCTGGTTCCCTGTTGGTTGTAAAGGGGCATGTTTCTTGGTACAACGTTGTTCTCGGAGGCCAGGGTAGGATATCTTAGTGGAGGCTTTTTTTGCTACTGAATCAAGGCCTTTTATGTACTCTACATAAACATGTGCACCAAGTTCCTGGGAAACTTGTACAGAAAAATAAGCAGTCTAAATGTATGCATCATCACACATTTCAACTGTAGCACAAATTGTAATGCAACTGATTTATTACTAAAAAATGAACAATAAAAACATATTCCAATTATTTACACGGTTGAACGTGCAAAATAAAATTATCAATCTGCTTTTTTGGCCTTTTCACAAGATGCATTAGGCTTGCAGCCTTTTTAAAAACTAATTTTCCACATGTCCTTATAATTACAATTTTAAAATGTAAACCCACACGCTAGTGTTGGCGTAGGAACAACCTTTGTGGAGTATGTAACAGGCCTCCGTTTGAATTCAGCTCCATTTACCCTTTTATAACAGCCAGTCTGTTCGTCCAGACATTCAACTGCCCGGTTGGTCATACGCGCCGATTAGAGAAAGCAGAAGAAGTGAAATGGAGCGGAGCTTCAGCAAGGTTTTTGTTGCCTTTACTGAAGAACCTTCTTTTTTGTAAAGATCGAGAATGTTTGTTAATTGGACGGCTTGTCTTTTGTTTCAAGCTGGTTTCACTGACTGACTCTCACTAAAAGTGATTATGTATCATTTTTGTCTATTTTCGGGTCGTGGACTTTTTTGACGTGGCAAATCAATAAGACGGATAATCGCAAAAACTACTTCTTTAATTGAAGGATCGATGTTCTTGTTGCAACCCAATTAACTCTGGGTGATTTCAAGATTGCATTTTGCCTTTTGGCCTTACAATTTTCTCGGTGTGTGGAATTATTACAGTAAATTTGTAGTCACACAGGCTTTTAGGATATTGCCAATGGGATTTTCAAACGTTAAGTTTCAGTCACAAGGGTTGCCAGGTGTAAACATGACTCGGTTAAAAATACATTGGGATAAAACATTTTTAGCAATTTAAAGTATGCGACTTGGATGTTTTCTTGGAGCAGTTTTCCTTGATTTCTCATTCTTGAGTTTCCTTGCTTAGCCCAGGCTCTCTGTATTTTTCGATGTACACACAAACTCGGGAGTTAAATATTTCCTGTCATGAGTTTTGTTCAAGTCTGTGTTTGCCTCTAAAACATTAGAGCTGAACCACTAAGTAATTTGCAGTCATTAAATGTATTTCTTTCTTTGGTGTTGATCCATTGTGGCATGTGAGTGTATGAACTTAGCGTGCTGCAAAATCAAACATTGCATTCGATTTTGAAGCGCAGTTCTACCATTCACCATTTGATCTGAGAGCAGATACAAGTGTATTTTTCTTCTAAATGCAGTGCGGTGGCATGTTGCCGTCTAGCGTAGGGTTATTGACTGAGTGGATATGAGGTGACAGTCTCGGTGCTGCAGGTGACTGAGGGTTGTTTCGAATTTAGTAAAGTCTGCTGATTTCTTTTTTCCGAATAGCTGTGAGAAGGGCTGATGACCTTTCCTTGTCCCTCTTCTGATCTCTCCAGAATCACACAGCTCTGTTTGACGAGGCTTCCAGGCTTTCCCTGCATTCATACCACACCTCGACCATCGCCACACTTGTATCTAGATGTATTTTAACTGGGTTCATTGCATTTTACTCATGTCAAGCAGGCTACACGTGCAAATGATACTAATGCACACCTAATTCCATCAGTATTGTATGACTTACAATAGTAGTTCCGTTCCACACCCTAGTTACTCATCTTATTTCTAATTTGCCACCTGAGTTGGTGGTGCTGTTAGGTTTAAGTGACACATAGCCTCTCTAAATTTCCACATTATTCCAACTTCTCCATTTGAACTGTTAGTTGCATGCCTTGTTGTTGCTGCTGCTCCAGCCACCTTCTTCCTCTTGCTGATTATTGCAGCTAGAGTGGGAGGGAGCCAAACTGAGCCCTTGCCCTGGACGTACGCCACACGCAGCTGTAGCGTGGGATGGGGAAACAGCGTTAGGCCTGAAACTGCTGTGGACGATGGGGTGTCCCCCCACTAAGGTAAACACTCAGACCACACACTCCTGCCCCTCCCTGAAAACACCAGTCTACACTCTCAAACACAATCAAACACGCACCTTTATCCATCTATTCCTCTCCTGTTTTCAGGGAGTTTTGTCAGGATTTCAGATTTTTGGGAATTAATCTCACATCCTTTTTTGAGGGGAGATGAACGGTTTTCCTGCTTTTGATTTTCCTGGTCATATCCCTGCATTTCTCCCCCCAAAACATACTCTGCTCATACATTCCTGCTCCCAACATACTGACCGCTCACACACCAGATGCAGACACGTATTTCGTCTTTAGTAAATCTGAAGCAGGCACGTTGTTAGTTTACCCGTAGCTCAACAGCCTGCCATTCAAGAGTACCAGGCCATTCCAGCCGGAGCTGGACGTGGAACATTTAGGTAGGATGGGTTGTGTTAGTTTTTGTAAATGTGCCCTCGGGGCCACTTTGGGATAAAGTGCCTTGCGTAAGAGCACATCGGTAGGCCCTTCATTTCAGAGTTGAATAAACTGGCTCAGGATCGGTTGCTGATTCAACGCTCGACTCCCCTTCTCCCCCCAAATAACGATTTTTGATGCCACATTCAACTTGTATGAATGACAATGAACACAAATATTATCATTTTGTTTTAAATTACATTTTGTCCTATGTTCTTTGAAATGTTTAATTATCAATAAATACGTTTGAATTGAATTGTAGCTTCTGTGTGAATATTTGAAGACAATTATGAATCAGTTAATGTATTATTACTTGTCTCGTGTGTTATTAGTCACCGTTAGCGATTGTGTTGGAGCAGTAGCTGATCATCCTGAGGGTCCTGAAGTGTTTGTGGAAGATTCACCAAAAACTTTAAAAGCTCAGCATCAGATGACGTTTTATTCAATTTTCTTAAAACATCAACCTATGCTTTTAAAATAAAAAACAATAATTTGATAACAATCCAAACCTGTTGATAATACAAAAAAATATAATGAAGACATTGAATGTATGGAACCTCATTCCCTGCTTACAAGACATTTCAAGGACACTGCTGAGTTTCATGCCCTCAACAACAATGAACAGTTTACAGATGGACACTAGAGCACGGGATGAGTGTAGCGAGTGCAGTATACACCGTACTGAGGGTATACTGAGGTAATGTGGTGAGTCGGCCTATGCACCTAAATGGACGAAGGGTTGAGCGCGAAACTGCATCGACATCATGCGCCTTTCACTGGCAAAACATGGAAATGCAGTTTCTACTCGAACACGCAAGTCTGGTTTCCAGCCGCCAGATTATTCTGTGAAGTAGCTTCAGCGATGAATACAAAGGTCTTCTTCTTTTGTAGACAGACGGTTGATAATGGTCTTGGGAGTCTTCCAGTATGGATTATACAGGAAGCACCCCTTTGAAGCTAACCTCTGATGTCCTTTTTGTAAAGTTAGAGTGCAGGTAGAAGTATTGTGTGCGTTGACAATCTACGTAGATACTAGGGCACTTTTTATTAGACTTTCACAAACAGACTCAACGGTTGAAGCAGCTCTAAGTCTGAGAATGTTTTCAGGAAATCCAACCCCTAGAGTTAAAACCACAACTTTTAGTTTTGCTTTATAGCTTTTATGCCATGTCCCTTACATTGACTTTAGTAGGTTAAAATTAAGGAAAATGAAACTGAGTCACAATAAAATATAGTGTACAGAAACATGGCTGATGGAAATGTTCTCTGAAATGTTTTCTGAAGTTTTTATCTGCAGTTAAAAAATGATGCCATAGATCTCTAAACTCCTGTCCAGGTCTGTACACTTTCTGGGCCTGGTTTGCCGAAATCGTCTCAAAAATAAAGTTGAAGCTTCCGGTTAATCAAAGCCTGTTTTCAGGAAACCAGCCTGTGCTTTAAGAGGATGGCTGGGAAAGAATAAGTCCAGTTGATGGCAACAGACAGGACAAGACTGGGCAAACACGTTAAAAACACCACACAATGTTGACCAGACCAAACACATATTACAGTACTTTGACTTTCAATCACAACCTCCCATGATGCTGCTGGCATAGTATGAAAAAGGAGCGAGCATTCAAACACGTATTGAAAATAGCAACGTTTTAATAAAGAGCGATTTTACAAGACTGCAATGTCTAGCTAGCTAGGTGATAACTGGCATTGACATCCATGGTGTTTTACAAATATGCAGTTATGGTAACTGGGTTTGAAGTTTGATGGGTTACTTGCAAGTTGCATTTCTGCATGCGAGGCAGCCTTCAAAGAGTTACGGACCCTACATTGTAAAACAGTTGATTATGAATGTCAATGAACGTTCATGTCAAGAGGTAAGTAAAAAATCTCATGGAGAAATTTCCTTAAAGTTTTCCAAACACACCGGTAAGTGAGAGTTCACACAATGGTCATGCTTTTACCGGGCACACAAGCCAATAAAAAGACGACACTTAATCATGCAAAAAAAAGACAATTTCTTTGTCTCTAAAAATAAAAGAACACAAAAAATCTTTTGAGTTCTGATATCATCCATCCGTAGTGACCTTGAATAAGAAGAAGCTGCGCTTTGATGATGACTTTGGTGCAAAAAAATGTTCCTGTTTCGAAGAGGACAGACCCTGTCCTGTCCACTTCCTCGATGAAGACACTCTTGGTATAGACCAGTTGTGATAGTGTACCTTTGACCCCTCGATCCCACCCACTTCCTCCTCGAGATGGACACAAACATCACAAACATCGAACCCCCCCCTCCCACACATCCCTGGATGATGACACCTTCAAAATACAACCATTCAAACACAGAAACAGCAATAAATTGTCCCACGTACAGTACGTCATCCAATGGGGCTTCGATCACTTTACAGAGAGAGCACGTCTAAAAACACATGAACGGCATTTCCTATATACAGAGGACACGGTAACAGTCAGGGGTTGGCCCAGGGTGGATGGAGCTGCGTCGTGGGAGTGAAGTGCACAATGAGAAGAGCATTCAGCTGACGGAGAAAGACAAACCACTGGGATGAGGAGTAATGGAAGAGGGTGAAATGACGATTTTTCCAAATGTCAGCTGGCCTTTTGGTGAGAAACCTCAGAGAATATTTGCCTGCTTGGTGACGATTTCTAACTGAAGTCTCTCTGCTGGTAGTAGAGTCGTAGCTGCAGGGAGGTTGTTTTTTGCGTAGCCAGCAGTTACAGTTAAAGCATCAGAACCAAACGCCACCAGACAGTTGCAATTCTCTGACGATTTCGGTGAGAATCACAAGCGTGTGCAGCTCCAGCTTTCCGATTCACTTTGAGATTCCATGGCCGACGACTTCGGGGCTTTTTTGCGTTGTTTTCATCAGATGAGTGATCCTTGGAACCACCTTAATTTGATGTTGGGTTGTACAGACTGAGACACGGCCACAATAACACTCACTGCTAAGTTGTGCACACTACCAGCTCACGAGAGACCGTTCATCTCTAACCGAGGAACTCGACCCTGTGTATCTCTAAGGGAAGGCGTGTGCACACAAACACACATACAGTACATGTACATAGAACAGACACAATCAATAGAAAACGACTTCATCCCCAATCGATTATTGCCCCTTTCAACTGTACATCCCAGCAATGATTTTAGGTTTTTGTGCAGCAGAGCGTTGTCCCCTCTTTGAAGGTTTGTGCTATATATAAATGTATATACCGTCTGTCTGTGGGTCTAACTTGACCTTGGGTCTGCCAGCAAAAGCCACATTAACGTTTAACGTCTCATTAAAGCCTCCCGTCTGGCTGTCTGAATTAATCTGCATGCCGTCACAGCATCACTAGGGTCCGGATCAACAGACATTACCCTCAGTCGTTTGACGACAGTCTGGCCCTCATTCGACGCCTCCGACTGACCTTTAGCTGTCCTGTCCATAAATGTTAACACTAAATTAGCGAAGCCCTCTCTGTGGTTGCGGTGTCTTTGACCACTTCGAGTGGAGGTGAGACACCCGCTGCAGTAATTTCCCCTTTCCAGTTTTTCTGGAGTGTAAAGGACATCACGAGAGACTCATTTTGAACAGGACGAATCAGGACAGGGAGGAAATCATACAGTTGGGATTCAGACCATTTCTGATTGGCAAAGACTGAGAAACCCCGCCTTCCTAGCATCCAGTCAACTCTGTCTGGCTCAGTGCATTTTTCACTACTTTTAGAGCAGTACGTGTATAACAGAACAAGTTAGAAAACAAAGTAAAACATCATTCTGTACAGAAACCTGATGTGGACAAACAACAACACTACAGCAGGAAACAGCCTTCTAAACAGCCTACAGATGGGTGGAAAAGACAGTAACGAGATTGCATGATATTGCACAGCTGTAGAGGAGGAAGAGGAGGGGGAGGAGGAGGAGGAGAAGGGGGAGGACAAATGACAAAGTGTGTACAGCACGACCCCAAGTAGCAAAGTTAGTGTATGAGGTTTGTTTACATCCAAATGCGATGCCTGGATCTGGCTCAGTGCTTTCATCAGTTAGTTCCAGTGCAGTAACACGTTGGTACCTGGCAACACAATAATGACATCAGGTACCAAAAGAGAAACACATAGAGTACACACCCGACACAGCCACGTCCATCCACACACTCACAGGCGCACCCACAAAGTATCGCTCCGTCGGATCTTTGATGTGAAGTTGGCAATCAAGAACAAATGGAGCTCATAAAAAGACTCAAACGGTAATGTTGATGCAGCACGTTGAAATGTAGAAAAAGGAAACGTACACACACACACACACACACACACACACACACACACACACATTCAAATTGATTACTTCTGACATCAGGTGATGAATGACACACAACCAGGAACCAATCTGAACAAGACGCTAAAATCACCTACACAGACACACACCCTTGGCAAAGTTCACATTGAGTAAAGTGCCAGCAAACAATCCAATCAGAGAAAGAGGCGCGTGTCCTCCGAGTTTGAAGTGGGTACGTTTTCTATACAGGAAATGATCAGGATGAGGAGGTCAGGAAGTGGCAGTAGAGCCTCTGCACTTCCATAGAGCTGTCATCGCAGGTCATAATCGCCGTCTTAATTGGCAAATCAAACAGAGGATGAGTGGGATTGATGCGGAGCCTCTGGTACCCCATTAAAAGACAGAGAGATCATTAGCCACATGGAGAGAGGAGAGGAGATTAGATGTCGAGGCTACATGGAATCAGATACGGCATTTCATCTTTTATCCATCCTCTGGTCCTCCTCTCCTTCTTCCTCTCCCCTCCCGTTTCTTCTACGTCTTCCTCTTTCTTCCTCCAGCACTGGATTTGGTTCTGGATTTGTTTTCTTTCGCTCTTTCTCTTTCCATCTCATTCCTCTCGCCTTCTCTCTCTTGGCTTTGCTGCCATGGTTACAACATCATCCCTACATGAAGTGCATCTGCGGAGGATGGGAGGAGAATGGAGAGTAATTTAGTTTGACAAAACACCCCATCAAGTGTTCAGGCATCGACTAACAAGCATATTACCTGCCGCAGTGCCAGAAAAACAGCTTTACATGGGCGTGAGTGCTCAGTCAGCAATTATTCTCCTCCCGTTATGTTGTAAATAATTGGTCAAAATATACTTGTTTGTTCTCCTGAGAGTCTTGTGGATGTACCCACTGACGGTTACTCGCTGTGTAAAACACTATCTTCACACTTGTTCAATTATGTGACAACATGATTGATGCTGCTTCTCGGGAGTGTCCTCACCTTGACATTACTTATCAGTCGTTAAAACTAGCTATGACTGAGTGCTCCATTATGTCAGAAGACATGCAAACAGGAAGCACATCCAGGTAAAAGTCTAATCTTTATTGTTTTTATGCTGCTATAGTTAGGTTTACATGTAGGATGTCCTAATCTTACTGGGTCTACCCAGGTAGTTTTTGCAGTGTGCCTTCTTCAGTTCTGCTGAAGTTAGTCATTTCCTACGCTTCCCAAAAAA
Source organism: Clinocottus analis (assembly GCF_023055335.1). NCBI lineage: Eukaryota > Metazoa > Chordata > Actinopteri > Perciformes > Cottidae > Clinocottus > Clinocottus analis. The sequence continues at coordinate 9,450,102 of NW_027176207.1, read as the reverse complement.
ATGTTCAATATCCTCCAGAAAAATGGTGATAGCTACTACTTTCCTTTAAGGTACACACCCTAAAAGCCCAATGTTCAGTCAAGTTTAAGTTTGGATTGTTTCGCCTGACACCTTCTTTATTTTCTCCTAAACACGTCTACATATACTGAGAGATAAACTGGGATTTCCTGAGCGATGTTAACAGAATATTGAACGAACAAACAAATATGTAAGAGTTATTCATCTTTTCATCTGACTCTCACTAAGAGAGCAAATATCCCAACATGTCTGACTACTTACTTATCAATACAATATGTGGCATATGCACAAATATGTGTGTGTGTGTGTGTTTGTGTGTGTGTGTGTGTGTGTTACCTGTGTCCCCGGCATGGGTCCAAAAGGATTGGTGGGTCTCAGGACCGGCTGGTTGTACATGACAGTCTGCGGCTGCATCATGGGAACACCCCCCATCTGATGACTCATCTGAGGAGGGAGCTGGTCAGCGGACAGGTGGGAGAAGGATTGGCAATAGATGGAGAGTGGACAGGAGATAACACAATGTTTCAGATTTCGAGTCATCGCCAGTCATGCCGTCTGAGTATGGATGAAGGATTGAGATCAAAGCTGTCCTTTACCATTCCATACACAGGCACTTGGGGTGACGTCATAGGAAAAGCCACTGGTGCAGGAGCCTGTTGGAAGAAGGAGAGGAAAATAATAAACCACTTTCTGGCTGAGGTCCAGTCTAAAACTTGACCTGAAAGTTGATTACTAATATAATCCTGATACTCTCAGCCTCATGTCTAACCTGTCAAAGAATTCCCCCAACAAAGACAGACATGTCTTGACTCTCTTTCACATTTGTTTTTGTGGAGCGAGACACCGAATCCTCAGCAACAAAAAGAGTTGCAATAACTTACAACGTGGACTTGAGGGAAAAGATTGGCAGCCACAAGGGATGAAACACAATGCCAAGGCAGCACAATGAGCAAAGATGATTCCCATTTCCTCTGATAATTCATGTATTATCAACAATACAGAGCCCAATAAGAAAAGTGTCACGAGCATAAAAAAAAGCAAAGAGGTTTTTAGAGGATGTCAGGATTAAATCCACGACATAAAGAGGAGGGAAGGGAAGGTGGAGTGAATAAATGTACTTACGTAGCCAGTATAGATCATCCCATTCTGTGGAGGGATACAGAGAAAGAGAGTTACAACAATACCAGCCCTTTCTCTACATGAGCAGAGGAGATAAACCAGACCTTTGCCCATTCCTCATGTTCAAAAGACTTCTGCTTTAAATTCCTGTCCTGCCACCGGCTTTCCGAGCCATTTGTTGAATAAATGAGCAGTTTGAGTCGCGAGGTCAATCAGACGAAAATTAAAAGATGAAACCAGATTGAATGGAAGAGACTTGCGGATAATTAGAGTGGAGCACAAAGGACAGACACACATTCGGGATCTCCTTTAAAAAGCCCTGAGAGCAGTGGAAAGTTACATTTGGCCAACAGGTACATTTAATGAGTTTCATTTCAGAATGAGATATATGACTATTAGGAGAAACTGACTTCTCTGACAGAATGATGGATGACACCAAATGAATACACAATACCAAACTCCTGTTGCTAGATAGTGCTTCTCTGACAAAATGGCCACATTCACAGCCCTGACCCTAGATAATATAGTGATTGTATTGCCATTTTCATTTAATTTAATAGTTATTTTGTAACTCCCAGAGGCAAGACGGCAAAAATAGATGTTACATGTCTTTTAACACTCTAACCCTTGAAATAGTGAAAGTACTGGCAATTGGCAACGCTTCATTTCTACCTCTTTACTTAAGATTTCATGACACTTTTTTCTCTTCTTCTTCTGACAAAATATACCAAAACACTGGCAGCCTTTTTTTTTTTTTTACATCAACGTGAACCGAATAGCTTTTATTCTTGAATTTAATCTTTCACAGCAGTGGAATGCACCCACTCCTAATAGTATGAAGTGTCCTGCTCATCACTAACAGAATGAGTGAGTTGTGAGTTATCAAGCTGCGATGCCACATACACACACACACACACACACACACACACACACACACACACAAAACAATTGACAACCGTGCAAATGTAGCTTTTAATTTACCATCTGAGGGACGGGCATGGGTGCAGGTGCCATGGGATGGGTGGTGTGAGTCCAGTTGGTGCTGGTGCACATTGTTTTTGACTGCCAGCCTCCTGTTGGCTTCTTTTCCACCAGCTGACTCCACTGGAGCTCCGGCCTAATGAATCATAAAAAGAGTTTAAAAAGTGATAGAATTGGACAGACAGCTGAATCATCTGCTTGTGGCGAAGTCTTAGATGTCAGGAAAACCCACTCACTTTTTAGCTGGCATCCCCCCAAACTGCAGATCTGAGAGAAAGGAAAATAAACAAACACATGAGCTGAAGGGAAGCAGAGCGGCAGAAGGATGACAGATCAAAATGGAAGCGGTGACTGAATATTTCACGAGATCCTGCATACTCACTACCAACGAGGTTGGCTAATGAAGAGTCCAAATCATTGGGCAACATTTTCCCAGAGTGCATATGGATTCCAGGGCTGTGAATGTGAGCGGGCGGGGCTGGCTTTAGCAGGTCGCCTGACATCCAAAGGTTACCATGGGAACATGAAAGGAGAAACGAGGGGAAATGAGTCAAGAGCATGAAGCAACTGGACATAGCTGTCACAGCTGATCCAGCTCTGAATCGTGCGTGTTTATTTGCATGCTTCCTTGTATTATTGCATGATTGTGTGTGTGTGTGTGTTTGTGTGTGTGTGTGTGTGTGTGTGTGTGTGTGTTGTGTATCCAGCCCTACCTCCCCAGGCATTGTTGTTGTTGGGCACAGTGTGTGTGGTCTGGATTGGGGTGTAGTTTGGCTGCAGGGTGAACAGCTCACTGGTCAGGTTTGGCACACTGTGGAGAGGAAAATCGGGACGAGAGGACCGCTTTGTTTCTCATTTTATTCGTATGTAACCAGAAAAGATCAGTAAAAACAAATCTGATCGATAATGACCGCCAGGCCTCTTGTTGAAGAGCTGCAGTCTTCCTGCAACAAACAGATGACGTTCCCTTTGTCGCAGCGTTACACTGCAGATGTTAGACTCACTGGTTGCTGACTGGTACGATTGGTGAGTTGGAGAAGAGATCTGTGGCCCCACCGCTGCTGTTGGCACTGCCCACTGACTGGGTGCTGGGTGACACGTTGGGTGTCTGAATATCGTTCACCTTATGACTGTCCTCCTGCAACGGGAAGCAGCGTCAGTATATTATGATCTGTAAATACTTGTGAAGCGCACACGAACCGCGTTAACCCTGCTCGGGAAAACGAACCAAATCAAATGTAGCCATTCAAAACATTTCCATCCCCGGGTGCTTCTCTATTTGAATGAGAAATCCACTGCAGAGGGTCTTGAGATTGTGACTTCATTGTCATTCTCTGTGCAGCTCGACGCTACGGGCCAGCAGCCAAACACAGACAGTGTATTGCACTGTACTGCAGGACTAATGCACATGTCCATTCAACTCCAACAGCAGTGTGGAGGACAAAAAGACTTCACGTACGCTTCACACAATCGAAAACGGTGTCAGTGTCGCATGAAAGCTTCATTTGTGTAAAAGTACGTGAACTCACAACGATCACACCGTGGTTTCATGGAGGACAGTATTGTTTGTGTGTAACATTGGCCGTCTAACCTCGTCTCCATGTCTCACCTTGTGTTGCTGCAGTCGGTTGTCTTCTGTCTTGTCGTCCATGCGGCTGAGAGAGATCCCAGTGCTGGAGAGAGAGGACACTGCACTGGACAAGGTGTTGGATCTAAAGGTGTGACGCAGAGACACACATTGCTTTGTTTCGTTTGACTACGCTCTTTTTTTTTTACTACGTTGGACTTTATAATGCTTTGTGACCTTTACTTTATTTTAACAAGGCTACACTCCTGCAGCTCTTATGCTCACTTTTGAGAAAACCAAACAGTTAAGAGATCAGAAAGTATTGGACATTTATAGTATGACTAGATGATCGATGATACACTATGAAAGGTACGAGGAAAGTAATTGAGATTCATAGGGAACAGAACATGAATGCACAACAATGAAATAAATGGAGGTAGACATCGTTATGCGTCATGGTTAGTGTTATGGTAGGTCGCAAAAGGTTGCATCAAGCTGAATAAAGCAGTGATTCAACACAGCTATTTTAAACCTATTTGAGCCTCAGAGAGCTTGTGGTCCCACGGCAATCAGGACACACCATCATAGACAAGTCTGTTTTCACTGTCAGCTAACGCTTCCTCTGAGGCGGGGACACAAAACGGAGACATTTTTTTAAATGAAAAGGTGAGAGACAAACTTTTGCCAGTGAAAGCTCCAAGGAAATATGATTTTGCGTTGTTCGCAAAATTAACTTCCAACTTTTTGTACAGCCTAAGGAGGCTGAGTGGACACATGCTGAGACAACAGAGAGGCTGCACGGACCGTTTACAGTGTGCAGCCTGCTGCTGCCTTGCCTTCTTCATTCTATAAGAAGTGTTGGGCTATTAAATGAATCTATTAAATATAACTTACTGTGGGTTTTGGAGCTCTTGTGCTGGGTATACAGAATGTTCACATCTAATAAAACATTTGTGTAGCCTAAATGTGTCATCCCCTTTAACAATCATATATAATTTCATCACATTTTAATGTAGCTATTGTTTACTCAGAGCAGACGTTAATTAACCTTTTTTTTTTTTTTTACTTTAGTATGAGGTGTCTGGCGCAGCAGATCTGAGGAGTGTGTTTGAGGTCAGATCTTACCTGCTTGCTGCTGACAGGTCCTTGAGCTTCCGGCCCTCCAGAGAGGCTAGATGCTGCTCCAGAGCCTCCAGGAGAGAGCTGGGAGCCTGAAGGGTGTAAATGGGAGGGGGGTTGATGGGGTATCATTAGAACCACAGCCAAGTGGACAAAATGGGACAAACCGCTTTCTCTCACTCCCATCGCCTCACCTCCTCATTTCATCTCACTCACCCACATACGCGCACAAAGCGGCAGCAAAAGTTAAGACATTACCCTCAAATTCATAATCTACTCTACAACAGCTGTTTGTTCTTTTTTTTTTTTTGCATTTGGTTTCATCAGGTTTGGTTCACCGGCATGCAAACGTCAGCCTTGGATCATGCAAACGAGTCCACAGCGGGACTGACAGGTCAGGACAGAGCAGCAGAGCGTTGTTTCTGCAGGGCTCCAGAGTAGAAACATCACAAACACGTCTCTGAACCGTCTAACGAGCCCATGCAGAGGCCAGCAGTGCACAAACGCTATCTTAAACACACACACTTACACACGCTCACGGGTAAAGAAAATCACAGTCCAAAAATCAAGAGTTAACTGGTGGATTCCACGTTAGGGTAAAAGTCAAATCAACGTATTCATATTTTTTTTTTTATTTTGGAAATTAGGCAGCAGCGAAAGCAAAGTACAACAATTGGATCCCACTGGAAGCCAAGAAAGTTAACTCAGTGAAATGTAAAACATCTGGTGAAAAAGCAGGTATACACATCGAGCAGCGGGCCAGCACTCTTTATTGTAAAACAAAAGGGATGGATGGGTTCATTTGAACCATTATGTGATACCATGTTTTTCATCGAGAGCCTTACATTTCAGCACCAGAGATCACAACGAAAACACAACAAGCAAAGAAAAGATTTCTCATATACTTATTTTAAGGGGGAAAGAGAGTAAAATGTGAATTCTGGATATCCTTCTTCAGAGAAATCTAGAATATGCTGAAGGTTTAAAAGTAAAACAGACACATATCTAGAGCTCAGTAAAGGCATGGGTCACTATGTTGTTGAATAAGGGCATATAAGGTCTTCTTAAGCACTACAGACATGACATTAATTCAAAAAACTTCTCCCCTTTCAGCACGTTACCTGATTTCTCACATTTGTAAACATCCAATTATGGTTCCACTGAAAAGGATGCTTTGTATTTGCGGCCTTCAGCATGATATGCAGTGCTTATGATGGCATTATGTACACCTATCCAAGTCATATTTGCAGAGACCTATTTAATAAAAACCATTCGCTGCTCTCCCCACAGCTAATGCAACGGGACATAATCTTTCCAGGGAAATGATTTGAACACTGCTTATATGGGCAAAAACCTATTTCATAAAGCTGTGCTGACTTATTTATATGATAAGCCTTTCAATGAAGAGACAAGCCTTGATATTTACACTGTGAAAATGCCAGAAATACTGCTGTGGAAATAATAAGCCCCGGTCATGGATGTCTAAAATAGAAATATGCACATAAAAAAGAGGCTAAAAACTTTTAATATTCAGCTGCATACAGCTGCTTTCAAAATCTTAACCAAGAGTAAAATTTGTTTCGCAAAGATTTAGATTATGAAAAAAATGTCATTCCTGCGCGAAATGCTTAAAAATTGGGGATAAATATATGTGCTTCAAGGCTATAAGCAGGTCTTCATTTTATTGTTTCCTCTCTATTCTAGAGAAAAGGAGAAAAGGCGAAGAAGTTAAGGAGAGTGAAGAAGAGAGGAGGACATGGCAGCTGCAGTGTGGGCAGGTCTGTAGGGTGAGTAGGGAACGGGAGCGCTTAGAATGAAGCATTATGGGATTGACTTGACGGATTTAAATACTGGTTGACTGATTGGTTGATTGACTGATTGAGATGAGATGTAGACTGACCTGTGTGAGATCGGGGCTGTCGCCCTGATCTATCCCAACTCGCTGTGTCACAAAAAAGGAGGGAGGAGTAGGGGAGGGAGGAGGGAGGCAAAATAAAAAATAAACCAAATGTAAAAATAAAACAAGGAATAAACCAAAAAATCCAACAGAGTAAAACAAATTATAAAAAAAAGGGAAGAGGCGTGTGAAGGAGGAAGAGGAAGAGGAGGAGGAGGAGGGAGAAAGAAGAATCAAACTCAAGCATCCATTACTTCATGCAGTGGCTGGAAAGGAAAACAAATAAAAGACAACAGAGGAGGAGGGCGCATGCACACGCATACAAACACCGATATATATATATACATATACACAGTTTATGTACACACACACTTATAAATACACGCACACGCACAAACACACTGAGATCTGGAGACTGGTTTGAAATGAATGCTGAGCACACCGACTGATTGAACAGGCAGGGCAGAGAGGGCAGACAACAGGTCACGTGACTGCGAGGTAAGAAACATCCAAAAGGAAGACACTCAACTAATGTTGACTTTGAACAGAAAGAGAAAAGGGGGGGGCACAGATGACACACAAACAGACAAACACACATTTTGTTAGACAGATAAAATGAATGGGTCCTTAAAGTCAACGTTAGTCTGTTGTAGTTTTTTTCTTTGGATCGAGAGGCTGCACCCCAAACCTTCCAAATAGGAACGAAACCAAGCAGAGAGAAAGCTTTTGAAGATGGCGCACGGGATAAATCTAAGCAGGATAACACTGTTTATATTCAGTCTAGCGAGAACGGCAACTGTTTACTGGGAAACAGCCATTATAACAGGGTTTTTTAAGAAAAGGGAGGAAATAAAAATAAGAGGAAGGGGACAGAGATAGAGATAGAAAAAGAGCTTGCTTGGGCATGCAGTGCAGGCATGTGAACAGGCAGCACGCGAGGGGTCCCTCAACTCGAAGCTCTACATGAGTGACTCCCTGATAGACTAAGACTCAGCCATTAATCACTTGTCATGGAGTCACCCCCTCCCCTGGTCAGGGCAAGAGAAGGACAGAAACAGGAGGGAAATCTAGAGGCAAAAAAAGACTTAGGAAGATTAAGGAGATCCCCTGGACGCTGATCTACGGTCCGTTTTAGGTTGAAAATAACAACCGTAAATCAGATCCAAAGGGTAACAGAGGTGTGGAGCGAATCTCAACAGGTTTAAGTGGATTTTCTATTCAGGTAAAATTCTTCAGAGAAACAGGATGAAATTAAAATTGAACATGGTGATGCCTTTATAGGAGGCCGTCGAGATTCGCCCCAGACAGATACTCTCGCCCTCTCCATGGCGTATAACTCTGTTTCCTCCGTGGAGGAGCAGCAGGACAAACGAACATTACCTCTGCCACTTTGAGAAACTCAGACAGTTTGGTCATCCTGTTGAGGAAAGTCTTGTAGATCTCCAACGCTTCTTTGCACTGGTTCTTCTTCATGTCAAAGTATTTCTCTGTGCATCAGAAAACCAGAATCAGCACACTGTTCATTGACAAATCGGGGTTAAGCATCATCTAGCCCACTGAGGTACTAGAAAGTGTATATCGTTCTTTTTAAGGCTTTCGAAAGCAACCTGGCATTGATAATCCCACACATCTGGAGCAGATGTAGGCTCAATTAGATTCCTCATAGAGTCCAAGTAACTATTTAACCTTAGCTGAAGTCCTTTAGATCAAGTCAATTAATTAATTAATTTGAAGTCGTCATTCAAAAGTCTGCTCTTGTCCCCTGACTCCTCACTGGCTTAATAATTAATGGAAGAAAAGAAGGTGATCTTAAATTGGACACAGATACAGTCGGAGGATAAATTGATTTCCCCTTTTAAGGAAGGATTGAGTGGAGTCGCAGTCTTGTTAAGTCTCGCATAGCCAGACCTATCTCCAAACTGCGCTGTGTCAGCGCTAAAGCAAGGTCTGGTTCCACACATTGTCATTCTGGTACATTCTGGTATTCCTTTAAATTAATCACCATAGTCTTGCCGGCCAATGGCAGGCTCATACCTGCAGTCTACATCCAGTGAGTCAGGCTCGTGAGACAGATTAGTGCATGAATACTGCTGTATCGGCTGTATTGTATGTGTGGTGTACCCAGCATGTTGATGACCCCTTCGTTGTAAGCAGCAAACAACCGTATGGAGTCTTTAAACAGCAACATGAACGCTGTGTTGATCACGCCGTTGGTGAGTTCATTGGAGTTTGGCTGGAGAAAGACAGAAATAAATGAAATTGAATCAAGATTTACAATATTTGACATTCAAGTGTTGAGTTTTTAAGCCAGATGTTTTACCTGGAAATCCAGCAGTGCGTCCAGCTGGTTTTGAATGATTGGCAGAGTCTTAATCAGCTTCTCTGTGTTCATGGTGCGCATCACACCGTCAGCTCTGGTAGCAGACAAGAATACATGCACACAAACACACATGCAACACACACACACACAGGGATTATTAGGCCTGTAGACTAGGTGTGTACGTGTGTAAGGAAGTCCCTCAGATATACACTCTTGTGGACTAGCATAACAAAAACACACACTTTAAACGGGATATATATAACAAAACTGTGTTGTTGTTTTTTCAGTGCTTCTGCACATACAAGTGGGTCTGTTGTGCCTACCAACCCACACATTGTCAAATAAGACAAAGTGTTCGATGTTGGCTGTCTTCATCGACTATATAGCGAACAGATTTAGCCTTTGGATGTTGAATCACATGTTTTATAAAGTTAAAAAAAAAGCATAAAAATAAAAAAAACACTTGGTGTGACCACCGTCTGATGAAAAGTGGAAATTAACAATCCCGTCCTCTTTGGTTGATAAAGCCCATACTTCCTCTCTGTATATGTGACGTGTGTGTTGAGTTTGTTACCCTCTCTTCATCTTGGTGAAGTCCACTGCTGCTAGTCTGTAAGACATGGCTTTTTCATTCAGGTAGCGGCTGTAGCGTCTGATAAAAGTCGACATGTTATACCCTGCGGGGGCACAGAGGGGGCTGCAGTGAGAGACAGATCACCTCGGCCTATTGTCAAACCAGGTTAAGAAGCTATCATCCCCTCAAAGTAAGTGGGCTAACTTCTACACGGGCAGCCTGCTTTTCTCCAAACTGGCCTTTGCGCCCTTTTAAATTCAGCTTTTCATATATATCATATAGTATATTTAATTACAGTCACGTGTTTCCATTTTCAGTAACATTCAGCAGCTTCTTGTCTCCAACAAAAGATACATTTATCTGTCGTTTTTTCAATCCTGGACCGTAGCTTCCCTTCGAAATCAACTCTGAAATGGGCTTATTGATAGCGTTACGGGGCCATGGAGAGACATAAAGTCATTATGTTAGACGTACAGCACTGCTGAGTTTACGAACAGCCAAACAGCATTAAATCACCTTGTAGCGCAGCCTTATCTAGAAAGTTGTTGAGGTTGAAGAGTGTGTTTCTGGAGGCAAGGTACTGCATCAATCTCTGGTGGAATAAAAAGAGAGGATTGAGTTAGTGGCTTATCTGATGCGGTTCCCTGACAACATCCAGTATGTCCACTCAGACACAATAACAGCGTCTGTGTTACGCAAAGTGAAGGTTTGTTTGTAGACAGGCACTGCAGCTTTACCAGCATTTCACAGAGAGCTGGCTGCCCTTTTTTTCAAGGTCGGTGTGAGATTGAACAATGATCCCATTCCAGCATCCTGTTTAGACAACAAATGCATGACATTGAGCCTCGATGCTCGGGGCTTTAACCCTTACAGTTACAGAACACCGCGTCCCTATTTGTGCAGCAAAAAGTTTGTTGTTTGAAAACTTTGAGAGGGTCAGGATCCCCGCCGCAATCCCTCTGTCTGGTCTGAGACGCTCATCGTTTAGCGTGTTTGATGTTTGGGACGTGGCCCCTGTGGTGTGCGCTAGCTCGCGGAGCGATGTGATTTGTCACACTGGCCATTGAAATGTCAGCGGTATACATCATCAGTCCTTGTTGCACATGTGGAAGACACCGCTTCAGAGAAAGTCGCTGCAAGAGTTGGAGAGAAATTGCTCCAACCTTGTGAGCAAAATGTCAGTCTCCGGACAGATCAATGACTCGAGCTAGCCGATTGGCAATCAGTCTCTCTTTTTCATGTTTGTGTGTATGGAGGCGGAGGCCCAGAGAGCAGTAGATTGCACCGGAAATGTCTTTGTTTCATCTTTTCATTGATTCCCATGTGCACTTTTCTAATGCTTCATTAATAGTTTATCATCTCGTGTTGGTCTGCAGCTAACTAATTGCATGAGCAACACATCTGTATTTAGTATTCCCAAAAATGAATAGACTATCTAAATTGTTTTTGATTGGTTTTCTGTCCATTAACTGATGGAAAATTGACATCATCGTAACATTTTTAAATGTTAAATATTTTTTCTTCTGTTGAGGCCACTTAAGAACATATTTGATCCTATAAAACAAGCTTGCTATGTCAAGATGAAAAACCACTTTCTAGTCATCCTGAGGATTTTCTGTTTGCTCACCTCGTTGCCGTACATCATGAGGTGGTGTGTGGTGATGAGCGCTTTGAAAACCACTATCCAGCTGTTGCTTGCTGTGCGCTCCAGCAGTGTGTCTGCCAGGTGGGGGATGCTGACGTTCAGCTCATTGGTGCAGTGGATTAGGTCTGGAGGACACGAAACAAACAACATCAAATATTCTGGACATGCAGAGAACGCTTTAAAAGAATAAACCAATCATTGTTTTGGTTTAAGATAAACAAAGATGATAAAAAACAGGGGTGTGGCCAAGAGGTTAGAGGTTACAGGGCATCTGTAAAGTTGCAGGTTGGACTGCTATGAAGCTTCATGTGTCCTTGAGCTCAAACTCTGTATTTTCACTTACTTTAAGTCACTGTGAATAAACGCACCAGCCACATGCCAATATCATAATTTATTACCTTTGAGAGTGTACGGGCTGAGTTATTGAGAATCGATGGAATGAATGAACCTCTTCGATGAAGGCAGTCTTATCGACCGGTGCATTCATTTTGACTCGCTCAATATCAGCACTCAAATCAATGAATAAATTATTATTTAATGATAGCGACTGAATCGACACATGAATTAGAACGTACTGTATCACAAAATCCATATTGTGGTTTTTTATTCAATAGTCAACAGTGCTACCCACTATCCACCAAAATACCAGTAATCAACTGAGAAGATGCAAAGTTACGTCAAGGTCAATTCAACAACAACAAGGGACGCGTATGTTAAACCAATGGTCAAACTATTAGACCTATCATGAATATTGAATCACAGTTTTCTTTCAAAGCATCTTTGGCAACAAATAACAAACAAACAAATAGAACAAAACCATACATTTTATATAAAAATAGGATGTAGTCATTTTGGCATTTTAGCCTTCGCCATTCTTGATTTTTAACCGTCGCCATTTTGTTTTCCACCTCCAGGAGTGAAATGAGAAGGTGCTTAACGGGACATTTTTAGGCAAGCGAAACATTACAATTAATAAAACACACTGTGAAAGTTGTAAGACGAAAGCACAGATCCCTCCCGGACCTGTCAATTACAAGGTAGCGCGCTGTAAAGCATGCTTTATTGTCTATTTTAATCCAAATAGGACAATATTTTACTAAATGAACACTATGCTGTATTGATAGAGATGTGAAACTAGTGATTGAGACCATAAACTATTTTTACTGTGATAATAAAGTGAGAGGTAGATTCATTTTCTCTTAGACGTCTATACAATCTGATTTATTTTGCAACCAGAGGAGTCGCCCCTTGATGGCCATTAGAGAGAATGCACGTTTAACGGACTTCCCCATTGGCTTCACTTTTTAGACTCAGTGGTTGCCGCCTGAATAAGAGTTGACTCCAATGTTTACCAAATGATAAAGTCATTCATATTGTAAACTATCTGTTGTAAAGTAAAATAGCTGAACATTCTTCTGCGTGTTGGTTTGAAAAGGTCTGACAAAATGGTCGTCTGAGAGTGTATTTTTAATGAAGAACCACCAGGAGACCAGATCAATTTTAAAAGCAAGAGAGAGAAGGTTTATGTTTTATGTTAAGGGTAATATGTCCCAAAAAACACAAGTCATTTGAAATTCAGCAGTGAACACCGAACAATGAGGTCAGATTGGTGGAACAAGACCCTAAATTCTTCAAGGATTTTTCCCGCAAAGGATCAAAATGTGAAGTATGTTCAGCCTCTGTTTAATCTGAAAGATTTACTTCCTTGCTTAGGAACCAAGCTTTTAAATAGCAGAAACACATGTATGTGCCCTGTACACTGCACATTCAGCAAAGCTTATTTAGCTGGGATTTAGTTGGATTACTAAAAAGAAAAGGTTAAACTCTCCAAATACAAAGATTTTTTTATCTCTGAAACTTGACCATATGTGTTTTATAGTAAAGCCTTAAGACTGTGTTGTAAATGGACCGTGTTGTAAATGGACTGTGTTGTCAATGGACTGCATTGTGCGCTCTAGAGCGGCTTCATGCAATCTCTTCAATGACGTTAAAGATCTTTTATGGATAAACCAATTACATTTATCTCACTATGCTGCTCTGAAAATCACTGTTCAGAGGAACACAATCGTCTCTGTACTGTGAAAACGTGAGATTGAGCAGATCATTTAAAACTTGGTCAGAAACAAGATCTAATTATTACGTTAGTTTGAATTAAATGCCTCATTTACTGATGGAACAAAGTGATAAAACACCAAAAGGAATAAATCACAAATATGAGATGGAAAAATGAAAGACAAGAAGCCGTCTACTTGAATTTGGCAGCAGAGCACAACATAGAAAAGAGCAAAACTCCAACATATATAATGACAACTAAAAAAAAAACTAAATTTAAGCATGCAAATTGAGTTAGAGAACCCACTGGGGGAGTGAGAGGAAGTGTACTTGTCTTCAAAGAGCGACAGAGAGAGAAACATTTGCATGCTGAGTTACTGTGAGAAAACTTCAAGCCAGGTTTGATTTCTGAGGCAAAGCCGTGGTCTGTTTCTTCCGCAGGATCAGAGGTTATCAGGGTTTATTTGAAAGCTCTCTGATGTTTTCTGCGCCCACTGAAACGCTGGATACCAAAGAGTGCCAGTTGATACCGCGGTTAAGTGTTTGATGCATGTCAGAGGCAACCGGAGCACCGGCAGTTCACCGCAGCTAATGCTTCAATCCTGTTCATCTTCACTACTTATGTTATTTAGCAGTGTGAAAACCTCAGGGGCAACAACACAGACGATAATAACTCCCACGATATTGATTATAGGCTTCATCGACTCGTCCAACTTTGCCTGCCGTGCCTGGCTCTCACTCTGCTGCATTAACGTCATAACATGTGCTGCCCCGCATGACGAACAAATATAAAGGTTTGTGTACTTCCCGTATCTGAAAGTGAAACATGTAGAAAACATGTTTAAAGATCATTGAATAATTCTCAAACAATTTTTTAAATAAGTCCCACATGCATAAATGCTAATTATTATTTATACCAGACCGCTATTAATCAGACTTTACTGCTGTAGAACAATGGACTTGCCTCTAGAAATAATTAGGGACTTTTAATATTTCTCCTAATTAAATTTCAAGGCATTAATATCAAAAATGGTACATGGTAATAGTAGCGTTCAGTCATGGTTTACTTATTGTTAATGTTGGTTTGTGAATTTCCTTTCTGACTCAATAATTAATGGAACAATATTGATTTTGGCTAATTCACGTTTCCTGTCACAAGGGAACAAACAGAACATTAAGGGGGACCAGATTCACACTTTTTCGGCCTAATAGCGGCATTGCTGTATGAATGTCCATGTCGGTCCACTTTACCTTTTCAAACTGCGTCATTTATGGTCGTTTGAGAAATCTGTGTCTATTTTAGATGCATGATGTCTAACAAGCATGCAATTTAGTAATACATTGCATTGTATTTGTGATGGATTATGTTGTTTCTTAGTTGAACGTATGAGCTAATTCAGAGCTAACAGATGTACAAATTGGTTCGCTTCACACATTTAACTTTAAATCCTCACCAACTTCCAATATGTTTTTTATGAATTTTTATTTTGAATATATTGACATGGAAATGTTATATATATGAACATATTATTAAAATAAATTGCACCTATTTGACGAGGATTTATGTGGCATGTTTTATTTTTCCTGTGACAGTTTGCTCAATCAGATGTAACAAATTCAGTTCAGAGTGAAACGACACTTCAGCCGTAAGTCTTTTTTGGACACTTTTGGCCAGCTGTCTTAAATGCTGCTGTTAGCATTCAGCACAAAGGATTACTGCGGCTAATACAGACTATGAGAGCAGCTATCATAACGTGTTCAAATGTATTATTTAACTTTATACAGAGTAATAGCAAAGCACTCATGCTTTACTTTAATACAATTACAGCGAAGCCATTCAAACTTCCAGTCAAATGCTGGGTCCACCTGCATGCATTCCTTTGGGTGATAATGCATCAGCAAGGATTTAATCAAAGCCGCGTGACAGATTGCCAGAAGGATGGGATGAAATATTGACTGCCAACTTAGATTATTGATAAGCTGCAGTCCAAATGATATAATGTACATCAATAACACAATTAGAAATATGATTAAGGGTAACGCTACGCAAACGTTAATACAAATAACAAAACGGCAACGTGGTGTCATCAAGTTAAATTCACCACATGTGTAAGGATAAAATGTAAAACAAGTGTATTAAAATATGTTTGACTAGAGGTATTTTAAATGTAATACAAAATGTAAGATGTTTCAAGACCTTGGCTTTAGACAAAGTGAGTCATTTGTGCGACTTGAAATTGCATTGGAAGATGGGGTCATTATACTAACACAGATGTGGGAGTAAGTATGTGGAGGTATGCATTCACGCCTGTGAAGTCATGGCGTCTATTCTTCTTCTTCTGTCCTCATTTCAACATCTTCACTATTTCACCTAATTTAGCTGGAAGGCCAAACATGTAGCCACTAAGGTACATAAGGCCTTTGATTATTCGCCACACGTTTTGTTGCGTCTGCGGTACATCTCTATTACAGCCATGACACACAACCAAATAAATCATATGCTGAATAACACAGCTGTGTTGCTTTCAGGGCAGAAGGTCATTTTTGGCCTGATTACTATTCTATGTGTGATGCATCTTATTTCTTTCGCCGCTCTCCGCTATCTCAGCCATGCAGAATACTGACTTGTGAAAGTGAAATCCCATTACTCCGTCTGTCATGCTCATCATTGCTGTGAGGTAGTAAATAGTCAACATTGGCCGTTTATGTCACCAACCGTTCTGTCAAGGTCATGACACTGTATTCAAAAAGAGATGCCGGTGAGGCACTCTGAATAGCTTCAATGGCCAGCGATGTGTTTGATTTATCATGCACTGCATTTGGAGCAACGGCACAGCAATTCATCTATTCTTTCCACTGTGCCGGGAGGGATTATAACAAGTTGAGTATATTTTCAAGGCAATTGAGACATTGTTTGTATTCATCAAACCTCTCGGATAAACCGATTCAGAATCAATGCCCAGGTGCTTTTTGTTCTGATGCAAATGTGAAGTTGGCTCCAGTGGATAGAATTTTAAATATTTGCCAGCATCCTCTGTTCCATTATATGTTCCTTTAAGTCTATTTTGTTCTGTTTTTATTCCTGCTGCGACCTGCACGCCTCTATTACCTCAACACCCAGATTAAGTGTTTGCCAGTTTTTATGAAACTGTTTTTACCAGGAAAGTTGCATAAGAAAAGACTCCAGTCTGGGGGAGTTGCTGAGGGTCACACACACCTGAACTTTCACACCTGAGCTTGACCCACAGTCTTGTACAACTGGCTCATCAGGAGCTCCTTTAGAGCAGTTGAGTTCATCGCCTTTTCTTTGCATTCAATTATCACTTGCCCTCCGCTTTCCTCTTAGTCAGTCGAGGGATTACTGTCGATCCACTGACCGCATGATTACAAACGCCATGCGTTTTCCATTAAACCTCAAAAATCCTGTGTCTGCCAGAGAGCCCTATGTTATATCATGTACTAGATGGAGAAGTGAGGCCCATCGAGAAGGACATGGGAAGTGTTTTATTGTGAAAGCTAGCAGTGTCTATTAGAACAGCTGCATCTGAATGGTCCATGTACAAAACATTCATTCAGCTAAAAAATTCAATTCAGGCTTCCAGGGGGGTGAATTGAGCCAGGCCTTCAGTTTCTGCTTTGGCGTGGAGCTTTTTATTCCACTAATGATCAGAATAAGAGCCAGAAACGCCTCGTGTGACCACCTCCACCAGAAGGAACTGACCTATTATGCGAGAGACGTCATTGTCCTTGAGAGCAGCAGTATGGACCTTTTCTTTCAATCCATTTGATAGATGAAAATGTGTCATGTAAATGAACCAGTTCTATTTTAAGATCTGCTCTCACCCTTGAGTTAAGTGACATTTACTGGTTTCCAAGAGACTGCAACTTATGACTGGTGCTGAAGGTGGACGACCTTCTGCCATTTAATAACTGCGGGGGTATTGTGTTCCTGTAAAACTGTGGCTTCGGCAAGAAGCACAACAATAAAACCATAATGGTGCCAATCACTTGATGCCCTTTAACTGGTTATTTTCTTCTGCACTTACGATAATACTGTTTTTGGGGTCATCAATTGGCTTGATTTTCTTTAGAAAATGAAAATCACAGTCAGTGTTGGCTAATGTACTTTTAGAAATCCTCGTCTGTAACAGCTGAGATTTGAACCCTCATAAATGGCGACAACAGTAACATTGAAAAACCGAGATAATTTGCTTTTAGTGGTGGTCACAATCAAGATAAGATTTGTATGCAATCAAAGCAGAAGTAATTACTCTGTGTTGCGATTCAAAAGTCACAAAAGGGCTTTTTCATCATAAGTGCATTTCTGAACCTTTTCAAACTCCCCCACTGGGTGTTTTTTCTCGCTTTAATAGCCTTTTTTGTATGGCAGAGTGATACAGGCCTGATTTAGAAGTATTGTGTTGAGGTGCCCGGTGGCACATCTTGTGAGGGAGCCCAGAATTCCCAGTGTCACCTCTGCTGTGGACATGACTGACTAATCCACTGCCAAACCTGCCAGCTGACTGCCTGGGTGTGTGTAGCTGGATGACTGACTCTGAGGCTGTTTGGCTACCTGCCTTGTTGTTTCTCTCGGACTGATTTCCTCTTGATTAGCCATCTTTCTATTCACTCGTCTCTGTCTGTCTGTTGGTTCTATCTGTCCGGACTTACTGCCTGTGACTGACTCCCGGCCCCATCGATTACCCGTGCTCTCCATCGATCACGTCAAGTAATTATAGTGAGGCAGAAAACACAGCTAACCTAATAATCTCTGTTCAAATCTACATGTGAGGAATCCTCCTTTTCCCATGTGTACATAATTGCTGCAGTTTGCACACACTGCTAATTAGCAGAATGTGGAGATAAAGAATCTGTCTGCTCAAACGCCTCATTGTAACACCCACCAGCAGAGCTATACAGTACACACACTGCCTCTCTGCTCCTCCAGCACCTCAAGACTGACAGCAGTAACACATCCATTAATGACTGTAATGCACCAGAGGACATGACAGTGAACTTGAATGTGACATTATAGAAATCTAAGAGAAGATGTTGGCGATGCTGCAGAAAATAACGCACATTTTGTTCTGAAGGGTCTCCAGAGAGAGAATCCAGTGCCGCCGATAGTGGCGTTAATAATGGATAGGCCTACACTGTAAAACGGCTGGTTGCAATATGATTAGACCAAACCAGAGTGGCCTATTTACACTGACTGACATGCACAGGCTGCCCCTCACCGAATACCCACATTTACTGGTAACACTAATAGCCATATACACTGTAGCACGTGATTTAATGCGTAAATCCCATTTTAATCTAAGGGAATGTGATGTCTAATTAAAGAGGCTGCAAACATAACCGGGCCGGATGAGAACGAGAAGAGGGGAAAGGGGGGGGGGGGGGGGGGAGCATAACAGATGCTGTTTATACAAGCTATCCTTTGTGAGGAAAGATGCTGGTAGCATGATGCATGCATACTATCGATACAGTAACCAGTGATGGCATGCTTAACCTACAGTCAAGGTGCTTCTTCTTGGGTCCGCTGACTTCATGCGTCGTGGCCTTGCAGACGGCTTTGCTGATGGCAGACCCGGTCATGCTGTGCTGCGCCGCGGCGATCCGGTCCGTCAAAGACTGCCCCGACATGTTACTGAGGAGGAGGAGGAGGTGGTGGTGGTGGTGGTGGTGGAGGAAAAGGAAGAGGAGGCAGGCGGAGTGGTGGTGATCGAGGAGTCCTGGTGGGGGAAACCGGGGAGGACGATCAAAATGTCTTTAGAGGCAGGGAGGAGGGTAGTGCCCTCTGCGAGAATCGGCCGTCTGAGCAGGAGGAGGAGGAGGAGGAGGAGGAGGAGGTGGAGGACAGCAGCGTACACCGGCGAGGATCCGGTGGGAGAATTCATGCGGCGGCCAAATAAAACATAAGACGGTCACATCCAGGGAACCATTTAATATTCAGTCGAAAAGCCTCAGGGTGACCCAGTTGCAGGGGGGGGAAAAATGATTAGCCGATGTAAAAAAAAAAATCAAATGTATAATTTGGAGCGGCCTGCATCAAAAATAGCCTCTAATGAGATAAGACAATGTGTACTACAGAAAACTGTAATATATCCCTGAGATGCCGGCGGTATACGCACGAGAGCTGAATCGGAAATAAAGATGGCAATAATCGAAACGCTACCGGTGATTAATATCAAATTTATGCGGCATCCCCTATGACTGAAGACTCATTTTTCAAAGACGATATCAAACAGCATTGTCCTTTCCCTTTTCTCCTCTTCTTCGGACGGGTTCTCCTCTGAAGCTACAACGCACAGATCGGACCGCAAACGCCTCTCGGATCCACACAGCTCCCCGCGCTGGCTGCATCTAACCTCGCCGCTTTGATTTTTTTTTTTTTCTCTCTCCCCAGTTTTTTTTTAATCTTCTTACAAAAGGGTGTATTTCTGTGTTGAGGTTGCCGATAGGCCAATTCAGGTTGGGGTTTGTTTTTTTTTCCAGAATTTCTTTTCTGTCAGTCAAACTTGTGTGTAAAATGGCAGTACGTGAATCAGGTGACTAGGAAAGGAGGGTGACTGGGCCACTTATTGCGTCCGGGGAGGGCATCTTAAAGCAGAAGGTTGTCCCGGGTCTTCAAGGCAAGGCTTTAGCTGTCATCACCTCGTTGCATGCATGTGGGGTGTCATGTGCAAAGTAATCATGATTACCTGCCATCCAATGAAATGTAGACACATATGGAGGAAAATCCACGATAAGATCAACACAAGATGTTCCATTTGTGCAATGCTTCAGTGTGATTCATGCAGTCGTATAATGACTAAAAACTGGTGGTGACTCTGAGGATCTTGTAGTGATTTTTCTGACATTAAAATGGCAATCTCATGCTGTTGTTTGTTAATCTATATTAGTGTGGCTATGACCCCACAATTTACAGAGATAGTGTATGGTTTTTACTGATTAAACAATACATTCATACGAAGGTCTCCCTTCGGTGACATTTCTTATGGACTTAAAAACGTCCTGGTAATGTTCCAGTTTGATTTATTTAGTTCCAACAACATTCCCAGTCTGTGTCTCGATGGCATTTCATGGTCAAGTAAATAACATGTGGGAGCAATCAGCTATGGTTCCTGTTTTGTTTGAAAGGACACATGGAGACATTTCTATAGGAACCTCACATTGCAGCAACTATTGCTGAAGGAAATAGTTCAAAAGAAAACTCCTGGGAATCTGTATGGAAACATCATTTGGAAATTGCATGGAAATGCTCTTTTTTACACAAAGAAATGTCACACAATAAAAACTTGATATGAAGACACTGCTATTTATAGCGAAACCCCAAGTGACCTCCTCAAATGTCGTATTTCATCTGATCAGCATGTTAACCCCGAGCCCCAGTTTGTACCGCTTATGTATTAGCATCTGACGGGTCACAAAGGTAACTGTCGGTTTCTCAAAGAGATAATTAACCATATAAAACCCTCTGGGTGACATTGACACTTACTACTGTTCTGACGGTATTTTCAGAGAGTTAATTATTTTTAGAAACTGATGGTTACCTCTGTGATTCAAATGTAGGGTAATACATGAGAGGCACAAACTGGGGAAAACCAAGATATTATGTTGATCATTGTATGAAAAAAAGAAGCTGAAGGAATGTTTGCAATTTTTGCGAAAAAAAAAAAAAAAACTTAAACGATTTGTTAATTATAAGAAACAAATAGCTGCTGACTAATCAGTGTATTGTTTCAGCTCTATTTAGGCTTGTTGTCTGAATCAGGTCAACGTTGAGGCTGATTTCTTAATTTTGCGGGTGAAATGTGTGGAGCTGAGAGGACGTGATGCATTTAAAGATCATGAAAGGACAAAGCTGCTGAGAACATGCATCGCATATGACACTACAAATGCATTTTTTTTTTTTTATTGCATGTAGTCTGGGCCACGGAGAATGCGGTGACACACGCTTTGCATTACAAGGCTATTAGACATCAAAGGCAGTGAAGTGAAATAGAGCCGATGCCTAATTCCAAAACATGGAATTTCAAATAACACTCGAGGCAGACTCAACAAAGGCGTCTGTTCAGTTGTTGCCCACTAAAAAGAGCAAAGCATGCCATGTTTGACTGGCAAGAAATCAATTTTAGTGATGAAGAAAGCTCCATAGTAACAATACTGCCCGTAGTTTGACATTGAGTCGGTTTTGCTACCAAAGTTATTCATATTGAGTTTGAAATATTCACTTTAGGGATGTGAAACCACACATGTAAACATAATGAAATGGATATTCATGCTTAACTAGAAGGAGGTGCTGTTTATCATGAAAGGACAGTAGTGCTCGCAGAACACATACGTTTTGAAGTAGCTCACACTTTACCACTGAAATAAAGAAATTCTCAATTCACTAATAGCCTCAGGTTTTGAATACTTCATTTGATGGACATATCTGCTAAACAGACACGACCCCATTATCTCCATAACATTTATGTTTATTTCTAACTGCAAAGGATTCGGCTGTTTTTTCTTCTTCTTGGTAGCATGTGAGAGCAGATTTTCTAGCCCGTCAGTTCATGATCCAGTGTGAAAGGAAATGTCTTCACGTATTAGCAGGCCTACTATGAATACACGGGATGCACCCTCTGTGTAATGTTACATAAAGAAACTAATTTTTACGTCAGATTAGCAAAGAAAAAAGGCTGTGATCTTCAGTCGATGGATAGTACGGCCTGTGTAATGACAGATGAGATGTTATTTAACGGTCTGACACGACAAAGTTACTCTCCAACCATGGTCAAGTCATACAGTATACAGCGTAACCAGTTCCACCACAGACCAAAAACACATGACACGATTCAAATGATTTGATCTGAATGATACACAACAGAAAATAAGGCCGGGCACTGTGGGCAGCACCATTTTTCTTTTTCTTTTTGTATACATTTTCTTTTTGTATACACAATTTCAATTACTTTAATCATCATCTTATTAACTGAGCACAAGACTATGCATGATTATATTAAAATTGGTTTGATCAAAACTAAATCTCAACATACCCATTATTCACATTCTTGCTCAGTATAAGATGATTACAGTTATGATACCTGTTTGTTAAATATTAGCCAACAGCCAGCAGCCAGTTAGTTTCACATGATGACTGGAAACAAAGCAACATTGTAGCACCTCTAAATATCCCGAATTAACATATTGTCTCTCCGTTACAGGGCAGTGTGTAGAATGTGGTGGCATCGAGCGGCATACTTGCAGATTGCAACAAATTGATCATCCCCTTCTAAGTCTGCGGTAACGGTTTGCACTCTGACGCTCATGTTACTGGAGTTCACATGTGTGTTAGACACCTGTGACGGACTTGGACTTGGCGGTGGACTTCAAGTGACATAAAAGATGACAGGTTCTCATCGGAGCCAGTGTTTTGTTTATCGCTACAGTTGAAACATGGTGGACTCGGTGGAGAGGACCTGCTATCTACGTTAATAAACAGCTCATTCTTAGTTGATGAAAACACATTGATTCTTATTTTCATGGGATAATACACCAATGAAAACATAGTTATGAATATTACATTCAATTTCTGCTAATAAATCACCGGACATACTACACACTGGCCCTTTAAATCTGTTAGTGTTCTGCTGGCCCACAAATGAGCATGTTAGATATTGATTTTGTTTGGACAGAGCCAGGCGAGCTGGCTTCATATCAATGCTTTACTAAACTAGCTGGCTGTTGGCCATTAATTAAAAGGAAAGATCAGTCTTCTCATCTCATTCTCATTCAGAGTTTCAGCTGGTAAAAGACAGTAGAAGTCAAAGTTTTAAGACATGTCAGTTAAAATATGTTCAAGAAAAAGAAATGACACTGTGCAATATGTGGCAAAAAAGGATGCAATAAACTAACTTTTTGTTCTGTGTCATTGTGAAATACAAAATACAAAGTTGACATGTCGGTCTGAAACATGTAATGCCTTTCATTCTAAAACCTTTAACAATTTAAGTATTTTAGAGGTTGTGCAGTATTAATCAAAAGTCCATCTTTCGTGCTCCAGATATCCTGTTGTCCTGTAGTGTGAACATTTGCTTTACCCGTTTTACACTTTTACACTCTGGCCTCAGGCAGTGTGTGTTTTTTTACAAACAGTCCCTGAGTCAGACTTATCTTGGTGGCCTCACAGCTGTTCACTTCCTGGTTGTCTGTGATTGGTCCGGAGTCACCATTTCACACACGAAGAGCAGTTGAGATGGTCCTTGGTGGTGTTAGTGTATCCAGACAGGACGAGGGTGCTGGGGTCCCGCTCTACCATCGGGCCCTCCTCGTTGTTCAGGATGTGCCCCACCAAGCAGCGCACTGCCTCCTCAATGTTTGCGTTTTCCTGAAGAAAAGAAATCGTCACGTACTCTTTATCCACTTCACACACAGTCGTAGTGGCAATGCTCTATGGATGACTACTGTGATAAAACCACTAAGATGTGTATCTGTCCTGTTGAAATTAAGTGTGACAAAAGCACAAGAATCATTAAGTCAGCAAACTGACACAGCAATGTCAGTTTACACAACAATGTCAGGTAAGGAACACTGTAAAATTAGTCATGTTGAACCAAGCTTTGGTATCACCAAACCCCCTAAATGTATAAGGGTGTAACTTCTTTAGTGTTGCGCTGTTTCTTCTTCCATTATTAGTGCATACACATGTCTAAAGCAGCCCTTTTCACCGTCAGGATGGCAAATGCAGCATATCAAAAAGTCTGATTTCAGACAGCATCTAATTTATTTAGTCCCACACTGATAAAACACTATTGTTTCTGATCTGTCTTCTGAGCCTTTTGCGTTCAGTAACTCCACTACGGTCTCTGACTCACATCCTAGTCTGTAGTTCATTAGACTGGCTGGAAAAGCAGAGGTTGAACTCACACCCGACTGCAAACATTCCTCTGTTTGACTCTTGAGAGCACGACAAATACTAACTGACTTATGAATTGAAACACCAAACAGTAATTTTCAAAATCATTTATTTTTGATAGTGGGCCGCTGTTGTATTTATATTGTTGTTTGAGCGGACTAAATATGTAGTTAACCAGACTGCGTATATTATGTGAAGAGCAGGTGATGTAATTTACCCAAAATTAAGTCATTTAGTCTTTGCCGCAAGTCAAGCCCTTTCACAACGACTAATCAAAAAAGCCCTCTAACCTGCTGGTGATTTGCATATAAATCACCAGCATATTATGCAATTAATGGAAAATGTTACTAATAACCCTTCAATCTAACTCCAAATGTCTTTCCCACTGATGTCCCTCCAGAAAGCTGCCGTAATTGCATCCAAAGTCACATATCCAAGGTCTCCCCTCTCGTACCTTTGCAGAGGTCTCGAACCAGCCGACGAAGCCGTTCTCTCTGCAGAAGGAGTCGAGTTTGGGCTGCTGTGGAGCCACCTGGTCGGACTTATTGGCCAAGAGTACAGCTGGAACCGGCCTCCCATGGTTCAAGGTCACCTGAAAAGTGAAGAACGACAGTTTTGATGATGGTTGTACGGACTTGTAATATAGGCAATACAAAATGTAACTGTAAATACCCTTATCAGTCTGTACGTATGTTGGATACAACAACAGCAATCACGGTTGATCAGTTGTTATGAGGATATCTATTTTAGTCACTTCAAGGTGTCATTAACAGACGTATTTTTAGGCGAGTAAAATAGCGTCTGAGGGCCCCTCTCCTCCCACGTTACAATGTTAGAATTTAGAATTGCTTTAACTCTCCAGCTTTCTTTTTGACATTTTCTACACGATTACTGTGTGGGTCATTTTCCACATTTGAGTAATTATCACCCTTCATCTGGCAGCAGGCTGTTCACCTTGTCTTCAACCAAACACTCTTTTGTACTTGGTTTGATGATACCTTGATACCAGTACAGAAATTATCTAACACTTTGCGAATTGACCCTTCGCTTAGTCCCGCCTTCGAACGCAGACTGGCCAATCATCACGGTAGTCACTGTTAAAAGTTGTGTAATATGGATACTTGAAGATAACGTTTCTATTGAAAAACCTGCGGCGCTAACAATCACGTTAACACATTATTAACCAGTGTTTACAAGTGTATGCTATGCTAGCTACTGTGCACACGCTGCTTTTTTTCATTTATTGTAACAGTGAATAAAGACCGACCCAGCTTTACAAGAACAGTGTTCATTTATTGTCCCGCAAGTCGTGGGATCTTTTTCTTCACAACAGTTTTTTGCTGCTGAATTAGTTTGATATCCTGGATATATAACGTCTGAAAGGTGTATATTGACGCCTCAAGCAGTTACAACATGCTATCTTTTTTCTCTGCAGACTATTTATATGTCACCTCACATGAATATTAGGTCATTGTGGCTACAATTTTTCAAATTACTTTTCTCAACTGTGGAGCTCACGCCTCTGCCTCTGACAGCTGTTAAATCCTTTTTTTAGCATATAATCTCACTTTCCTACAGTACGTAAATCCAGGTGACTGCAAGAAGCAGTAGACATATAGCAATGAATATAAAGGGGATTTAAACATAAATGTGGATGATGTCCAGTAACTATGAGAAATTGTCAAACCAAAACAATATTACTGCCCTATCCTTCATTTTGGCATTAATGACGTTGTTTGTGGGCATGGGGTTATGATTATTAATATGAACCTGTATTCTTCTGGATGGTACAAAATGACATGTCTGTGCTAACCTTGGAGTCCAGGTCATCCTTCCACTTCCGCACGGCGTCGAAGGTGGAGGCCCTCGTCACATCAAACACCACCAGCGCTCCTACCGCCTCCCGGTAATAGACACGAGTCATATTCCCATACCGCTCCTGTCCTGGGACGCATGGTGAAGCCAATTAAAACCAAAAACACACACGTATATATGAAAAGACACCCTTCAAGTCCATACAATTAAATCACTGTACAGTTTATCAGTGATAAACATAGTGTGTGTGTGTGTGTGTGTGTGTGTGTGTGTGTGTGTGTGTGTGTGTGTGTGTGTGTGTGTGTGTGTGTTTATTTATTCTACAGTAGCTGCCATCATGTGACTGATATGATCTGCATGGGATCACTTGAGTCACAGCCAGGCACAAGATCTACATTCCTCAGCAGGCTTCACATGAGGGAGGGACCAGGCATCCAGCACAGACACACACACTGTTCACGCCAATCACTGTAAAAAATCGCCATATTATCAATTTGTTCGAGTCCTATTCTAGATATGGTTGATATATTGTTGATATGAGACAAGAAGTAGCTTTTGAAAGAGTTTCAGAAACAAAAGGGTTTTGTTTCCAAAGATCCTAAAAGAACACATTCTTGAAAATAAATCCTGCAGAGCTTTATGGTTCCAACAATCAGCCGATGCCATAATAAACCTGTAAACCAGCATGCGCTCGTTAAAGTTTGACAGACCTGCTATGTCCCACAGCTGGAGTCGGATCACAGTGTCATTGTTCCACTGCAGCACCTTCAGGGCGAAGTCCACGCCGATGGTGGCTCGGTAGTGCTGGGAGAAGATCTGATGCACGTACCGCTTGATGATTGACGTTTTCCCGACTCCCAAGTCCCCAATGACCAGAACTTTGAACAAAAGCTCCTGCTGCATGGTGGCAGCTCTGCCTCTCCTCGCAAAGTTAGTGTAACTTTAGGATGTTCGTGCACAGGTATCGTAACACAATTGTAAACTACAGCAAAGTAACGGAAAGTATAATCAATGTTATTAGGCTAGTTGAACATTTTCTTCAGACCATTGCACTTATTAAAAAGAGATTATGATTCAATAGCAATCGAGATTTGCGAAAGCAGCGGTCAAGGCCTCTTGTGATCAGTGCAGTCCTCCCGTTTAATCACACATGACGGCCGACTGTCAACTCCTGTGAGCAACTCCACACCGCAGGGCTGAGCTGGTGCTGCGTTCAGTGATGCTCGTAAAAACTGGACTTCAGGATTCGTCACGCAGCTGATTTTCTTGAATAGGCGTAAGACCTTTACGTAGGTAAAACCATCTATCTATCTATCTGTCTGTCTGTCTATCTATCTATCTATCTAAAACAATATATGGTGTTGAATGGGTAACATTAATTACTGATATCTTTCTGCTTAGTTCATCTATATTGTATTTTCATTTTTATTTTTTCAATCTCTGATCATTTAGTCCATGTAAGTGTGGAGTTATAATGAAGATAGAAGGCCGGTAGTTAAGTCGGCTGTAATTTACAGTTCTCTGTTTTTTCTTCCTACAGCCTGTGAAGGCACCGCGGGACTGTGCGTGTTGTTGCTGCGCTGCTCTGCGTACAGTTACGGTAATGGTGCTGATGTGGGCGAGGAGGAGATGTGTGATGCTGCCGTTGTGTCCTGCTGCCATTTCATCCGCGGATCATCACGGACAAATTATCAAATTAACCAGCAGCTCTTCTTATCTGTCGGTGTGAGCACTCAACAGCCTGGTTTCATCTGTAAATGTTGATGGCGGACAAGAGGCCTGCTTAATATGATGCATGATACTAGCTGCTTATATCTGTAATCCAACCACTGCTACTCTGGAGGATTATTTTTAGAAGACATAATCATCGATATGGGGTTTGTTTTTTACAGGTACTGAGCTCCTAACTTTAAGGTAGGTCATTATTAGTGATTTGTATTAGATTATTATCCTGCATCTTAATCATTAATGTCAATAATACTCAGACTAGCATTAAGCTAAATCGGTTGGGCCTTGATATTTTTTCATAAACTGATCTTGATATTTTACGATGAGCAACACTGGATGTCTTAGGACTTGGTCTATTATTAACTAGCAGTCCGTTTTAGCAGTTATCTCCTTATTAAGCTAATGTTTGGCAAGCTCAAGGCCTCATATTTTGTATTATTGCTGTATAGGAAGCAGCCTACTATCCACATGGGGGCTGACTACACCAATGTTTATTGAGTTGGGGAGGAGTGGCCTCCCCCCTCGCCCTCCTCCTCCCTTCCCCTCAAATTAGATCACCCAACTGTAAATCACATGGACACTGCCAGATGATTACTTTCTCCTCATGGTGGCAGCCATAATCCAAGAGTAATCCATGTGGTCGACACAGTCTGGATTAAATGCACACTTGTTCTTCATCTCAATCTATTCAAACACATCCTCTGTCATTCTGATGTTTTCACTTTTGAGGCTTTCAATCGTGTTAAATCTAAGCTGTTGTTCCATTTAATGTCTTTTTCTTCCCTTTGAAGGATCGTTATTGTTAATAAGCAAAACTACTGCCAAAGGTCAAGACAAGACCATGTTTTAAATTTCATTGACTGCTTTTTTATTTTGTTTTGTTGTTT
The DNA here is from genome assembly GCF_023055335.1 of Clinocottus analis. Classification (NCBI taxonomy): domain Eukaryota; kingdom Metazoa; phylum Chordata; class Actinopteri; order Perciformes; family Cottidae; genus Clinocottus; species Clinocottus analis. The sequence continues at coordinate 9,421,474 of NW_027176207.1, read as the reverse complement.
TCTCTTTAAAAGATGAGATGCATAAGAACCATATGAATGTATAATTACTGTAATGTGGATTCGATCTGAAATATCAAGTGGCAATTCATAACAGATTATTTTTTGGCTTCAAATCAAAACATTGGAAGCCAAAACGTAGATGACAGTGACCTCACAAGTGAATACTTCTGTCCGACAGATTTTGGTGAGACATGGAGACGATATGGCTTTATCAGTTTCGTCTGATCGTCATCGGAGACTCAACGGTCGGCAAGTCGTGTCTGATCCGCAGGTTCACCGAGGGACGCTTTGCCCAGGTGTCAGACCCGACGGTGGGTGTGGACTTCTTCTCTCGCCTGGTGGAGATCGAGCCGGGCAAAAGAATTAAACTACAGATCTGGGACACTGCGGGGCAGGAGAGGTTCAGGTAAAGCCACAACTCTTTCATCTCCCACTTGATCCTTCTCATCCATCCACAAAACAGCATCGTGACCCTAAAAAAAAACACTTTCCTGCTTTTCCATGTATTTCTCTCTGTATACACACCAACATGACATACACATCTTGCACCTGATACTCCAACCCTGTCCCGATCCTGTTGGAGGTCCCAGATGGGCATACAAGATAAACGGATGCAAACCTGACAGAGCCTATGTGCTGTGTTTTACATTGGCCGTGTCTTTTATGCCTGTGTATCCAAAATGTGTTGTCCAAAAACAATTACCAACACACCAGTGCCACAATGTTGCACTGGATGAAATGTTCTATACAATAGACTATATCTTAAGCATAATTAAAAGATATGGCTGGCAATATAATTAATTTTTAATATTGACAACATACCCATGTTTGAGTGTCTCTCAGCAACAAACCCATTGATTCCTACTGAAGACATACATCTTAAAAGAAAAAGAGCCATAAATATATACTTAATTAACAAGATGGCTCAGTAATTTCATAACTCAGCTGGCCACTATGAGCATTTGTGGTTTCATCTTCTATTTTTAGCATAAGCAAGTCAGTTTCACAACCCATCATCTATCTCTCCAGGTCCATCACCAGAGCGTACTACCGTAACTCGGTGGGAGGGCTCTTACTCTTCGACATCACAAACCGCCGTTCCTTCCAGAACGTCCACAACTGGCTGGAGGAGGCCCAGAGCCACGTGCAGCCGCACAACATCGTCTTCCTGCTGGTTGGTCACAAGTGTGACCTGGAGGCGCAGCGTCAGGTGACCCAGCAGGAGGCGGAGAAGCTGGCGGGGGCCTACGGGATGCGCTATGTGGAGACATCGGCACGAGAATCCATCAACGTGGAGAAGGTGTGGACGAGATTTTACTATTCCTTCCCAGATAAAAAAAGACCAGCTGTGATTCTCTCATTCAGCTTCATCCCCCAGACTGGCCATAGGGGATACCCCAGTAGGCTGACAGGGTTGGGCTGGTCCAATACCGGTCCACATACATCACCAACCGGCCCTCTGACATCACCGGACCCGCTTATATTCTATACTTCACAAAACACAGTCAATTTACTCTAATACAAGTCAATCATCACTGACTGACTTTTGTACTACTCCTTGAGGTCTGTATTCACACTCATGGTTTCCATCTTCTTTACTCATGTGATCTCTTCTTTCAGTCTAACTTTATTTTAGGTGTTATGAAATGTCAATCACTCAAGTCTACTCAACTCGTCACTCATTTGCAAACAAAGCCGTTTTTGAGCCACTTTTATGCACCTAACCCCCCCCCCCCCCCCACACACACACACACACACACACACACAGTTTAGTTTAGTCTGTAATGACAGGCTACTGTGGGCGGAGCCTCCGCCAAGACTACAGTCAACCCCCTGTTAAAACCTCTTAACGTGCTTCACCTCTGCTTCCGGTCATAGAAGCTCATGAGACCTTCACTGACCTCCTGAACCCAGTAAATACAGTAACCTGTCTTCTTATCTAGAACAACTCCTTTCTAGAATAACTTCTTCCTGTCTCCATTACAGTATGTTCATTTATACAAGACAGTTGATATAAATCTGACATTCATTCCTTAAGGCTCTGTAGTTATACATATAACCATCTTTACTCGCTCAGAGTTAAGCATATTCATCTAGAAAACTATACCTACCTAAAATTTTATTCCATGTGTCCATCCAGGCAGATTGGTGGATCCCAATGTTATATAAAAAAAAACATATATGATGTAATTTCTTTGTAATCGTCCAAAATAATTGTAAGTCGATGGGTATATTTTGGCCACTCACCACTGACTGGTCGACACGTGTAATGCATTGAGTGGGCAGCGCGTCGTGTGTTGAGTGGGCCGCTCCGACAGTAACTCCCGGGACGCTTTTGACCCCGACTGCGCCCCTGCCCAACGTGTTGCCTCTGAAGCTTTTCACCACACTGAGATTAGTTTATGATCCTTCATAATCTGGTTTTGATATTGCTTGTTTTTCTAAAAGGCATTTGTGGATCTGACGAAGGACATCTTTGAGCTGGTACGGAGCGGGGACATCACAATCCAGGATGGCTGGGAGGGCGTCAAGAGTGGACTTGTTCCGAACATCGTCCATTCCTCTGAGGAAGTCACCAAGGGCGGCCGCCAGTGCTTCTGCTGAGTTACCCGGCGGCAGCGCGCGGGGTGACAGGTAGTAATACTTCAGCGGACTCCAACCTGGAGAGATCTGGCTCATGCCTGGGCTGCACTGGCCAGATTTTTTGGGACTCATGATATTTTCCCTGCTCAGTTACACAATTTACTTCTATATATAAGACATTGTTATATCTTTCAGTGCCTGTTTATGGCGCTTCATTGATGTCCCTAACAGGCGTAGAAGCACAAGAAGCATCCCAATCTTCTCACTGTTCTGTTTGCATGTGTGTGCGTGTGTGTGTGTGCGCGCGCGTGTTTGTGTGCGTGTGTGTGTGTGTGTGTGTGTGTGTAACTGACTGTAATAATCCTGCTGTCTTTGCAGCTCTCAACACTTCAGCTTTACTGCACTTTTGGCCTTCCCTGATGTGTACAGATATACTCCAGTGGTTACGTGTCTTCGTTTAAAAACTAAAACTGTCAGTAAACTGTGTGAATTTAAATCTGAATCAGAGATGCCGAGACTGAGCCATCCCTCTTTCTTTACATGCATAATATACTGTATATGTATTGCAGCCGTGTACAGACTATTTAACCAGTGAGAGAGACGAGACAGAAAGAGGTCCTCACTGATTGTACTGCACTACGAATCCAAGTGGCTTATTAAATAAAGAGAGCGGATGATGATGCAAGTGAACTCAAATTGAACCAAAGTTTGAGAGTCAGCTGGACCTGTTGTTTGTTTGTCTGACTGCGACCTGCTAACGACTGCTTGAGAAAGAGTTTGCACTGTGAAAATGTTAAACGGTACGTTTGCTGAAAGGAAAAGATACTGTAGCTGCTCACTGATAGCCATCATAACTTCATAATAGCAAGGAGATTTATCAATATGTAAAGTACCCACGTTCATGTTGACTGCTCTGTGTTGATTTACTGGTGAGAACTGTTAGTCGTAACCTTAAAGCCTTTTGTTTAAACCCCAATATGTTCAATAGTAAATCATGTAAAATATATTAAGGAACCAACCATTTGTAAAATAAATAAATAAATGCTTCAAACTTATGATGAAATGTTATTTGTTATTTTGTTATTTTCATAATAACTTTATGGAGTTTATTTTTATTTGATTATTTATATTTTTACTTAAAATGACCCCTTTTGAATAAGATGGAAGTATATTTCATACCACATTTTATTTTACAGTTTATGACAATGGTGTTGTCACCTTGCCCCATTCAACAGCTGCTAGCATATCTCGCCGTTTATCCTTTTTAGTTAGATGCTCTTTGAGAAACTGAATGGCTGCATTTGATCCCAGATGTTCCTCATAAAACACAAAGTAACTCTGAATTAACCAGCTTTTGGTCATAATTCACACTCCTGTGTAGTTTTTCAGCTCGGTGTGTTAAACTGAAGAGATTATAGTCACAATGTCTGTGTACTGTGCTTATTTACCACTGATGCCTCAGTGGTCAATGACAAAAAAGAAGAAAAACAGCAAGAAAATGGGAACTTTGGTTAAAATGACCCCTTGAAATAAAAGATAAAACTGTATTTACAATAATGTCCTTGGATATAAAAAAATACTTTGGAAAATATCTGCCTATGATGACATGGAAGGGAACTTAAACATGTTTGATTTATAAATTGCACACGATGGATTCATGTAATTCTTTGTCATATTAACTTGTTATATTAAACACACTTTTGGAAACTGATTTTATTAATTTAACATTAACAATAACCAATACATGGCACCTTCAGGTCATACATTTATTTTATGCCTACAATGCATTTAGCGATTCATTCACATTCAATCATTCCATTTGAACTAAAGAATGTGAAATATTTCTTTTTTTAAATTATAATGTAAATAGCCGTTTAATTGAGTTCCTGAAATCTCATCGTAGCAGAAATAAAACAGATACAAATGTATGCGAAAGCGAACGAATTAGGATATTTTGGCATCATTATTTAGTGATTCCGATGTGTGAGTTTCTGTTTGAAAGCTCCATATTTATTGAAGCTCCACTCTTTCAAGTGTCTTTTGAAAGAGAAAAGCAGAATTAGCACAAACAGGCAAGTTCCTGTGTGTTTATCCTGTGAATATTACAATGTCAATTGTAAGGCGGCAGCAAACACATTGTCATCACATGACACAACCTGTAAATAATGTATTTGAAACCTAACCCTGACAAAGTCAAGTTTCAATGCTGTTGTGACTCCGGGATTATTATATAGCGAGTTATCAATAACACATGCCTAAATTAATAAAGATTTTTCTTGTGCAAAAAGTGAAGGTACTTTGCTCTTTCTACCACAAAACTGATTGTTGTGTAAGTAACAGATAGTGATGGGTCATTCCCACAATGTTAACAGTTTGACGTAATACTGTATGCGGCCACTAGATGGCAGCCGAATGTCTGACGAAGGGAGGGCCGAGAGAAAAGCTATTTCAATACCATGTTTTGTGTTTTTAGTTGTTAAAATTCTGGCCTATTCAAACTAAAATAAAGAAATGTTCCAAATGTGCGTTGTACTGAAATAATGAAGAATTTACTGCACACATGAAAATCATAATCCTCAAGTCAATAGTTAATTTTCCCACACAATATACATTTCTTATCCTTTGACCCAGTAAGGTTTTGAATTGTCCACGGTGACCAAAGTGGATTACTCTTCGTTTCTAATGCTTTGCGTGTAACTCTCGTTTCTCAATCCTAGTTACAGCCGAAGCATGGGTGAGCTTTTCAAAGGAAAGGTACCACAGTTTTTGAATATAGAACGAGCAAATATTAGAGACAACAGGCCTCTCACGCAGGAGGGAAGGAGCATAAAAGTTGTGCCGGATGCAGAGGTAGACACACAGGATGGTTGCTTTGTGCACAAGTGTGCATGTATTTAACTGTTAGACCTATTACACAACAAAATAAGCATGGCAAGTATGATTATTTAGTATTAAAACCTTTTTCTGTTCTTAATTAAATGTCTATTTAGTTTTACTTAACTGATACATATAGTCTTACTGTGAATAAGAAAAGTGAACATTGCACACTGAAAAAGTAATTTACATTTTTATGGATGAGTGATAACCTTTGTAGGACAAATTAAATATTAGAAACTATTGTGATTTTAGTGTTTTAGAAATTGGTCTAATTGGAAATTAAACTGTAAACACTGTAACAGAGTTCTGCATGTTAAGCTGGTAAAATGATGGCCTAAGAATCCTTAAAACCAATAATGACTGAACAATTCATGGTGCATGAATACTGTGAAGAGATAAAAGTAAAAAATCCTGTTCATAAATAAGGCCGCAGGATGTGAGAAATCAGTAAAACAGCCCATGAGTCATTGTTAACATAGTTAACACAACGTCACGAGTCATCACAGGCGACTCGTGGAGAAAACAGTGAGAAAAGTCTGGCCTGCATCTTAGTCTGAAAAAACAGGAGATATAGCACGCTCTCCGCCTGAGTTACTGAATTATTGTTTTATTTTATTACAAACACAGAAAATACAGCTCTTTTTTTTACATGACAGCGATATGTACAGAAATATAGAAACTAAGAAAGAAAATGCTGTTAATGAGATGACATTAAGAGGAGATTGTAAAAGGCACAGGGCTGAGCATGAGCGCTGTGTGATACGTCACAGCCACAAAGCTTGCTCATGAGGTCGCTGGCAGGCTGACTGACCAACTCCAGTATTTGAATTGTCCAAAATGCAGCTGGACACTTTGTTTTCCTCACAAAGTGTTTTCCTCAGGCCGAAGGATGGGTTTGTAGGCACCTGTTTATTGGTTCACATCCTCCAGAAACACTGGCAGAACCCGAATCTACCTCTACCGCCCTCCCTCCTCGCCATTAGCCTTTTTTAAAAGGGGAAAACCCCATGAACATTACAGACGCCCATGAGCATTTACATGTTTCAATATTGCATCCAGCAGGACCATTTGAATCAGAAAAAAAAGGATTTCAGTAGCATGGTCAAATGAAACTCCTCCCAAAAGGTAATTTACGAAAACATCTTTTCCCAAATTATACTCAAAGTAATATGTTAAAGAGTATTTGTATGATTTACAGCATTAAACAAAAAAAGATACATTTTAAAACTAATACTGTACAGTCTACAGTAAAGCACTTGACTCAATCAACAGAACACACTATAAACAATAAGTTATATGGACTAGAGGGTTAGGTTAATAACATTCTTTTATATTTCACAATTTAGAGACCAACTTTTAATGGTCATTCTTTGTTTTGGAGAAGTCATGTTTGCAAAAACAAGTCAATTTGGTCTGAAAGGATTAAATCATTTGACGCAAAACACTTGCAACAAAAGTCATAACAAGACACGCACACTAAAAACTGTACATGTTCAAATACATTAAAGTCTAAAAAGCATATTAAAACTGATTGCGACTGATATGAAATATTTGTCCCTAACAAACAATACTTCAAAGATTTTAATATTAACATTCTATCAGTAGAAGTAAATAATGTAGTAAAAACAGTTGAATACAGTAAAAGTGAACTCAACAGACAAAGCTGCCAAGAACAAGTTTCAATTGAAACTAAACAAGAACCTTTGTGAGTCTTCGCACAAGGAAGTAAAAACAAAAAGGAGATTATGACCAAAGACAGACCCCGTGTTCAGAAACACATGCTCAGCTCCCAGATCCGTTATAGGTGGACAGATATTAAAATTGTAAATGCTTGTCAGAAGATAACTTAATGTCATTAATGTGCATGTTGAGTGGAAATATCAGCAACCTCCTCAGATCTGCAAAAATATCTCCATACAGCCACGCAAAGAATGTAAAACAAGTGTGTGAATGAAATCTGGAATTCTCAAATTAACCAGATGGATGTTTTAAAATTGATGGATATTTACATGCACATGTTTTAGAGAAAAATCATACGCAACCAAATATGGGCAAATCATACGACTTCTGCTTTGCAGTTCTTACTATAATTTCTGGACTCAAAAGGTCCTTTTGATGGAAGGAAATTAACTAATTTCTATTCAAAGCATTAAATAAAACATTTTGGTTATTTGGTTTAAGTTGAAACAAAGGCCACGAAATACCTGCAAATACAATTTCAACATGTCTATAAGGAAAGAAATATTGAATAATTTACCATAAGCGACTGATTTCATACTATTTTAAAAAGGGCGCCATGTGCAGTGACTGTTCTCTGGGAGCGAATGGGCAGAATGTGTAAGGCATGTACATCAGCCTCAGACACTGAACCAAACGGTGCTGATGACATCATCGTCTGTGTGCTACTGACCTAACTGCACTAAGGCCCTGACTGACATTGTAAAACCTGCAGCCTCAGCGCTACCCTGTTTACTCACAAACAAACAGACTGGTGATATAAACAAGGACCAATAAACTAGACACGCTGACGACTGGAGGTCCGGTCACTTTGTGGTGGCATCAGTTTACGGAGGTCTAGCTCACTGATCCGAGTGTCTTTACGGTCGCGATGTTGCTGGCTCTAGTCATAATTTTTAGTCATGCACATAGTAGTTGGTATCTACCCCTAGTGGCTTCACACGACGCCACCAATAACGGAGAGGAAGCAAGGAAGCAAAGACGAAAAGGCTTAAAGTCTAACATTCCCCCATATAACGGAAACCAGAACTTGGATGAGGAGACCCGCAGTACTCTTTGTTAGTTAGGTCCATTCGTAGCATGTGTTAGAGGCAGGTAAATATCTCCCAGAGGGCTAAGGCTAAGTACAAACGGACAGATTGAAACAGACACATGGGCCAGAGAGTGGCTCTCTCACAGTGTCTAGCCATCAAGTTAATCAGCCTCCAAATCAGAGGTAAGGTGTGTGTGTGTGTGTGTGTGTGTTTGTGTGCGTGCGTGTGTGTTGCCTCTCCTCCCTTTTAAACCCAGAGCTGCGTTCCAAGCCGCCTACATTGCAGCATTTGGCTGCTAGTTCAACCGAACTGCCAAAATGAGTGTAGATGCTCAGGCAACGCTCCCCAGGTCCATGTCTGTGCGCCTCAGGGGCCGCTGCCTGCTTCCATGTCGCTATCGTCCACAGCGCCAGTGTAAATGGGGCTCTTGGTCTGCAGCGCGGGCTCGTATTTACGTGGGGAGGCCCTTTTGCCAGCTTCACTGCTGTTCCTAATACCGTAACAGAAGTAGATGATGAAACCTGGAGGAAAGGAGAGAGGCGATGGGAAGTTACAAAACAGTCACATTAATGTGGAGCACTAGAAAGGAGAATATGGTCGGAAATATTTAAAAGTACCAATAAACATCCAGACAGCAAAGCGGCACCACGTCCCCCAGTCCAGCTGCATCATGAGGTAGATGTTGACAAAAACGCTGAACAGGGGCAACCAGGGAAGCAGAGGGACCTAGAGAAATGGAGGATGTAGGAAAAGGTCAGCATAGCTATTTAAAAACTGGCCTGGCTCTGCTTAACGTGGCACTCAGGGAGAGAATCAGGGAGCAATGTGTGATGAAGTAAATAAAAGTGGGTATCGTAGCACTAGGAATCATAAACAGTAAAATGGAGTACTCTCATTTCTGTCACACGTTCGCAGGGTTTGATCAGCGTTACCTTGAAGGTGAGGGCCTCTTTGCTCTCAGGCTGCCTGTAGATGATGACCAGACAGACGATACAGAGCAGGGTCAAGATCACACATGACATCACAATGCCGACATGCCCGGCCAGCAGCTGCGTGAGACCGTTGGCGAGGATGACGCACAGTACCGTGATAAAAAGAGCTGCAGAGAGACAAGAACAAGACAACGTTACTTATCGAAGTCTATCAAAGGTACTGTGTTAGACTTCTCTGCATAGACTCCACCCCCTCAAATATGCACGGCCCCCAAGTCACTCAATGTTTACACTATGTTCACTATTTACTGGCTATGTTAGCCCCGAGCACAACGCCCCTACTGGCTACTGGCTGTTAGCCCTCTGCACAACGCCCCCCCCCCCCCCCTTCCACCCTAGCCTGGACTTCTTCTCACCCAACTTGTTTTTAATTTGTTGGTCAATCCTTTTTAATAGTGTGTGTATGTGTATATTATGTTGTGTGATGTCTTGAGCTACTTTGACCCTGAATTTCCCTTCAGGATCAATAAAGTCATTATCTATCTCTCTAACCATCTATCATGGTGGCGCCATGATGCAAATTCATTTATTTGTTTTTTAAGAATAATCCGCCCACAAGAGCCAGGAACAATCTTTAGATTCCTCCCAGACACACTTACAAATAACCGCAGTGGTGATGTAGACGATGTTCCCAGAGGTCTTTGTTGGGATCTTTCCACTTGGGTGGAAGAGCAGCTTGAAGGTGAAGGTCTCGTGGAGCGGCCTGTCATCCGTCTCCATGCCGTACTCGTCACCACTGTCCCCTCCACCTACAGCCACCTTCTCCCCCTCTACCAGCTCCACAAGCTTCTCCGTCTGGCTAGACGAACTCAGGGTGCCCGGCTGGTACCTGTGGAGGGACAGAGTAAGAGTGAGTGAATCACCTAAAAACTAGAAATACTGGCTGCATACAAACATGGCTTTCATCAAATGTGCGGTCACTCAGTTTAGTCCAAAACCATTTTGTCGGTACACTGATTGTGATACATTGTTTTCTTAAACTGGCTTCATTGCTATTAGCACTTAGCAATATTTAAGATGGTAGTAGGGAATGAAAAGGTGCCTACCTGAGGATGAGGACACAGATGGCCACTAAAGAGTACGCCAACAGAGTTCCAATGGACATGAGGTCAACCAGAGCCGCCAGGTCGAACAGGAAGGCCATCAGAGCTGTAAGGAGAAGTAAAGATGGATTTCTTAGAACATTTACACATCTCTGTAGAGTCAGAAAGGAAGAAGAAGACAGACATATATCAATGGCTCAGATTAAAATGTAAAAAAACAGCATCTGTCTTTTGCAGTTTTCTGAAGCGTTATTGAGTCTGAACAGACAGGTTGCTGTCGAGCTGCGGCAGGAGACACAGCAGAGACAGCCTGCTGGCCAAAGGCAGCAAGCTAACAAGAAAGGTGTCGAGGTATCCAGAAACGTCCCAGACGCACCAAACCCAAAACCAATCCCTCTATTCTTCTATTCAAATGATTGATTCACCACTTGATTAACTGATGCAGAAAAGTGAAGATTAAACAAATACTTGAAACAGAGTGGAAACGATGGCATTGCTGCGTGCTGAAGATGACGTTTGATGCCATTTAACCGCTCTACTTCCTGAGCACAGCAGCTGTGATTTTAAAACTGGTTTGCATTTTGTACATTGCAACTAAAGTGCAGTTTAGAGCATTTCTGAGTGGGGCTTGTCTCCTAAAGGTAGGAGAGCTCCGCCCCTGGGAGAGGCTGAAATGTTGAATGACATAACTGTTAGTAGTTAAAATGGTATTAGTCAGTATTATGCAACTTACATACCTGCAACAACGCCAGACGCAATGGTAGCCAGGAGAGGAGTCTTGGTGCGAGTGTTCATCCTGGACAGAATACGGAACAGCAGCCCGTCCTCCGCCATGGCGTAGATGACACGGGGCATGGGGAACATGGAACCGAGGAGACTGCGAGAAGATCAGATAGTTAAGAGTTTAACATAGATATTGAAAGGTTTTGCACACTGAAATCAAAGAATACAATTCCCCTCCTTACCTGGTGGACAGAGCGCAGAGAGAGCCCACAGCCACGATGTATCTGGCCGGAGCCCAACCGACATAGGTGAAGGCCTCAGGCAGAGGACTTTGGGTGTTCAGCTGGTAGTACGGCATCATGAGGGTCAGAGCGGCAGACACGCCAAAGTAGGCGAAAAAACAGATCAGCAGCGAGGCGACGATGCCAACAGGAATGGAACGCATGGGGTTCTTTGCTTCTTCGCCTGAAGACAACAAGACAAAAAGAGTTGGTTGATAAGTGTTCACATGACACGAAAGAGAACAGACATGGGTTTTTTCGTTTTGCTTGTTAAGCACGTAACTTCGTTGCAGTCTTCACTGCACCTGAACCACACGTAACACAACCTTTCCTTTTAAAAACAGGAAACAGGTGTTGTTTTGAACAAAACCGATTATCAGAAGTGGGTCCACTTCATGTGTGAACGATACTCACTTCCCATGTCACAGAGTTTGTGCATGCTAGAGCAGAAAGCATGGGTAGCAACTTCAGATACTTAAGTGTTTGGATGTCTTTCTCCCGTTTATATTGCTATTTTGTGAACCGTGTCTTTATGTTGCTTATGACACATTTGTTGAAACCACTCACTTGTTGTGGCGATGCAGTCAAAACCCACGAAGGCGTAGAAGCAGGTGGCCGCACCAGACAGGACTCCGTTCAAGCCAAACGGAGCAAAGCCACCCACGCCAAATTCCTCCTCGACTCTGAGTGACGGGAGACACTTAGCAATCAAACACGGGCGAAAGAGTACAACTGTGAGTACATTTGCCGGCAGCTGTCAAAAACTCACTTCGAAACCCTGCTGCTGTTGGTGTCGTTGATGAAGCGGTGGTAGTCTTCCTCCGTCAGGTTCCAGTTGGCCGTGTTCCCCTTAACAAAGCCAGAGATGATTACGAAGCCCAGAACCACCAGATTGATGCCCGTGAAGATCTTATTCACCAACGCCGATTCATTCACACCAAAGGCCAGAAGTCCTGAGGACAGGAAGAGAGGGATGTCACAGAGTTTATATTTCAGACCAAGAACAACACATCCTGCGATGTGGGTGGATGTGTCTGTACTTCACAGCGTCCAACAAACCATTAGTCAGCGACACCAATCAATCACTTATTATATATTTTATTTTTTCCCAACACGGCTACTGGCATGCTGCAAAGAGTTCTGGCCGTTACGCAACATTTTAGAACCCGAACAATGAAATGCATTTCTTTAATTCTTCTTTCCCGTCGTATTAATAGTCTCTAACAATCTCATATTTATCAACTGAGGAAATTGGGACTGATGACGAGCAGGGCGAACTCACCAGAGAGCAGCAAGACCAGGATGAGGGCGAACAGGTCGGGGTACTCAGCCAGCACATTCCCTGGCACCTTCATCGTCATGACGGCTTTAAAGAATGTCGAGATCTTTTGTTCGAGCAAGCTGTCGAACGTTGAGCTCCATGCCCTGGCAACACTGGCAGTACCTTTATTTATAAGAGAAAGCAGATTTAGGAGTTAACAATCTATCGCACTAAAAATGGAAACCCAACAATTCCACTGAAACTTAAGAGAAGCTCACCGATCACATAGGAGAGGATGAGGTTCCACCCAGTAATAAAGGCCCAGATTTCTCCCACCGTCACATAGCTGTAAAGGTATGCAGAGCCCGTTTTGGGAACACGGGCGCCAAATTCAGCGTAGCACAGTCCGGCCAACATGGAGGACAACGCAGCGATGAGGAAGCAGAGGACGATAGCCGGACCTGCCTTTTCTCGGGCGACCTCGCCAGCGAGGACGTACACACCGGCGCCGAGTGTGGAGCCCACCCCTAAGGCGATGAGGTCTAGCGTGGACAGGCAGCGGGCAAATCGGGTCTCTTCATTAGAGCAGTCCAATGTTCGGCGGCGCAGCAAGATTTTGCCAAATGTGGCCAGCTTGGCAGCCATATTTGCTGTGACTCTGTGTGGGCGCTGGACTAAGCTTTGTTTTAAATCCTTCTAGTGTGGGTGTGAGCGATCGACAGCTCAAACTGAACACGTGTGACTGATCCGAGAGTAGAAATACTTTGGGCAGATGGGAAGGTAAACCAAGTACTTGTTGATTATTGATCCTTAAGTGTAGGTGGAGTGTATGCTGGGGCAACAGGCACAGGAGCACACGGAGCACCAAGTGGCCGGTCTGTTACAGTGTTTTGCAGAAGCAGATTAGGACCTGTGAGAAAACACAAGAAAACAGGAGCTCAAAACAGAGAACTATTCGGTAAGATCCAAAGCTCATTTTTTACACAGCTCTGCGTGTGCAGCGGGATTATCATGTGCTCTCTTTCCAGGAAAAGCATTCAAACTGCAAGGAAACCATGGTGGGGTTAAAAAAAATATTTTTTTAGAACACAAAAATCCCTAAAAGATTGTCACCTCGACGTGATCCCTCCGACCTGGGCTATACAAACCAAGTTTGTAGTATAGGTTGTCAAGTTTATTTGTGTAGTGTGATATCACATACTATGCCTCGTGCATTTCAAGTGAACCCAAGTAACACCTGCGATGTTGGAAACTTTACTGGAATATCCTCCTCCTCCCCCTCAAAAGGAGATAGTCAGTCGGCAGGTTTGGTGAGACAAAAAATAAAAACAAACACTTTTTACGACACGAGAACCTGTATTCATACCAGTATTTCAAGTCCAAGGAATTCATACCAGTACACCTATCAGTAACAAAACATGAGACAAGTTAGGGCAGACATCAGAAACGCTCAGCCTCCCAATTAAAAGTGCACACCAATATAAAAACACATAAACACATTACCACTCCCCTACTACAGCAGGGAGTGGTGGAGAATTGGACAAGAGCACTTTACTACTTCTGTTGTGTTTTACTACTGGTGTTGTGTTTTTTCAACAGATGGACGTCGACAGGGAGAAGCCTGGGAAAGCCAGAGGCCGTGAAGAAATGATATGGTTGAATTCTGCAAGCTAATATCAACAAGGGAGAGGAGGACAGCGTGAACCAGCAGCTCGATAAGGTGAACCAGCTGCACTGGAAGAAGGTACGGATAAAGTACACAGCATCTATAAAAACTGACCCTTACCCCATTTAAAAACCCCAAGGGCAGTTGTTTCTGAGCATTAGGAAGGCCCAGTCCACCGGCTTCTTTAACATGCTATCCCTTACTAATTGGGCTAAACTCAGAAATAACCAGCGCCGCTGCCAGGGCAATTAGTCTCCCCACATCCGCCATAGCTAAACAATACGGTAATTAACCACAATAAAACAGGATTTCACACACCCACTCAATCACCGCCTCATCTCACTGCAGGTTCAGAACACTGAGGTGATAAACCGGATCCCTGCAGCCACAGCCGCCCTCAACAGGCCTTGCTGATGAGGACGGAGCGAGCGTGTTATTGTCTGAAGCACACAGAGCTGTGGATTTAAGTTTGAAGATATACTGCATGTAGAGATGCACTTGTAATAGTAGTTACTGTTCCTTAATCGAAATGCAGTGCACAGTCCTATTGATCTTTGTCCCGCGCTTCATCATTGACTGAAAAAAACAACTGATGAAGTCATCCTCAAGGACAACAGCAGCACATTTTACGTCAGCAGTAAGAGTATGTCAAGTTCATGAAGGGTGAATGATGATAACACACACACACACACACACACACACACACACACACACACACACACACACACACACACACACACACACACACACACACACACACACACACACACACACACACAGACAGAGTAAACGTATGATGAACTCCGATGCAATGTTTTTCTTTGGAGGCGGTTCAAAGTCACATAAGTCGATGGCCACTACGATATTTAACTATCTTACATTGCACATTACAGTTAAAACAGATAAAGTTACATACTACTATAGACTTAAGTTTGGATTTGTAGATGTTATATGGAAATGTGTTGTCTCTGTCATTACATAATATTATTTTGTCTAAATCCCGGTGCTTAAACAGGTTACAGATGTTGGTTCACTCTACCTGGATTAAATGCTTCACTAAGATTAGGCAATGTACTCCTTCATACTGCTGCTGGGTGACTCATTGAGATTACACATATAAAAAAGAAGTATATTCAGTGAATTCAGAGTGAACAATTTCCTCAGACAGACAGCAGGAGCCATGCTGGCTCAGTGCAGTTTTAGAGGGAGGTGTAATTTTACAGGGTTAAAAAATATATCACAGAATAAAGTTGACTTTATAAATTTGGGCCATCTATTGATTGGTCAAACGAAAGGAAGCGATAAAGAGAAATATGATGCGGGAGAAGGGAGAAGTAAACAAACTCATGACATAAACGATTTAATGTAATTATTATATTTAATGTAATGTACATGACATACATTAAATATTTGTATTTCTGCACAACCATGTGGTATGGTAAAATCACATTTTTGTGCAATACTGTTATACGTTTTATATTTTGTGCAGTATTTTTACTTTTTTAAATCCTTTTTTTACCTTAAGTTTATTATAATTCTGTGTTAGGAGGACCGAGCAAAATAAGCTTTTTATTGTATAGAATAACGGTCTGTTACCTGTGCATATGACAGTAAAAACATCTTGAATCTTATATGTAGCAGAAATAACATCTATGATCTGGTGATACAACTGTAGAGCCGTGTTGTTGTTTGTTCGGTGGAATTCAAAACAAAGCCATGTGCTTGGTATTGCAATAGGAGGAGAAGCACCAAGCTGTAATGAGGTTAGCAGGTTTGTTTCTTCTCCAGATAATCCTCTTAGAGAATGTGGCAGCAATTGCAGCAATGCCAAGTCAACTAACAGTACCATTATCCCAGAAGCCTGTTGGAACCGGAGCACTATTGGCCTGAGCGTTGGTCCTCAAGCATAAAAAGCCTTTTATTTAGTAAAAAAGAAAGAAAAAAAAAGGTTGAATATACTCTGATTGTGGGGTTGCAGACGAATTTAAACACGGGTACGACACTGTATCCTATGTATTACCTTGAATGTGGCAGCCCGCCAAAGTCTATTTTGTTCCGTCATAGTTTCAGAATGAGTCACATGTATTTTTTACAACATGTCCAAACTAATCTGTTAATGATTTGAATATTTACTAAAGCACTGTATAAAAATATTTAGTTGCATGTTCAAAGTTCTGCAGTCTAAATGACCCATTTGACATCATATTTCACAGGTCATTATTTATCATTAGATTATAACTATTGATGTTTTGTGTTAATTACTTTATTGTTTCTGCAGGTAAAGGTGGAGCCAATTTTAAAACTTCATAAACTAACTACTTTGTAAAAAAATTTATTAATTTGTTGAAACACGTTTGTATTAATAATCAGAAACTAGTGACTAATCGTCAGATAAATGTAGTGAAGTTATAAGTACATCGTTAAAATCAAAATACTCAAATGTTATTTGAGGTACTTATACTTCACTCAAGTACAGTTCTTCAGTAAACTAAATGTACTTACTTTCTCGAACAAGAGCACAACATTGCTTACAAGAGCATCAAATTCTTTATAGATCCAGTTTCTTAATTTTGCTCTCAAAAGTGCACTAGATTGATACTTCAGGGGGAGCAATCCCACCATAGTCTCACAAAATCTTTTAGGAAACACTTTAACAAATCAATGAACTGAACATGACTGCTGGTAACGCACTATTCCTTTTTTATATGGGTTGTTACGCAGTAGAGCTCCTAGACCTCACATTGTTGAGACACAATGCAGCGCAAACTGGCATACAGTAAATCTGCCCCACTTACACAAACGGGCACCCTCGTGAAAACCACAAGGAAAAGATTAGAAACTAGCTGACGTGAAAGAGGCATCGACTCGGGTAGAGGGGGCTCGAGCGTCGCCTTAATCAGCCCACCCTATGTGAGGTCATAGAGCAAGGAGGTCCGCATTTATAAAACCGTAAGGTGTCTGCAGACAAGAGATTCACATTTTTTTACTTGAACTATAGTAATTATAGTGAAAACATGATATAGTCCCGATATCATGTTTGAGTGTTTTTACAGCTTCACAGCTTGCAAAGCTTCAGTGAAGCCTTTTTGTCCTGCGAAGGTGTGGATGGTGTCGATTTGAACCCCCCGAGGAGATCACAGCCAGCTGCCCACGGTAGTTTAGTAATAAATGTTTACTGACACAATATTGACACTCTCAGATCTCAGTTCCTGGTGTGTGAGTGGAAAATGCTTCTGGAATGTCACACCAAGAGGAGTGGAAGAATATCCACCATGTACCAGTTTCCCATCAGTCTTCAGAGGGCCGAATGTTTATTGTTGGCTGCTCTCTGTGTTGTTTGTATTTCATTGTTTGACATTATTTGTCTTTTTTTCTCTCTCAACACTTCACTGTACGAGGCAGGATATTCTCTTTTGAAATGGTAAGACTCAAGGAGCTTGGATAAATAGGATATGTTGTTTTTAATGTTATTAATAGAAACTTGTCATTGTACTGAAACATTGTGAAAGCTTTTATCCTGTATGCTATGAAAAACAGGCCAAAATTAGACCATAACATCATGTGCAGCTGAGACTTTTTTTCTACTTCCTTTTTTAAGTTGTCCAACTGGACAATTTTAATTGGTATGTGTGACCCCAAACTTTGTAGAAACTGACCGCCATCTTTTCCCGCACCACCTAAAAGTCCTGTGAGCTTAAATTGGTGTCACCTCTTTGGAAGGGATGAGAACTTCCCCCAAAGTGTGGGAAAGCGCAACGGAAGAACAACCATAACCGATGACAACCGCTTCATGTGGAAAAGTGGAGCGAGCATGTTGTGCCTGAAGCAGCACCAACTTGGGTTTTTAACTGGACACGTGGTGTGAAAAAAACTTGATAGCACAACAAAAATAGACTGTGTGAAAAGCTTGAGTCATTCTTTGACCCTGCCCATCAAACTCCCGCCCCATTTTAGAGTCCTACATTTAATAAGTGTGAAAAAGCATTCAGGCCTAATCTCTGATCCAGGTGAACAACCACACGGTGGGCCTGGTCTTTCTATCTGGATCAGTGTTTCACTTCTTCCCTTTACTGCCTGCCCTCTGAAGTGACTGATACGTCCGTCTGCCTTCTCAGCACTCGAACCAGGTTATCAGGTATCACTGCATTTTTAGCGCCAGGCGCCAGTTAACTTTGAAGCTCGTCCGCCGCACACCATTTATGGAGTAAAATAGGAGTTATGTTTTTTTGGGGGGGAAATTGCGCCAAAGTAGAATAATCACAACTATGTCTTAGATCTTGCTCCAAGTCTGTAGTACATCTCCCCTCCCAGGACAGTGGAGTTACTTTATGAGGCAAACTTAAGCAAGTGAATCTTTGTCGTGGTCCATCTTTAACAACTTGTTAATGATTAGTCATGTCAGTGGTAGTTGTAGTAGTTTAAGTATAGTATTTGTGGATTAGATAAACTTGCCTCGCCCTTTAGAAGCATTGCTTTCCTAAGACTTGCATGTGTTAATGTGTGCATTACCTCAAAATATAATAAAAGGTGTTGCAACATTTAATCTTGTACAGGAGTGCCGATAAGCATCACTTCACATTTCAATGAAACAATTAGGCTTCTGAATTACAATTTGATTATACTCATAATTATATACCATTTATTCTCAATGTGTGCACGAAATTCCAGTTTAATGTTTAGATTCATGGAAAATCCTGTCCCAGTCTATTACTAATAATAATAATATGCTTTGTGACAAAACTACCGTCTGTTAATTTGTGGGGCCAGCAGCTGAACAAAGGGAACAACATGTGAAGTTCCCTGTGGACATCCATTGAAAGAGGTTAACGTAAACTTGTGGCCCTGGAAGGTATGCTGCATCATGACCGGCTGTACAGACTCACTGACCCATTCTCAGACATCTCACGCACACACACACAAACAATGGTTTTCTAGGCTTTTGAAGTTATGAACAGTATTTCTTTTGAGCCAGAAGTGTGTTTGTATGAGATACTCCTTATGTTCACATTAGGGCTGCGGCTCGGGGTGTGTGTGTGTGTGTGTGTGTGTGTGTGTGTGTGTGTGTGTGTGTGTGTGTGTGTGTGTGTGTGTGTGTGTGTGCATGTGTGCATGTAGGTATGTATGTATATAAACTAAAGTATGTGTGGACAGACTGACCACTGAGAATGAACTGAACGACCTTCAAAAGTCACCTGGCTGAAAAAACACTCCTGCCAAAAACTGCTCCGTGCTGTGAGGTGGAATGTGCTAAACTAAGGATCTGTTCACTTTCCCATGCCGACCAGTGTCAAAACCATTAACATGAAGTGCCACAAGAACATAAGTAATCTACACATAAGAAAGGATAACCTATCAGCTGGAATTCAGAGAATTACAAGATGCTTCTACTAAATGACCCACGTCAGAAGAAATTAAGCCACGTATGCAAAAACAACTTGACAGCAGTGCTCTGTGTAATTTGTCCTTTCGAGCATTTAATTGCCCTCTTGACTTGTTAAAAACTGGGTGCCAGCTTCTCATAAGAATATATTCACGATAACTCAATACAAAATACTTTCAAAATCTGCCAATTTGTGAAGTCAAAATCTTGACTACCAAGAGGTAGTTTGCTCTAGGACGAGGACAACTTCGATGTAACAGGCCTCCTACTTATCAAACATTGGGAAGAAGAACCACCACTATTCCTGCTCCACTGACGAAATGGAAATGCTCAACAGGGTGCAACAGTTTCAGCCCTTAGACACGTTTACACAACACCACGTTGAACAATTCAACCGCACTAAAACATCCATAACTTTGGATTCTGTAAACGATGACACATTCCTCAAGACACACCAACAAAAACAAACAGACGTGTTTTAACTCGTTCAAAAATGTAAATGTCCTGGGATGTCTGGGGCTGCTAACTGTCAATAATACGTACATTAACAATAATGAGGGGTCAATAACAAAGAAATTAACAATCTGGCAATGACAGGAAATGACACAAACTTGAAAATATCAGCCTCTTTTTTAATTTAGGGACATTGTCTGAGCTGGAACCACTGAAGTGTAAATTAAGCCTAGATTACAAGAAAGTAACGTGCATGTGGCTACCTCGTTAGTCCAACAACGTCTCCACTCCCAGTAATCCACCTGACCACCGCTCAGCAGGTTGGGATCACATTACACATCGCGACTCTCTACACGTTTGTTCACTACCACAATGATAACACTACGTCTGTAAGTACTAGAGTGGCTTTAAATCGGCTGATGCAACCCCACGCATGCGAACACCCAGAACAGACAAGATGCTAATGAACTTTACCCGGAAGGAGGACGCAGTGTGACAACCATCGGAAGGTTTGGCATTAAGGCGACAGTGAACGCTAAATTAATGTACACTCAAACTAACCTTACTCTCGGGCAATGTCAAATACACTGGGCGATGTTCAGCTTCCCATCTGTCTGGCCAGTCGGGGAATAAGATACCAGCTAGCTACGTGGCTCCGTCGGTTCTCGCGTGGTGGAAAAGTTGCCTTCGTGGTTTACGGAAACATCGTAGTTGCCCAATGCACAGACAGAGCTGATTCTCTTGGAGTTTGTCTGGTGCAATACCACAGCGGACGCGGATTGCAGTCCATTAATAATAACGAGTCAATGTTGGAGCAGCCGTCAGAGTTATAGCTTAAAACAAGGTCAATTTTGTTTCACGATAATTGTGTCAATTGTTAGAAAGTCGGCGCTTTTTGGGAGGTCTTTGAATGCCGCATTACGGTCACCCACGCCTTGGTCGCACCCCTACCGGCGGGGTACGCTCACCATCTAGGACCAAAACATTGAATGAAAACCCCGAACGGTTACACGGAAACGTGTCTCGCCGTTCGTTAAATTTCAGATTCCAAAAGTTGTACATGTGCCCACAAAGTCCCGTTGATGAGTAGAACGGAACTCATCAAAACGTCCCGTTCTACTCCATTCGGTGGTGCCGTGCGCACATCCGACTGGCAGTTGATTCCCCGCTCAAATGACAAAAAAAAATGCCACCTCAAAAAACGTCAACAACTGTGAATTAACTGAAAATGTGTTAGCCGCTCGGCCTGTGAAGCACGTTGTGTTTTTTGTAAACACGAGCGCGGCAATACAACTGATAACACACGAGGGAGGATTGCATGAGAACACTAACAAGTCCGGGTATATGAAACGTCACGGTCAGAATAAAATGTCTTCAGAAAATGAAAGAAAAAGCATGTTCAATTGTATGACTTAAACATGATGAAGTGCATTACCTTTAATGTCTTCTGGGTGATAGTGGGAAGGCTGTTAGCGTGGTCGCTGATGAAATATCCCGCTTTGTTGAGCGTGTGTGTGCTTTTGATCCGCCAGGAGGGGGGCGGGGTGTGTACAAACAAACTGACGCAATTGGGGGCGGAGCTTTCCGCTCTTGAATGGAAATACAGACGTAAGAATTTATAAATATATCAATATGTTGGTTTCTGATAAAGATGCAGTGATATGTTCCACGTATGTAAGCTTGAACGACAAAGAAAATAAGACAAAAGTGAAACAAGTGCTCGAGGTAGAGAAAATGAGTTCACGTGTGAGAGAGTTTGTGTGCGCGTGCTTTTTCCGTAGTAGGAATGCCCATATATGGAATCATCGCGTCAGGGCCCTCCCCCTTTGAGAGCTATG
Source organism: Clinocottus analis (assembly GCF_023055335.1). Taxonomy (NCBI): domain Eukaryota; kingdom Metazoa; phylum Chordata; class Actinopteri; order Perciformes; family Cottidae; genus Clinocottus; species Clinocottus analis. The sequence goes on along the minus strand of NW_027176207.1, from coordinate 9,399,606 downwards.
TACAGGCCGAGGCGCCACTCTCCACTATATCCGCTATAGCATTGTTCTTCAGATTAAAAGAAAAGGAGGGAAAAAGAAACTATTTCTTTCATGTGGGTTTCTTTCTATTTGCAATTTGGGAATGTTAAAAGTTCAAAACACTTTTCTTTGTTTTCGCAACCACCTTATGTAAACAAACATTTATTTTAAGTGTCACTAAATCAGAATATGTTTGAAGTAAGACATTTTAGAATTTCAAAATAAATGTATAGCTAGGTCGGGTAATTTATTTTGGAAGTATTGTTTGTTATATTTTTTGAAATGATCATTACATCCTGACAGGAATTAATAAATCAAATGCTCTGACAAAAATGTATACAATGAGTCCAATCAGTCTGATTGGATAAGAGTCTTCCACAAGCTACGATCTTGAAAACATAGCTGCCAATACTCAATAAAGATGTTAGTTGTTGAAGGTCATTATGATATGTAAATGTTAATAATTATCATTCTTTTGGGAAAGGCCTGTTAGTGTTGCTGACTTGGCGACTTTTTTTAATTTTGAGACTTTTGGAGCTTTTGTTGCTAGCTTCTTTCACTGGATAAGAGTTGAGCTATTTACATATATATATATATATATATATATATATATATATATATATATATATATATATATATATATATATATATATATATATTAAAAACGTTTTAAACTAGTTGACTCTAGCTAGTTTCCCTGATGTTACCTATCCAAGCGTTATCATAATTTATTCTACAGCCTAAATAGTGTTGACAAAACAATCTCACCACAAGGTATATTTAGTCTACAGTATTTGACAGTTTTACATGAAAATGTAAATGTAGATGTTCCAATTTTATTTTGGCTTGTGATTGAAAGCTTTCTATTATTCAACTGTAAAAGTTGACAAGAACCTGGCCTAGGAATTTTGCCATCTTAAGTGTCCTTAAGAAATACAGTTGTTTATGTGCTTTCTTCACCAGGATGGAGATGTGTGAGGACCACGTCAGGCTGATAACTTGCTCCTCATCAGCTCCAGTAATAAAGACGAGAATCTAAATCTCTTTTTTTCTGAAATCAACAATCAGCTCCTTGGGTTTGCTGATGTTAAGTAGTAGGATGTTTTTTTTGAGTGGCACTCAGCATGGTTACTGATTTCCTCCTTTAAGTCTCATTGTTGTTCGTGACCCGGCCGATAATGGTCGTGTCATCTACAAACATCACAACATAGTTCTCTTCATGTTTGGGGTTGCAGTTGTGGGTGTATAGGTCGTGAACAGGAAGGGGCTATGCACACAGCGCTGGGGGGATTCGGTGTTTAACAATAACTACATAGTGCATTTTAAAACTCCCATAACAAACAATCTTTCCTTTTAAGTAGCTTTAAGGTTGTCAATCTCGTCTTTTTCTATATTCTGTAATGGACTGGCTCTTTAACCCTTACATTGTAGCTATATGATGATAACGCTACTGTGTATTTTAAGATAAGATAAGAGATAAGATAGTCTGCAGTGGGGAAATTGCAGGATTTCAGCAGCAAGAGATAGTATTAATAAGAAACAAGTAATACATACTTTTTAAAAAAACAGTATTTGTCTGCCATTAATATATACATGTAGGAACTATAGGTTAGTCATGTATCTTAACTCCAACTTGGTTGTAACAATTGTTTCCCTTTTTATACCTGAACTGTGGAATGTTAAAGCCTGCATTAACCCTGCAGAGATCAGGGTCGTGGGCAGAGGTCACAGAACATGAGTTAACTCACACATGAGCTAACACATTTGTGTTTCCGGAGTATTTCACCTCACAGGTCTTGGCACTGATGGCTGCAGAAAGATGATTTTGTCTTATTCTTGTAAAACTCATTCAGAGTTTCATAAGTGTAATTCAGTCTGTTGCAAGAATGTAAAATATAGAAATGAGTGATCTTATGGAAATGTTTTTCTCTGACAATTCATTTCTACAAAAAATATTAATGATATGTTGATTCATTTTTTAAGATGCAGCAGATAGACAAGACGGGTAATAATAAGAAATTTTAGTAAAGTTCTATTCTTTAGCTTATATGGCGCTTCAGTGTTGCATATTCAATTAGTAATACATCAAATTCCCACAAAGCACCTGCCACACATTAAAAAAGGTCTTTGTGGGCTGTGTAGCCTAAAACCCCAGGGTAGCTGCTACTCTATGAAGGAATACAACATTGTAACTGTGGCTTGGAGGTTCATTTTAGTTATGATATGTTTATTTACTGCAGTGACCTTAAATCAGAAAGTAATAAGCAGTGTAAATTATCTGTCTCATAAAGTTTGTGGGAACAAGATATAACAAAAAACTAAAATTAGGGTCTTTTTTGAGTGAGGAATCTGTATGAATAAATTGTATAGTTACGTACACCCCAAGCCATTGAAATGCTGTCTTTTTTATACTGTTCAATTGTTGTTGGTTATTGTAAATTGTTTCCTTCTTACATCTAAAGGGTTGGACTTCTGTTTATTTAATGTTTCTGTTCCTGGGAAAGGCTGGAATGTTTTTTTTCATTGAGTTAAAAATTTGTAAAAAATATAATTAACATATTGATAATATTTGTGACTTGCATTTTCCCCGTGTCCATCCATCAAACTCTGTCTGCTGGTACTAGTAGCCACTCGTTTCCCCTTTTGTACTTGCCCAGTCACACTGCTTTGGGGTGCTCTTCCAATTTACTTCCACTTCATCAAGCTAATCCAACTGGGTGTCTCTGCAAACACAACAGGCGTCATGGCTGCACACTGGGCTCCACTGTTAGAACCGTTAACCAAACAGCGCCTAATCTCTGCCTTGGCCCACTCTGCGTGTCCTGTCTGCCCATTTTCATTGCTCGGGACAAGGCCAGCACTTCAAAGCTCACTGGTTTTGTAGGTCAAGGTTTTCACCCATGAGGAAGGTCAGGGTCAGTGTGTGCATCCCCCCAAAAATATGAAATGCCCTTTTCTACTTCTACATCTGTCTACTCATATGCACACATATTACGTGCTTGTGTCATCCTTGTAGCAGGATCCCTCCTCGGCTGCTCTATCTGGAGGTGTCTCACCTTTCATTTCTTGAATCTACGGTGGATTTAAGGCAGGGCTGTTAAACTAATGTTCATGTTTGTTTATATAGGGCCCAACACAATCTCATATTATACAGTGAGCCAGACAAGTAAAACATGTTAACTAACCTATGACCAACAACGCCTCCTAACGTTTCCCTTTCATTGCACATTCTGAAAACATCCACAATTAATTTACAAAAAAAGGTGTCTCACTTATCTCTTGGCTGTGACTAAAATCAGACTGCTCAATTTTCCTAAACCTGCCAAAAATAAATGTGTCTTTTCTGGTCTCACTTGTCTTTGCAGGTTCTTGTATTTTCCGCTATGATGAGTCTTAGTGGCGCCGAATATTATATTCGTTGAACACTGAAAGAACACACATGCACTCTGTTATTAAGCTCCATCGTTGGCTGCTGCATGAACAGTAACCTCTGCTTGACAGAGAACCCTGCATAGTTTAGTGCAACGCAGGTACCAAACTGTTTAATGTTCCTTTTTTTCTAACGCTTTTTCATTTTCTTGGAAGCTACATTTCTGTCCAACTGCAGTCAGTTTTGATTACCTGCAGGTGAAGGTCTAAATTACGAGATCACTATTCTGGGAAAACTTTAATCCACCTGCGGCCAGAATTCCTCTTCCCCTGTTAATCTTTGTATTTCCTGAAGGCGAGCTACAACGATAAAAAGATTAGAGAACCAAAATGACCCAGTGTTGCGACTGAAGAGTCACAATCTGTACTTATCAGACTTCCTTAATGCAACATATACTGTATTTCTTCAGTTTACTGCACTCAAACTGTGCTCAGGTTGTTTATCCTTTGCCAGTTGGGCTCCAACAACGACTTTTTTTTATTAGTGAGTCATCTGTTTTTATTTTCAGTTTTGTCTATGAAATGCAAAGAAGTATAGTGAAAAACACTTTTCCCAGTCCCCATGTGCCTTCAAATTAGTGATAATGATAACAACTTTATTTATTTATATATAGCACCTTTCAAAACAAAGTTACAAAATACTATACAATAGAAACAAAAAAACAAAAGTAATACAAATCTGTAATATAATATATGAAATTGCTTATTTTATCCGACCCACAGTCCAAAAAGTTAATCAGTTTACAATTATTTGACAAAAAGAGAGTGAATCAAATCCTCATATTTAAAAAGCCAGAAGTGAGAAAAACTTGCAATTTGTCAATTATCAAAATAGTCACCAATAAAAGTTAACCTGTAGTTTCAGCTCTTTAATAGTTACATAAAACCAGTTTGCAGTTGTATTATGGTTTATTAAGATGCACTTCACAGAGGAAAACAGATCTGTCACTGTATTACGGCTTTATTAATGTGAGTTACGGTGCAGCACATGACAAGATCCATTGAGATATATTTAAGAAAAAGTCTTAGTAGCTTCTTCTAAAAGTAACTAAACTTCACCGAAACTAAATATATATATATATATATAACTAAAAGGGCTGTAGATGTGTCATGTAACCGTCGGCAATAATTACCGGTATAAATATATAATGAATATTGACTAATATTACTATAATGAATAATGCTACTCTGACCCATCACCGCCTGCCATCATGAACCCAGATCTGATGTATTCAGGGTCATATATCCTCACTTCATTTTAGGAGCATTTAATGGCACAGATTGTCTGCCATTTCACTCTTTTGTGATAACATCTTGTCACTTTATCCAAGGGAACCTAGCCAGCTATCAGAGAAAACGCATTTGTCTCTGCCTGAAATTGGACTTTTTACTTATGGGAATTCTTGAGCTAATTTAGATATGAATCTAACGAATCTATATGATGTTAACACTACCGTATATTTTAAGATAAGAGATGAGATAGTCTGCAGTGGGGAAATTGCAGGATTTCAGCAGCAAGAGATAGTATTAATAAGAAACAAGTAATACATATTTAAAAAAAAAAAACAGTATTGAATCTAACGAATCTAATCATTTAGTAGTACCTCTGGTCGAGTGTTGTGAATAGCTGGCTTAACCAATAGTACATGTTCAGTACAGGTTGTTCTGGAGAGGGATTTAAGGGGGTTTTAAGCCAAAGGGAGTGTTCAAAATATATTCATTATTAATGTGGGGAACACCTGTGTTTAACAAAGAAAAACACGACCCATTCTCACCACACTAGTCATTTCCATATCTCTTACTTACCAGCCCAAAAGTAAACACTCTAGTTTGACAGTTTCAAGTAAAATCATTTTGTCAAGTGGTAAAATTTCTGCCCTAGGGATTTCAACCTCATCATGCTCTTTTCCTATTTCTGTGTTAAATGAAATCCTTTGCCAATCTGCCGTCATTCATCCAGCTCGCGTGACTCTGATTCCTCTCACGGCTTCTCAGTGCGACACTAAATCAGACTGGATTCTGTTTCTCCTCTTTAAAACTGAAAAGACACATGTAGACATGAAACAGCAGGCAGCAGGGAATTTAATTGGAGGACAGAATTAACAAGGAAGTTCCTCGTCACCAATAGTGGAACTGCAAAGATAACATGTATTAATACACCTCACAATAAAAAAAAGAAGAAAGAAAAGTGCAGAATAAAGCCTAAATAAAGTAAATGCAGAATAAAGCCTTATTTCAGATCATTAAACCAGATGCTGATTACGCCTTTAAACAATGAAATATTGTTCATATAATGAACCTCTTGTCACAGTGCTTAGATATGGTTTTTTACCCAACTTAACATTCCCAATAGCCGATTTGACAACACACAGCCAGAGTGTAGGCATGATAACGTAACAGCAGACTTAAAACAATTAATCATGAATCAACCCAGTCTAAGAGCATGTTCAGAACATAAAACTCTTGGGAAATATGACAAAATGTCACTGTCTTTTTCATGATGCTACATGTTGCTCGACTTTGGAGGGCTATTGTCAACATCACATCTCTGCTAGCAAAGGAAGAAATTAATCAAAGCAGGAAATTACCCTCATTTTAAACTTGATCAAAGCAATTTAAAAAGACATTCAGAAAACATAATCAATTATCAAAAAAAAATATATTTATATAGCTATGACAAAAAGGTTATATGGAAACATGTTTTTTTCACCTATTACTGAATGAAAAATAATGTACATATTGTATGTGGAATGACTGAATAAAGACACAACATCAAACAATTTATACATTGGATCTCTTAGTTTTATCCAGGAGCAATAGTTGTGTTTTTCCAACACTGTTGATACTTATCAGTTCTGACATTTCCACCAGCTATATAATGACGTGATGTCGAAATAAATGTACATGGGGCAGGTGCAGCAGTCTGTATTGTCTTTGCAATAAGAGAGAGAAAGAGACAGACATGAGAAATAATAGAGACATGTTCAAGCTTATATGGATTTGGTCACTGCTGTGTCAATCTCAAAATCTACTGATGCACGGACTAATGTAATGGCACGACATTGTAATACTATTCACAGAAGAAATATTACACATATCCATGTCTGTAGAATTAAGAGAAATAAAGATCTGAGTCGTCAGACTGAACAATAAGATGGTGATTACAGGCATGTAATGGAAATGCAGGGTGACACAGACAGATATATTGCAGAGAAAGCATGCAAATGTTGCCATTCAATGATTAGTGCGGTTGTCAATGTATCAGGATTAGTTTGAGAGATGTTTCACAAAGCTCGTCAGTGGTGATGTACAGTACTTATCCCCAGGAAACAATAGTTCACATAACTCAAAACACTAGTAGTGGCTTCATACTGGTGGAGTGATAAACTTCTGTAAGCAAGTTTTGAAGAAACAGCTGAATCACTCTTGTACGCTCATTACCAATAAAATCCTTTCAACTGCAAATGAGATTTGACATTAATTTGTTTCCTGCTTGATAATGACTAAGGCAAAACTGGCTTGCAGAACAGCCTTCCCTTTGCGGAACAGAGTGACAGCTTGAAGTCAGATCTCGGTCATAGTTTATAAATGATATTCTAACTGTTCTACTTAAGTTTTTGTGAACTATCGCCTTTGGTCTTTACAGTGCCCATGCAGCCACCTTTAACTTCCAGAAAGCTCTTGAGACAGGATCAAATAAAGCAAACTTACTTCATTCATACCTAAAAAAAACAAAGAACAAAACAGGATCAGAACTTGCATTTACAGGCTGTATGTATGTTGCACATTAGTGCCACATTTAGACATTATTCACATTGTGAACAATCATGAATACACAACACTTTTTAGGGAAAGACGGAATGTATCAAACACAACTTTAAGTCTGAAAATTGTGATTGAGTGACAAAACTTCACGGTATAATCCCTAATACTACGAGGTGCTTTCCATATGCCATGTTCACACTAAAAACAACTTTTTTGCTTTTATGTGGTTAATTCGCTTTTTCGCAACGAGTTGCAGCGAAAAAGGGCGCGGCACATAGCCTCACTAGCTAACCTAAACTGACCCGGTCACGTTCCTGTAAAACAGTTTTCTTTTCCGTTATTGACCATTAACAACTATTTCTGCGTTACACTTGTTGTGGAAATACCACAAATGTCGGAACATCAAACACCCCCGTGTCTGGGTTCATAATATTATCCCTAGTTGCACACAGCTCCGACTCCTCCAGGAACTACGTCTGAACAAAGCCGCCACCAGCGCTCCCTCGGGCGGACCGGCAGCAGTTGAATTCTGCTACAGCAGGACGGCGGTGACGGCGGGAGGAGCTTCTCCACGGTGATTGGCTTTCGCAACTCAGCGTCCGGTGAATTTTTCGCCAGAGTTGAAATAGTTCAACTCTGGCAAAAAGGCCAAAAAGCGAATGAGCGAAAAAGCAAATATTCACAACGCTTTTTCGCGTCATTTGCGCCGCCCGGCAAAACATTTGCTTTTCCACAACCATTCGTGTCCGTGCATTGACTTCACAAGTACTCGCGCAAATATTTTGCCACTCTTTCGGTGTGAACACACCATTATGGTGAGTTTACAAAAAAAAATATACAGCGGAGATTGTTTAAATCACTACGTTGGGTAAAATATAGTTAATATGAATTACATAATGGAATACAGATACAGACAGACAAGAAAAAGCCCCCCATCTCCCTTAGTAACCCTAGTTAGTCTCATACTTTTCCAGGAATGTAGTGGCGGTCAATGCTTTCGTCTTGCAGAAACATGTGAAGACAGCGCTCGTTCTGGGCCAAGGGATGACCTGCAATTCTGCAGAAACATAGACACAAAACGGTCAATATACAAAATGTAATTGTTTTAAGTGTGTTTCATGGAGACTAGTGAGACAGAATTGTAGATTAGTTAGTTGACGCTCAAAAATGGATTAGGTTAAGTCTTGTGTTGGGCTGGACATTTTGAGCATTTACTAACTTTACTAATTTACTAAAATGTGAATTTCAGTTTCGATCAACACATTTTGTGGCGAGAGATTTTACAGAATACCAGCATTAAGACAAGCTTCATAATAGAATCATCCCATACAATCAATTATTGTAGGTCTTTTGTCAACAAGCCATTATTTTCCACGTGAACACATGTTAGGTGAAAAATACATTTGAATATTTACATCTGAGAACACAAAGTGTGTTCATTGTAATTCAGGGCCGAATTTACTGACCTGTTGATGAACTGCTCGAGACCCGATCGCCGCTCCTCAACAAAGGACTCGTCAAAAAGGCCCCCATCGCCGCGGAATGGCAACTGTCTCTTCAGGGCTTTGCCCGGCAGAGATGGTACTACAATCTGAAATAGGAAAAATGACAAACATGCACCAAAATACTGTAAAAAATCAAAATTGCAGAAAGCTACATTAATATATTTGAGATCCAGCTAAGTAATACACTTATTTTGAATGGAACCGCAGAGTCATGTAAGCAAATTCAACACATTAAACAAGGAAGACAGCACAAAACTTCACCATCAATGCAGAAAAAGAAAAAACTACATCCTAATCCTACTCTTTACTTTAATCTATAAATGGGATATTTTCCTACCTAACAACATAAACGTTCTCACTTTTTAGATCATTGTAACTACCAGTTTCCAACAGCCAGCCCGCGTACCTGATTAGACTGCAACACATAATTGCACACTCACCTTACTGTCTCTTTCCAGCTCAATCTTTAACCACTCAAAGTCACTGTATCTTCTTCTCACACACGATTCCTTCAGTTTGAATATGGGAAGGTTTGTCTAAAAAGAGAAGTAGAATTAGAATGAGTGTGTGTGCGATTCATTCATTTTCAGTAATTATGTCTCACTGCTTCCATGGTTATTGGTTATAGTGAACCCTTTGCATGACTTTCACTGTTGTCAGTAAGTGGAGTGTAAAAAAACATACGTTGAACATAGACTGGTCTGTTTTGTTTAAGTGTGTCTGTTGTATTTGGATATGCAAGTTGATAAATCAGTTAACCCAACCTCTGATCCAAGAAACTGTCACATGGTGTAATTAACCTGCATGCCTATGTGAATGAATTACAAAATGTCCTCATTTACATTACAATAGACATATTCTAATAAAAGTCACTACAATTTGACGTTGTAGTAAAAAAAAAAAAGAAAAAAGAAAGAAGTCACAATGATGACACGCTAGCATCTGCTTCCTGGAAATACTTTCTTTTACATTTAGCAGTGTCAGCAATTTTGTAACTCACACTTACGAGATCAACTCTTGATTTCTTTCGGAAGAAGTAAAACTCACTGCCGATACTCCTCTTACCATAGGGTTACCTAGCTAATAACTACGGTTATCGTTAGCATGAGAATAACGCCCGATAAACACAACTTATTTTGAAAAACAAACTTTCCTGAATGGCATATATCCCGATTCTATGAAACTTCCGACATTTCCCCAGCATTTCTCTTTTCGATGTGTTTGTTAGTAACGTTATTTTACATGTCTACGTGTAACGTGAACAGTTAGCTTAACGTGACTTTTCTCACGTTCACAGGACAGAAGTAACATGTTTAAAGTATGTGTGTTAATTTTGTCGTTATCGTCGACCCTGTCACGGTTGGTCGGCAGATATAAAACAGTCCTGGGTGTGTTCACGAAACTTCTTTCTACAGCCTCGATCACTAAGTTACACCTCAAAGGCTTTCGCAGGCCCCGCACAATCCCCGGTCCTTGATTTTTACTGGAGCGCCATCTTGACCTCCTTCCAGGAGCCAACCGTCAACGTCACAGCCCGGTCGCTGGGTCGACGTGCTAACTAGCTCGCAACAATCCTGTATTTGTTAGCTAGCGTGGCGAATAAAAGCCACCACTGCACCACCGGGTGTGTATTGACTTGTGGGTTGAACACCTACCCGCATGCGGACTTCATAATTTGTGTAACGGTTCCGTCCAACTCCTACGGTCTGTGGATCACTGACGTCTATCTCCAGGTAATTGCTGGGGGGGCCGTACGCGTCCGTCAGGTCCTGGGGCTTGGAATTCAACCGGCGAGTGTCGGCCACCGCAGGGTCTGTCATTGTGTCGGGTGGGGTTTTTTGGACGACCAACGGCGAATCAAACCAACTAAATGCACGGCGATATCTTAAATTTCATCTGAAGACATCAATTGATAGCGATAGCTGTTCGGTTCAGCTAGGGAAGTAGCGTTAGCTGACTCGTTCTGCTCTCTTCTTGCGGGGGCCACTTGCCCTGCGCCTTCCCGTCATGAATCAGAAAAATGCGTAGACTCGTTTCCTTACTCCGGAACTCTCTCGACACGCCCTCTAGTGGACAGTGAGAGAACTGTGCAGGGCAGGACGAAGTAGGCTGCTCTTATATTGCTCATTGCAGTAGTCCAGCAGAAATGGAGACGTGAGGGTGTATTTATTGAACAAAACAGATCATGACAGAAAGCCTGAGTAGTAGACTAGATGTAGGACACAAACCATACAATGCAAATCTTAGGTTACACTCAAAAAGTACGTGCAAAGATAGTATATGTAACTTGCACATTAATAGGATTATGAAATTGAAGACGCTCAGTTGAAACTATCGTTATATAGGCCTAGTATGCAACCATCTTGTTATAATGTTGTGTTGCCACTTTCTAATGAGCCATTGTTTACTGCAAGGTTTAACAACATAGGCTTTTCTCATGGATGATGAGTTATTCACTTATGTTGTATTTACTAATTTCAAGGCCCTAATAAGAACACATTTTAGGTTGCCAGTTTGTAAAAACTCACATAGGCTAACATGTATCCTTCAAAATGTTATAAAGGCCATTATAAATACAATCATCCAATAATAGACACTTAAAGGGGTTTCACTTTCAAATACCATCAAGTCTGCATTTAATAAGTCAATACAAAGGCTATTTACGATATGAAATTCAGTATTTAAATTGTAAACTGTAAAACAAACAACTGTAAATTGTAAAAAAAAACAAACAATGATTTTGTGTTGTCAGTGTAAAGAGAGTCACATAAGAGCAATACTATTTAAAACTTGGCATTGAGTATATGAAGTTGGTATCACATTCCTAGTGCAGTCTATTTAGGGACTTCGGCATATGGATGTGTTTCATTACATAACGTCTTATAAAAAGTTAAATATATGAAAATAATACACACATAGCGATGCACATCAAAACCATATTGCTTAGCTCAATTTAGGCAGAAGAATAAAACTCAGATTTCAGATATAGAAACAAATACCCGACTGAAGCAAAACGTGAAGTGACGTCAGTGATTTGATCATTTTATCATCCTGTAAGTGTCCCCTGGAAGGAAGTCCGCTCTGCTGATACAGAAGCTCATTTAATGATTGTTAGTATGGCTTTTCCCCCCTCCTCCTCCTGTGCTGAAGTTACATTCATGGTATCATCATGGTGAAGCTGGGTTTTTGTTTTTAAGAAACATGGTACAAAAATGACACACTGATGAAGTTCAGTCATGTGAAATATGTGTCTCTAATAATAAAGTTTATTTTTTAGGAATAACTGTGTTGACTGTTACTGTTAACTGACATGCTTTAAATCAGGGATTATAGGAAGTTAGAGGAAGTAGAAGTTCTCTAATGCCATTTTCTTCTGATATGTGAGAGGAACTTAGATGAGTTCTCCTGTGAGGTGAAATGCACAGACCTCTCATGAAGAAAGAGAAAACTCTGCTGTACAGTAAATATTGTCGCCTCAAAATGGCTGACAAGTACTTGATGTATATGTATATACCCTGAGGCACGTTTTCAAGAGGAACCTTTGAACTGTGTATCACAAATTAAAAGTGATGCATAAATGAAGTGGTTCAGAGTGTTTTTCTTTTTCTTTTTTTTTACGATAACTGCTGCATTAGGTTGTTGGCAATCAGAAACAATAATTGCTTTAATTTCTCAATTGCTTAAGTTCCTCAAACTGATTTTTGTTTGCTTCTCATGAGGGGATCAAAACATTCTTTACCAATTGTCTGATCTTTGCAGTATTTTTTCACTGAGCCTCCTAAACAGAAACCATCTCCTCCTCAGTCGAGACTGTGGAGGTGGAGGAGGAGCAGGAGGTGGACAGGTCCGATTCGTTCACAGGGATGGAGCAGTCCTCGCTGTCGGACTGGGAGATATGGCAGTACTCCCGGACAAGACAGGGACGCTCATTGTAGTTAAAACTCCCTTTCAGGCCTTTGGGGAATTGAAACCAGTCCTTTAAAGAAGAGAAGGGATGTATGACTTGTTTCGATTGTTGTCTTGTATATGTCTTTCAATGACCACAGTGTGTTGGTCTATAGTTTTATTAACTTCTAAATAAAAACATCTCTGGATGCTACTCACCTCGATGTTGTGAAGTTTCGGAGATGGCTTTGGAACCACAGGGATGAAGATGATTCTGATTCTGTACGGGAGGTTTTGGCTCATTTTCACTCACATGATACAATTTTATTACATTACTTTTGTAAAAAAAAGACACTGAACACAAATCCCCTTCCATGTCAAATGATAGAAAGTGCATTACCAAATGTGAATTTCATTTTGTCATCACTTATACATACTGTTGTTCTGAACAACTAACCCTTTTACAGCGCTATAACAATTTAACCATTTTATTAGGTAAATATTGTAGAGTATTTAATCAAATTAATAAGAAAACTGAGGAAACAAGTATGCACATTGGTGGTACTCTGTAGTACCCTGTAGTCCTAAAACTACCATAATTTAAACATGACAAGAGACCCACCTCTCATGGTGCAGCAGCATCATGACCAGTAGGATGAGGATGAAAGCGCCCCCCGCGTACAGCACCGGGGTCCACACAGACATCGGACTGGTCTTTTGATTGATGTCTGTGAGGGAGAGAGAGATGTGGATTGTTCTTGTTTCATAATGTACCTTCGCCTTGAGCGAAAATACAAAGTTATATCATATGCGTGTGTTTGTGATATCCCACGTTGTTAACTGATGGATTTATTTGATTATGCCATTATTTCAGCTACTGTGAGCTACTTTATATTGACCTTGTCCCCCTGTTTTAAATGATTTATTTTTTTACGTGTGCTGTTGTTGGATCCCCAGACCACAGGCTCGCTCCAGTTACTCCAGAAAGAAGACTTTCCACAGGCATCCCCAAATCTGCTCCTCACTTGCATCTCATAGCGGGAACTGTTGGAGGGCAAGTTGATGCAGTAATTCTGCTCCCCAATACGAACCTGATAAGTCTGTGCACAGTAAGATGGAGTTAAGAAAAGAGATGGGCAAACTGAAGACAATATAACAAAGCGAGGAATGAAAACGAAGGACGGGAGATTTTTCTTATTCTTCAAACTGCGTACCGCCCAATTCCTGTTGTTGACCCTGTATCGAACCTCACTCTCCACACAGCTATGCTTTATCTGGCTCCAGTTGAGCCACAGGTTGGAGTCAGATCCATTCGTCACAGTCACGTTAGTTGGTGGATTTAACTTAACTGGAGACACAGATACAAACTATTAAATGGTACAGAATACACAATGTGATGACAAGGTGCTCAGGCAGCCAATATATTTTGGCTCTTTTTTATTTCATTTAATTCCATTCATTTTCTCTCCTGCTTTTATAAATAACAGCATTGTTTTTCCTTCCCTAAAAGAAGAGTATGGGTTTGTGTTACAGTTCTGCTGCACCCATCAAATATAACTTTTTCTCATTCTTTAATTGATTTACCATATTGAATATTACCTCACCATGTTGAGTTGAATAAGCATACCTTTTGTTTTAAGATGATGCTCCATCTGAGATGTCTGGTTGCCATTCACCAGCTTGGTGTTAAATATGAGGAACCTCTGGTTGTCCTTAAAGGGCAGGTTGCATCCAGTGTTCGTATTGTTCTCGGACAAATAGGTGGGGCACTCATTAAATTCTTTACTTTTTCCCGTCTGGAACCTGTTGAGAAATCACAATTTAGACATTGACATATCAAGCAAAGTGTGGTGGTTAGGTTTGTTGGAGTGACTTTCTACTTTTGCATACCATGACTCATATTTATCAAACTTCTAGGTACATTAGATAAATGATAAATAATTAATTTGTAAGAGTTCCACACTTACAAATTCAAACCATGTTCGTGCATGGAAAGGGATTGCACCCCAGATAAATGCACGAATAGAAAAAGTGCTATAACATGCTTTCAGAAGTTTATAGCACATGAAAAAACACCCTGTTTTAAAGAATGTGTTTCTCTTTCATCTTTCATTTAAGTCCAACATTTTAATCTTTGCAGTTTGATCAATTCAGACGACGAAGCAAAATGTGTTTTCATTTTTGAGAGTTGCTGTCACTAATTACAAACCAGCCGTAGAAGGTGTAATTGACTTCTGGAGCCCTCTGCTTATTCCAGGAACAGTGGACATATTTCAGATGCACCACCAAACAATCTACATCTGTCAGAGAAACACGTGGGTTGAGACAATGATGAGCAGAAACCCAAAATCATAGGGTTACACACTCATAACCTACTCAAACTGCACACACACACACACACACTCTCTCTCTCTCTCTCTCTCTCTCTCTCTCTCTCTCTCTCTCTCTCTCTCTCTCTCTCTCTCTCTCTCTCTCTCTCTTTTTATCTCTCTCTGTCACACACACACACACACACACACACACACACACACACACACACACACACACACAATGAGGAAATGGAAGCACACAATGACGTCAACTGGAATTTACACCGAATGTGCTTGATCAAGGAAATGAAGCTTTACCATAAACTGACATTTTAATTCATTTGACAAAAGAAATTATTGATTATTTACGAAATGAAGATCTGTTCTCATATTTTCTATATTTTCTTCATGTTGTGCTGTCCTGACTGTTCTAAATTATTTTTAGGAATGTTATAAAAAAAATATGGTCATTCATACTATTAATCTTTTTATTATCATTTTCATGCTCAATGTAAAATTGAAACAATAAAAATAGCTTTTCATTATGTTTGCCATATTGATTATATCAGAAGCCCTTCAAATCCAGTAACTGCTCAGGTACTTCCAAAAAGATATATTTTATTTACTATTATTATTCCACTATAGTTAAATTCTGGATTTGAAATGTTCTTACCAGGCGGTTCTCTGGCAAACACAAGTCCTGTCAGACAGAGAAGCAGAAGCAGCCTCGTTGGCATCGTGTCACACAGAAACAGGATACTCTCCGCATCTGCGTCCGTCTACTTCTGCATCGCAGTGTCGATGTGCTGCTCATAACCTGACGTTTTGTTTCCTGTCAGCGGAAGCTGTGTACTTTTTAGGTTATAGATGGTTATGTTGGTTATGTTATATAGGTTATGTTGTATGGCTGGAGTGTAAAGAAACACAGAGATTATTTGAAATAAATTATAGTATACAGGGCAACTATACAGACTACAATAATCCCAATACAAGTATTTATGACAGTTGTATAAGAGGTTTGTACTTTTTCTCCAAAAAAAAGTTTAGCTAAGTGTTTGAAAAGTGGACACATTTTTGATTGCTGCATTGCTGCTGTAGTAAGTGACCAGCAGAGCAACTTGAAGCTCATCGTATTTTTGAAAACCATATCTGTCAAAATGCAAACGTCCGCAGTAGCAATTTGCTAAAGAGGTAAAATGGCAATTGCATTGTGCAATCACAGAACACAGATTCATACTTAAAAAATGTAAAATTGAATTTCAAGTGATTTTTAGTTTATTAGCTGTATTATTATTTTTAAAGCTGTTCAAAAGTGTACACATCAGACACACAATACTCTAAATAAACACTTCTGTGTTACTGGCCAAACATAGGTTTTGACTTACAGTTACTAAATGTGCTAGATAGGAAACTTGCTGCTTCTGACCATGACGACAGGAGGAAAAAGGGAGCAGGTTGCTAGAAGGATGGTGGAGGCAGAAATCTAAGAGGTTAATACCTCAAAACCTGGAGGAGAGTGTTGAATACAGTGAGATGACATGGAAGTAAGGTAGCAATTACTAATTATACCACTGTTTTATAATGTTAATAAAGTTTTAGGCCACAATAAATAATGATTTATAACCATGGCAAGCACATTGTATTAGAAATGACTATATAATCTATTGCATTTACACATTTCTGTTTTGCACATTTAGCTAGAAGATGTTAAAGTTAGAATATGTTGTGACAACACTTTTACAAGGTTTTTGTCAGCTGCATTAATTTAATTTCAAACCATGAACCATCATAATTTATTTGCAATATAAAGACAAAGTAAGACAATTCCACATCATGCTTTTGATATTTCTGTGCTTATATATTGAGATTCTGAATAAACCTAGCTGTTTTGTCTTATTATTTGGAAAATTGTGCCTTGTGTATTTTGCTTATGACAGAATCAAAATGTCAATCAAAATGTGCACAACAACGTTTTGAATTCAAGTAAAATTGGTGAGATGGACAGCATATTTGTCCTTATCTGTCCTTTTAACACGAGAAATAAGGAGCTATCACATGACTTTGTCACACTTTCTGTGTGACAAAGTCATGTGATACCAGATAAGTTTCACTCTTTTTGGTTGTGCTGTTCCAAAGTTGAGTTGTGTGGGTTTTGTTTCCTGTCAGAGGAAACTGTTTCAGAAATAAAGATTGAGAAGTTATACCTACATCTGTAGACAGCAACACACATGCAAACTGCTAAATCTTCTTTAATAATAAAAGACACGTGGACTACCTTTATTTTAGATACAAACAAATGTTTCTGAATGTATGTGTATATCAATACCAGCACTCAACCGTCACATCTGATTAACTTTTTGTAAAGAAGCTTTTCTCAGCTTTCTTGTTTGTCACTGTGGTTTTATTTTGATTTTCAAATGTTAGATTTTTTTTAACAAAAACAATGTAGAGGCCTTTTTGCCCATCTCCAAATGGTGAGCTCTATGTTATCATTCATTACGTAAATACTTACATGTACAAATTAAATACTGGAACTAAATATGTATATATTATTGATATTATATCAAAGGTAATTAAGAAAAATAATGTAAGGACTATCTTATTATAGTGCACATATGTACATCTGCAGCATAATCAAGGCCAAGTCAGAGAAATCCTGCTAAAATGAATACAATGACAATGTGCGTGCATGAGGAGTTGAACAATATTCAAATATTTGAAGAAGAGTAGTTCTCAAGTTTTCGACAAAGCAAATCACTTTCCATTTTTCTCCTTTTTATATACAGTACTGAAAGCAAACTGGTCACTGGTCCTGAAATGTGTCCCATGTGGTCTCATTTACTTTTGCCAGTTGTGTAGTGTCACTGCACACATACTTGATAAAGTGAAGTAAATGTTTACTTTGATTTATTGAGTAAAAGTATCAACTTTCCAAAGCAGAAACTCCAAAACAAAACAAAAAAATTAGACCTCGGAAGATATTGATCCTTGCAACCCTTTACTGTGAATACGATTCTGCGTGTGAAGGAGGGCCTGTGTGTCATGATTAGGCGATAAGACTGATAAGCAGGCTTGCGTCATTACTTTTTCCTGCAGATGTGACTTACATGAAAACTTGAATGATCAATTGTGGAAGCTTGTTTATACAGACTCTAAACACATGAACATAAAAAAGGAACGTCCTCTTCGACAAAAGTGGGACAGATACATGTTTCATTTAAGTTTGTGATGATCTTTGTTTGTTTGCTTTACTTTCCTGTGATTTTTTCATTACTATTGTAAACTGATTAACACATACACCAAAAAATGTAAATACTTGTTCATTTGATTCCTTTGATCCTTTTATGTCATATTGTGCATTCTCATCGATAAAGTATATGTATGTATATAAAAAAGGTTATGATGATGGACAACCACCTTGTGTTATACACACAATGACGTTCACCACTGCAATTAGTATGATCTGTTGGTGTGACAATTATATAATGTTTATTGAAGTTACACAACATATAGGGTCTATGAAAATAATTTCCGCAAAATCAATTTCAGTTTCTCTTTAACTGTCATAATCGTTATTTTTTCAATATGATATCATGTTTATAATGTTATTAGTTTTATTGTTTGTTAGTTTGTGTTAATTATTTACTTTGTGCAACATTAGCCTGTGTAATGGTAACTAACGTCCACCTGTGAAGAGCGAAAAGTGTCGCTGTTTAGTGTCATAACTACGCGTAGTCGTGGGCTGACCTTTATTTTGAAGAACCGGAAGTTACAATGTTTTGATAACGACTGCGGAAGAAGCCGTCATTCGGCCGTTTCTCGTCTCAGCACTATAGTTTCCCATCAAAACCGTTACTAATTCAACGGCAAATGTAACTGTTTCACAGAAAACCACAATGGGATTCACACCGAGAAGCCTTCTTGGTGTTAAACCGTCGAAGGCGCTTCAGTTGTTGTCTTTTCTGTTGACATTGTTGCTCGTCGGTAGCCAAGGCGAGAGCAACGCGATGGACAACGTCGCCACAGAGAGGCTGGCGGAGGAAAGCCACCGACAGGACAGCGCCTATCTGCTCATATTCATAATGCTCCTCACGCTCACCATTTTAACAATATGGTTGTTCAAACACCGGAGATTTAGGTTCCTGCACGAAACGGGACTCGCCATGATATACGGTAAGACCTCTGAGGTCACGTTGACTGATCAGCGGAGCGGCGCCGCGAGCTGGCTTTGATGCCGCTTTTATTGTTGTTGTTGTTGTTGTTGTTATTATTATTATTATTATTATTATTAATATTATTATTTTCCGATGCCAAGATACATTGGAGAGGATACCTGGGGAATAATATGTATAAGCACATGTGTTCGCATTTAAGAGGAATACTATATGTCCAGTATGCACTGTCCACAATACTTACAAACTTCAACCAGATTGGGGTTGTGGAATTGACATTTTGTTGTTGTTTTTTTTGTTCGAGTGGATGGTCACCTCTCTCATTAACTAGTTAGGTTAATTGCTAAGTAAATATAACAAAACAGCTGGAAAAAAAGCTACTCACCCCTTGGCCTAATTGGACCACAAGTCATTTCAGCACCCAGTGAGGAGCAACTTTGAATTGGTTATATAGATCATCCCATTTCTTCTCAACTAACAATAATAATTCACTTATCCCGGTTATTGTTTGTTTATTGTAAGACCCGATTCTAATTCAAGTCTTTGGCACAGCCACCTAATAAAAAGCTGTGTTTTTAAATGGAACAAGGAATCACACAAGCAATCCCATTGCCCCCCTGCAAAATTTTAAAGCCATTTATTTTTCATTTCTGTGAAGCAGCCATGTATTTTGATCAATGCCACTGTATATAAATTGCTATTATAATGTACTACAGATCCCCGACTAACTGCTTTTTCTTCACTCCCTTTCTCTCTCTCCCTCTTCTTCCCTGAAGGCGTGCTGGTGGGTGTGATCCTGCGTTTTGGCGTCCATGTGCCCCAGAACACGAGTGACGTGATCCTCGGTTGTGCCGTCAATGCCAGTCCTGCTACCCTGTTGGTCAACGTCAGTGGGCGATTCTACGAGTACACTCTGAAGGGGGAAGTCAGCCGTGGCAAAGGTCACCAAGTGCAGGACGATGAGATGCTGAGAAAGGCAAGGGGGTGAACAGATGGGGGATTTAGTGGAGGGTGTAAGTTGTAGTTTGTTTTGTGTGTGTGCCCTTCTTGTATGAAAGTAACAGCTGGCAAGTGCCAAATGGGAGAAAATATGTCTCATAGTATGATAAACCGCTTTTACAAACTTTTACATATATCTCAGCATAATCATGAGTTGATAAAAATCTTGGCAGTCAAATTATCTTAATTTAATAGTTTGCATACACAAACTGATATAATTGGTTGATAACTTACGCTCTGTCTTAAGGTGACCTTTGATCCCGAAGTGTTTTTCAACATTTTGCTGCCTCCCATCATCTTTCACGCCGGCTACAGTCTGAAAAGGGTGAGAGGACTTGAAGTTATAACACACTAATTATGTAACTTAAAGATTCAGATTATTTACAAATAAGGTCTTTAGAATATGCGTTTTTTTAAAATGTATTATTAGGCCTTTGTTATTTTTCTTCGATTGTTTTTCCACATACACACTTGCAAACATATTGAGATATTTCTTGTGATCATTGTGATATTTGTCTTTATGGGCCCAGCTACTGGAACTGGACAGCCTCTGTTTGAATACATCTGTGACATTTTCTTTCCCAGAGACATTTTTTCAGAAACATCGGCTCCATCCTGGCCTATGCTTTCATTGGAACAGTTATCTCCTGCTTTGTTATTGGGTACGTCATTTGTTAATTTCTTGAATACATACATTCAGACTGAAATAGAGTAACGGATTGGAGATGTTCTCTGCTTTTACTTGATCAGCTTGTTGAATGGGCAATTGCAGCCAGTGTCTTGACTTGAACACATTCTTCTTTCCTCCTAGGCTGATCATGTATGGCTTAGTGTCCTTCATGAAAGCTGTGGGCCAGCTCGGGGGAGATTTCTACTTTACTGACTGCCTCTTCTTTGGGGCCATTGTTTCAGCAACAGACCCAGGTAGGTCGTGTTATATTAGCTTTCAGCTGTTAGATAGTCTTTCTGTTTGAGGCCTTTCTTGCGCTCCTGTCCTATAGCACTGTCATTGTGTGTCTGATACTCTGAAGTGCATTTTTAATTTTCTCCTTTGTGCCTCAGTGACGGTGCTGGCTATCTTCAATGAGCTAAAAGTAGATGTGGACCTGTATGCTTTACTCTTTGGCGAGAGTGTCCTCAATGATGCTGTGGCCATCGTGCTCTCTTCGTAAGCTTTGATTGATTACACATTGCAGATATATGTACACACACAGCCCACGCAGCAACAACAGTGTTGTTGTCCACTTCTATTTAATCACAGCAACAGTAGTTTCACATTAAAAGATTGTTTAACATTTTTATAAGTCTGTCTCAAAACACTGTGCATATTTCATGAGTTATTAGTTGCCTGTAACTAAACTAAAAGACTGACTTTGAAAGATATTCAAACCGTTTGATTTGTTGAAGTTGTAAGTACATTTTTACACAGCACGATGGCTGTGGATTTTAATTATCATCACTTGAATTAGAATTGCATCAAAATATCGACATGCCAGTATGGACAGGATAAATAAATTCCTATTAGCATGTAAGTATTGCTTTGAGATAGACTTAAATGTGAACCTATCCTCTCAATTTCTAGTTCTGTGTTAATGACCTGCACTGTTGTGAGTCTTCAGCTTTATGTGTTGTACATTGCATATGAATGGACACTTATACTAACGTCAGTCCCTGTCATTTCACTGCTTGCCTTCCTTCACCTGTCCGTGTCATTCACCGCCTACCTGTACGTATGTATGCAGCGTTCTCCTCCGCTTGGAGAAGCAGAGTAGACGGGGGGCTGGAGCTATGCGCTCCCCAGGTGATGGTGGCCCAGTCTGGCCAGAGGGAGAGGAGGAATGGCTGGGAGAAAACCAGACATTCACTCCCCGGTGGGTGGGTGGGCTGTTTGAGTGCTTGTGCTGCCAGAGTTATAGGGTTAGAACCTGATCCTCAACTCAGTTGCTGTGATGCATATTCTTTAGATAGAACGTAGCCTTGAACCACCAACCATTAGGATGATCACCGATGTCCCCTGCTACCCTTTCATATCCATTCTTTGTCTGGTTTGTCACTTTTTCGTTACGCTTTATAGAGAGTAACATGCTTATTACTGATGAATATTAGCGCTACTGATCAACGTTGTTGGTTTTGATGTCATTTGGGCACCACTCTTCATGGCTAGAACCTTAATACACTGTTTGCCAACCCTTTCTATGATTTCTGTGTCTGAAATGTCACAAACATAGTTATACTGCGTTATAATAAGCTTCTAGCGCTGCATAATTATAGTTATAAGCACACTCAAACATATTCATAATGCTTTACAACAATAAACCTAACACATTATAGAACATTTTATAATGACTCATAAGGTCAGGTATCATAATACTTCATAATTGCTAGTTACTCACTGACCTTTTGACTTACAGTCACATTATAATGCATTATCAGTATGTTCATAATGTATTATAAAAAAGATTAAAATTAATTCCAACAATAAGTTTTTTTTATACTTATTAAGATTCTTATTGGATGTCAATTGGATATTGGGATGGTTTTGAGAAATCCAAGATCCAATTGGAATTAAGCATGCACAATCCTAACTTCCTCCCTTTTTGTGACTGTTTAACCCAACTCCAGTCCATGTGTTTTAAGTCTTGTGCTGCCTTTTTTCAGTTGAAAACAAAATCTTCTAAATTCATACAAAATCAGATAAACACCAGGCTGTTGATATCAGCCATTATTGGATTTGGGTTGCTGCAGGTTTGATTTGATGCCTGGCTTTGACATATCTGTTTCTTTATGAAAGCATGTGGTTAACATGTAACCCGTTCCCCTGTCTCAATTATTAGTAACTGCCTATTTCCTTTTTCCACGTCAATATTTTTATTTGCTCGTATACTCTGTCTGTCTGCCCTTCAGCTCCATTGGGGCGTACCAGCCTGCAGGAGACAACAGCCACAGCTTTGAGGCCATGGCCATGTTGAAATCTTTCGGCGTCTTCCTTGGTGTCTTTAGTGGATCCTTTGCCCTTGGAGTGGCCACTGGATTCATGACGGCTCTCATATCCTTTCACCCGTTGCTCGCCATTACATAATACACTTGTCTATGCACCGGTATGAATCAGAATCAGAATCAAAAAATGTTTATTTGCCAGGAATGTTGTCACAAACGAGGCATTTTCCTTGGTGGAAGGTGCAACATTAGACATGACAGATAGGCAAGTAGGCAGCAACAGAATAACACTACAGGGTTTAAAAAAAGAGATTATATTACTCATTTAAGTTGCTGCTGTTCAATCATTGTATGGTCAGCTTCAAGTCTTATTAGACCTGGAACCACAAAAGCTGCTGTTGTTCCAGTAAGAGTAGCCTGAATTGTGTCCATGCACAAGAAGATAGAACGATGTTTTTTACCTCATACAGTTTCTACAGTGATGTCTTTCTTTCCTCATTTCCATTTGTACACTGCAGGTCGGCTGTGTGTGGGCTACCTCTTGTTTTGTTCCTTGACTTACAGTCTTCCTCACGTCACCAAGTTCACTAAGCTGAGGGACTTCCCCTTGCTGGAAACGGCTCTCTTCTTCCTCATGTCCTGGAGCACCTTCCTCTTAGCCGAGGCCTGCGGGTTCACAGGTACAACTGTGTACACACCTGTTTAGACTCCTAAATAAACGTGTAATGTATTTCGCCATAACGTTTGCTGCTCTTATATCCACATTTCATGAAAGTAAAGCTGATTTTAAATACTTTTGACGCCCTTCAGTGAAGTATAATTCAATGGGTTTGGAGGGATTATGAAGTGACATCTGTGTATGTTTGTTTTTATTCAGGCGTCGTGGCTGTGCTGTTCTGTGGGATCACTCAGGCTCACTACACCTTCAACAATCTCTCCCCTGACTCTCAGGACAGAACCAAACAGGTGATGTACAATCACATGTCTTTTGTCACTTTTACTCAATTTATTTAGATGTAAATCTTACCTCCATTCTGGTTCCTTCTCTGTTTTTAGTCCGATCATTAAGGATGATTTTATCGCGCAAGAATATTTTTATATTACCAATGTAATAACTCGATGTGTAAAACATTTTGTCTTTAAATTAGACGATGCAGGTAACATTAGGCACTAATCCCATCGCGACTCATCTCACAACTAAAGGGCATGCAAAGTTTAACAGACACTTTTTCCATGACACCTTGCCACCAAAGTAACTTGAAAGCAATGCAAATTTCTCGTTTTCAGTTATCAATGATGAATGAATGTTTGTCTCTTTCCCATCAGTTGTTTGAGCTGCTGAACTTCCTGGCAGAGAACTTCATCTTCTCCTACATGGGTCTGACTCTCTTCTCCTTCCAGTCACACGTCTTTAACCCTATGTTCATCGTCGGAGCCTTTGTATCCTTTTACTCTGATCGGTGTTCGGGCTTCTCGGATGTTGCAGAGACGATTGGTTATCTAGAGATGATTGGTGTTGCACATAAATATAATAAATGTTTTGATTTCTTACTTCAAAAAAAATAATTGTAATGGACTATTTTCAACTGCATATGCTGATAATAATAGTGTATTCATACAGTATGTGTGTTTTAAAGAAAGTTTCAGTGATTGAAGGAGCCAAAGAATAACAGCAACATTTGAAAGACTGATTAGTCAACGCATTTTGAGACTACCATCTACCCACGATTATGTTCCATCCCAGCTGCTGTGTCACTGTTTGTTGTGTCCTTGACCTTCCTTGTCCAGGTAGCTGTGTTTCTGGGCAGAGCTGCCAACATCTACCCTTTGTCTTTCCTGCTCAACCTGGGCCGCAAGAACAAAATTGGATCCAAATTTCAGCACGTCATGATGTTTGCAGGTACAGAGCTGTGACAGTAAAGTCTCCGATGTCAACTAATGAATCATTTTAAGTTTCTCAGGCTTTGACGAAAATGAATTAACTACTTTCTAGCTGGAACCTGGTTCCATTAAATCTGTGGAAAGGATGGTTAAACCCTGTTGTTAAAAACACAGTAGCCTCCCTCTAGACCATCAACACCTACTTAGATACAGTAACATTAAGGATAACAGCTCTTACGTCAGCTGACATTTACATTTGAAACTAGCTATTAATGGAAGTCCCCTCCACTACAGTGCACATAATTGTTTCCATTCCACCAGCCCTGAGAGAAACAACACCTGCATCAGCACACTATGTGGGTTCATCTTGCCAACTAATGTGCAGTGGAAAGGAAAGAATTAACCGAAGAACAGCAACATTAAGTTAAATATATGTTGTGGCTTTTCTTGAGTTAATGATGAATAAAAAAATGCTCACCACCCTCGCTGTCTTTTAGTGAAACACACACACAGTTTCTCAACCTCGCACTCTCGTTATCCGTCCCCTCCAGGACTGCGTGGGGCGATGACCTTTGCTCTTTCGATCAGGGACACAGCGACTTATGCCCGCCAGATGATGTTTTCAACTACCCTCCTAATCGTCTTCTTCACTGTCTGGGTCTGTGGAGGAGGCACCACGCCCATGCTGTCCTTTATGAGCATACCGTAAGGCTGTGCATCCGTTTGTATGCATTTGTTTCACTCCGTCCATCGATTGTTTTTCTCTCAAAGTCACTGCTGATACCTTTTCTCTTACAGGGTAGGCGTGGACTCCGATCAAGATCACTCTGTAAGTATTTAGCACAGATTAAACTCTCTTGTTTATAAAATTGTATCTATTTTGGTTGCTTTGTCAAGTTGATATCCCTAAAACTAAATGTTTTTTTTCTGAACAGAATTCAGCCGTGTTGGATGGATCCCAGCGGAGGAACACCAAACATGAGAGCGCCTGGCCCTTCAGGATCTGGTATAACTTCGACCACAAGTATCCTTTGAGCCATCACCTATTGAAGATCCTCCCTTCAGATCTGTGGATGCTTGATTCAATGTGGGACACCAGGGGGCGCTCTTTCCAAACTGTAAGACATATACCCCAGTAACTTCATCTTTGTGGACAGCGTGCACAGATAAGTCACTGATGATGGTTACATTGAATGTAAGTGTTGTAAAAACTGTTAATAATCCTTGACACAAGTTTTTTTTCTCCAGCTACCTGAAGCCCCTCCTGACGCACAGCGGCCCTCCTCTCACTGCTACGATGCCTACTTGCTGTGGACCGCTGGCCCGATGCCTCACCAGCCCACAGGCTTATGAGGTTTGGACACAGCATAATGTATCACAGTTAACGTTTCACTTGTAAAAGACCCAATCAGTAACTTCTGGACCATCTAAAATACATGGATATTTACTGATTAGCCTTTATCTATGTATTTAAAGAATTATTCAGGAATCCTAACGGGTCATCAATTGTAAATGAGAATTGGTTCTCAACTGATTTTATCTGGTAAAGGTCAAATAAAGGTCAAATAAAAGTAACTTGTGAAATGTGCATATTCGTCTACTTTTGTGCAAAAGCAATCTTTTAATTCCTCTTGCTTTTCTTGCTTTTCTTGCTTTTTATATATTTTTTTCCCTCCTCTTTACAATCTCCAGAACGAAGGCCGACTCCACGACGATGACTCTGACTTCATCCTAAATGATGCCAGCGTGAGCTCCATGTACGCCGACGTCACTGTCAGCATGGACGCATCCGGCCGCACCATCAACCGCTCCTCCGGCACAAGAGCGTCTGATGAAGGTCTGGACCACGAGCTCGCCTTAGCAGAACATGAAGTGGCTATCAGGGGCACCCGCCTGGTCCTGCCCATGGATGACCCGGTGGAGCCCCCGACCACCGTCACCTTGCCCCCGCCTCCCTCCCCGCCATGCTCTGAACCCCGCAGGCACAGACTGTAAGAAGGTTTACACTATCAGGATGGAGTTTGTGGTTTTCACCTTAAAAACAAAACAAAAAATCACAAATCATCTCATTTGAATTCACAAGAAATTGGCATCTGTTAGCTTATTTGCTTTTTGTAAAACCAACTGCTTCATGTAAGTGGCCATGTGGACGGGACCAGCTCTCTAAAATGGTTTTCAAATAGGCCCAGTTTGGTGACAGACTTCCGGAGTGCTTGATTTAACTCATTTATGTGCATTAGTGTAATCTTGAATGTGAATGCACTACATGTAAGATATTGTAAATCAAGGGCAGCTCAAGGCTAAAGGTTACTTAGAAGATGCACATTTGGGGAAGCTTAATGAAACGGGGCTTCATTTCCTCCTACGTTGGTACTACTGTGGTTATCTACGCTCTATAAAAGCCCCCACTCCTTTTGACTTTATGGCGAGAGCTCTAAATGGAACAGATGCAGTTTACCCGTTTCTTTGTGGTGAAGTTGATCCGGACCACAGGACCTGTGTGTGTCTAGCTTCCTACTAGTATTTGTGAGATAACCTACAGTCTCATTAAGCAGATTTTACAGGCACTTACTAACATTCAGTGGTATCAAAGAATATTCACACGGCAGCCACATTACTTATGTTACTCATCTGTCCACGGACTGGTAAGTAACCAGATTGTTTGTCTCCCTCTCAAAGTTCATATGTGGAGAAGGTGATTGGCCGAGGTGGGAACTACTAAAGGAGGACATTGACGCCTCTGATGGAAACAGTATTAGGAGTTTTTCATGTTGATGGAAACAAAAATGTGCTACAAGATTGTAAGAAGACACCATTCGGCCCTAAAAAATCAAACTGCTCTACAACAGAGTCCAGGAGCGTCGCTACTACCCTGAATTTAATTTGAGCACTGCCTGCCTCTTTTCGTCTTTTACTTCTTTTACTACTTTCTTTTATTTATGTAACAAAAAAAAAATCTATTTATACAATGATTTATTTTGTTTATTTATTATTTATTTATTGTTTCTTGACATAATAGATTATCTTGCTTGGTTTGAAAATAGGGCTGCTATCTGGTGAAAGGCTGTTACTAACCTTTTCCTTAACAAAGCACTACAACTCTTCCCGCACGAGCGGCGTCGCACAGTAAGAAAGTCATGAGGGAGGTGGATACTCACCCCAGGAGTGTGTTCTTTACCGTGGGTGTGTTAAAGTATCTCCTTCCTGTTCTGTAGCAGATCCTTCGACTTTATTGAAAACTATAGCTTCCCTGTGTGTGTAAATTTTATAAGTTTGTGTGGATGATGTCAGATTGATATTGTCCAAATCTACTGATGTGGTTATCAGGGATAATGTCTGTTCTGGGTCTTCATCTGATTTAATCTTCTTTAAAAAAACAACAACAAAAGGAACTGCCGTGTTCTTTGTGATGTCGTATCATCAAAGATGACTGAGGGCTGGCTGAACTGTTTTGACTTAAAGTGCCTATTCAGAAATTCAATTATTTAATGTAGATTTTGTACATATTTTGATTTGCTAATGTGCAGTAAAATTTTCTTTCTTGGTTTTTATATGACAGAAAATCCTTTGTTTGACGTTGAATATTGTTCTCCCAGTATAATTAGGCCAGTAGGTGGAGATCCCAAATGAGTGCACACTCAAGCATTGTACTGTTATTAATGGGAAATACGTATCACTAATATTTATTGGAGAGAAAAATGATGGAATATGTATTCTGAATGAATTCAACAAGAAGCCTCATATTCTAAGGTTAAGAAAAACACAGGAAGATGCCTCTGACCTTTTACCAATGCAGTGTTTTCTGTTCCTTGTTTGGCAACCAAAACTGTATATTCTGTTCCCACCTCAGTGAGAGATGTTTCATCTCCATAGTTAACCTTGTTTGTGCTGTTTTCTGCTGGGTGATTTTAAGAGGTAGAAATTCATACCTGAAAGAAATACCATTTTCAAATGTTCAAAAGTGCGTTGAACTGTGTCAACCTGCACTTGAGTTGTCTTTTAATGCTAAATGTTATTCTTAATAAGAGGTTTGAGATTCTGCATAACTATCAAGAGGACAAGTAAATTGACATTATTTCTATCATTAAGGTATCTTTTTATTGTTTAAATGTTATTGAACCGTAAACAAACATATACTATGTTTATATGGGAATTTTGAAAAAATGAACTGCACAGCAACTAAAACAAAAAATCTGAAAATGTTTACGTTTCTACTGTCTGTAGAAATGCTTAGTGACAGTTGTATTTGTGAAAAGTACACCTGCAAAGTCTATGTGTGAATGTTTTTCAAATGTGAACTTTTGAGGGGGAAATAATTTCTGATTCAAAAGATTGTTCCCTGTGTAGTCCTGATTTAATATCAGTGTCTGTCTGACATCTGCAATTGTAGCCTACCTGAAGATAATAAAAACAATTCTTGCAAATAATCTCTTTCAGATTATACAGGTTGTACCCTGTTTACTGTTGCTCTTTGTCATTAAGCCATTAAATCTTAAATAATCTCACCTTCCATTTCTTTCACATCACTTCCAACATTCATTCTTTCAACAACAAAAAAACATACTTTTCATATAGATAATCAAGTGCAATTGAAGCACGGACTTTGCGGGCCAACTATTTCCAAAGTCAAAGATGAATATTCATTTTTTTTTTAATTTTTATAATGAACATTCACTATTTTTGTTTTACTCAAATCATGCTATAAACTGGTAACACTGCCATTACTCACAGCACCGAGTATCACGAGTGTGTGAGTGAACGTCGCATTCACTTTGATTTTGATGACTCAAGCGGATGCTCTTACTTTGAAGGCACAACATCCTGTTTCCAGTCCCAGTTGTCCTACGTCCAGCTTGACGCAGCCGCAGATGTCAGTACTTCTTCGCGCGAGGGTCCCGGGTTAAAGCCGACACCCGCTGCCTCCCCGCGCACAGGTCCGCGAGCGCCGCAGTCATCACCCTGAACCCGGTGAGTGTGTTTACGGTCCGCAGTCTGGACGCAGACTCACGAAACCTCCGTCTCCTGAGACTTGTTCTGACTTTTAAACCAGTTTGGCTGCCGCTGCGCTGCTCGGCCGTTTGCGCTTGAAGAGTTGGGTGATGGAAATGTTGCCAACACGCGCGCGACACTTTCACTATATTGTATCAGTGCATTGTTAATGATGTGACCGTTATCAACGTTATTGCTTGTAATGTGTGGCCCCGCATACAGCGTGTCCCGCTCACACACGTGCAGTCGCCTGGCACGTCCCTCTGTTCATCTCTCACACATTTTAGGATTTTTGTGCACATTTCAATCGCAGAATTTTTCATGTCCAGAGAGGAAACAAGTCCCTAAAGTCCGTCTGGGGCGTTGTCTGTGTGTATGTGTGTGTGTGTGTGTGTGTGCGTGTGTGCGTGTGCGTGTGTGTGAGGGAGAGAGAGCTACGGTTACACGCTGACTTGTGAAGCCTGGGCTGCTCCTGAAATCTGTTTCCAGTTAGGAAGTCTACTTTTTTTTTTTTTAACTCAGTGTGATGAAACCACTGAGGCTAAAAAATGCATCACGGAGGTCAATTAAAATTCCTATAGGCTACTGCTATTTTTCATTGTCCTGTGTGTGCGTGTGTGCGCGCGCGCGTGTATACGTGTGTGTATGTGCACACGCACACACTTGACTTCAGTGTTGGCTCCACCAGTTGTCATTACTCTGCAAGTGGTTGTGAAGTAAACGCAGGATCTTTATGAGATAAAACTTTCTCTTTTACACACAGGGAGTAACAGCAGATTGTGTGACTGCAACCCTTATGATGTAGAAAACTCAGATTATTCAGAAAGAGGAAGGAGACATTTTAAGATTACAGAAGGAAACATCGTGTCACGGATGTTGCAACTGGGGTAAACGTTTGGATAAAAGTTGCTGATTTTAACAGTCATATAGAAGTACTTGCAGTATTACAGTAATTTCCAACAACATGCACTACTGCACATGCATAAACACACAGAACTGACTGACACACACGCACATGCACACATGCACACACACACAAGATGGTGCCTGCATGTTTAAGAAATTACTATGAGCTCAGTCCCATAAAATACATCACAGGCTCATAAAACCTTTTGCAATTTGTCTGACTTGATGTCACGGTAACTCCCTGTTGTGTTTTTCCCGTCGTGACTAAAATAGGATAGAATGTGAGTTCAGACGCTGTGTTTTTCTGTTTATTCATCCCCAATGGTACACACCATGTTTTATTGGAGGTTTTTTAATGCAGCTCAGCAGTTTTAGTGCTCTGACAACATGAAGGTTAAATATGTTTTGACAGGTAAACTTGGCAGGTTATTATATTTCCCCTGCGGTCATTAAAGCCTGCAGTGTTTGAATGCCCTGATATTGAAACTGACAGAAAAAAGCTTTTGTGGAAGGAGGTAAAGCTATCGATAACGAAGGCGCTCGAGGACATCTACAAGAAAATGGGCAGCAGCTGCACAACCAATTAAATGTTATGATATTTAAAAAAAGTTATTTTGTTTTGGAATTTACAAATTATAATTTTTTAGTTACTGTAGGATTGATTCGACTCATACATCTATCTAATAAACAGGATGCTGTGCATGACTTTGTACAAAGGCAACAACAAAATAGCACATCTTAAGCTCAACAATTAAATATATATTGTATAGATTACATCTCATTTGTTTCATCTGTACAAAAGTGTATAAATTGTCTTTTTCTTGGCCTGAAGCAGTGACTTCCTGGAGTCTTGTCGCCACCCAAAACTTGCCAGGCAACCAGAGGCGACTGGTAAAACCACAACTTTCACACTTTTCTTTTTACACAGAATAAGCAAACAAGATTTCACAAGAGCTTTGGAGCTGGTACTGTGGGCAAATGTTGTTACCTTCCCACTGAGCTCGGCTAAAGCTGTTTCCAGTCTGTCTGCTGAGCGAGCCAGTCTCCTGACTGTAGCGTCATATTTAACGCACAGACACAAGGATGGAATCCATCTTGTCCTCTAAGTCTCAACAAGAGACATATCTTCTGTCAGCTAAGAAACTACGTCTTTAATCTTCTAAATAGTAACAGATGGGCGAACATTTTAAAAGAGTGGAGAAACTTAACAAACACAGATGGTTCCTCACTCGAGGCATGAAAACAATCATA
Source organism: Clinocottus analis (assembly GCF_023055335.1). NCBI lineage: Eukaryota > Metazoa > Chordata > Actinopteri > Perciformes > Cottidae > Clinocottus > Clinocottus analis. The sequence goes on along the minus strand of NW_027176207.1, from coordinate 9,367,560 downwards.
AATGCTATGTCTTCAGTCACCAGATCTCAAGCTAAACGGACGTCTTTGGGAGATTTTGGAGCTCCATGTTAGACACTGCTCTCCATCATCAAAGACCAAATGAATATCTTTTGTGAGAATCCAGTTTTATCCCTTCAGAGTTGTAGAGTTGAGACTTGTAAAATCAAAACTATTGACGTTGTTCTGGAGACTTGTGCTAGCCTAACTAAGACACACGACTACGTCGCTTTTTCCTTTTTATCTGGCACTCATCTGGGAGTTCGTTCAGCCCTGTGGTTTAACGGTTAAATGATGGTAAATGATCTGGTGCTCGGTCTCCTGAATGAAAGTGTATGTATATTATTTCTAAATGGTCATGTTTGGCACTCATTTAGAAATGGTTCAGTTCAAGTCAGGGTTTTGTGTGGTTTATGATGTTAGGCTTAGAATCTGGGAGAATGGTTACAAACTGAGATTTTCAGGGATTTGGTTGGTTGGAGATTTATGAAGGGAAATTTTGGAAGCAAACAAGCACTTAAGACAGAACTGAAGGCTCAAATGTCCCATTAGGTCATTTTAGCATTAAATGTAGCTTTGGACCTTCAGTGTGGCTCCAACAGGAATGATGAGGAATCAATGTGGCGAACACGCACAGACAAAATGTCATGGATACTCATGGGCATGGAAATTGGCCACATTGCTGCTGCTGAGGGGTCCTGTTTTGTCAGCTGCTCTGTTCTCAAAGACATCTCAGTTACTGAATCAAGGCAAGAACAGAATATGAGTGCAGAGACAGAAGGAGTGTTTCACTCAGCTGAAGAGAGATTGAAGTACGGCAAACCAGCAGCTTCTGGTAAAACCATCCTGCCTGTATTGGTGTAGTGAGACATGCTGCGTTTCTCCTCCTCGCTCTCAGATGTGTTGTGTCGGCTCCGTTCCTCGGTCTGGAATGTGCCTCACCGGAGCCAAAGAAAACTATTATCTTTCTTTGTCGGCTGATGGGGAGTGCAACTGTTTATCTGAACTCGCTGCTCAGTTTCAAATGCTGATATTGTGTGTTTATTTTTGAGCTGGCAGGACTGGAACAGAAGGGGGAATGCTCCCAGTGGGATGTTGCTGAAGTTGAGCCATGATGGGAGATGCAGTGGTCTTTAAAGCTGCTGTTCTCAATATTCTCATCTTACTGATGGATCAAAAGACGCTCCCTTCGACCTTTTTAGCATCTCTCCGTTCTTAATGTTGGGTTTGAAGGCGTCTACTTTACTGTTTGCTTCACTCTTACTGTGTCCCCTCTATTGTTTTCTGGGAAAAGTCTCTGATACATAGTGGAGCATTTGGCAGCTAAAGAGACCGATATATATCTCTCATGACTTGGTGGAGAACAAAGTCAAGCGAAACAAATATTATTGGTCCCCCTTGAGGCATCTCTTGCTGATCGACAGTGGATTACGTTTTGTAAGATAGTTCAACATTACTGTGTATTTCTGCCTTATTCTGAAAGACAAAAAAGTCAAAATTGTATTTATAGCTGCAGCAATAATGCACTAAGGGTGTTGATTAGTCAAAGGAAAGCAAATTAATAAGCATTAAGTGTGTTAGTCAATCAATCGTAAAGTCATTTTCAAGCTTTTGCAAGTTAATTATCTTCTTTAGGGTTTGGAACTGTTGGAGACACATAAAGCAGGGTCACCACGTCACCTTGAGCTCTGAAGCTGTTTTCACCATTTCTTTTTTATATTAATTGAGAAAATTGGTTGGTTGTGGCCCCAATTTATGTTTTATTTGGCTTGCTTTGTGAGACACAAACAAATAGCTCGATAATGCGCTCACTGTTCACTGCTGAGGTTTTGGTTTAAGCCATCAAAGGATTTCCTAACGTTATCATTTTAAGACCATTATTAAGTTACAACCACAACATGTTAGACTTATACAATATAAAGGTCATTTCGTTCCCAAACACCACAACATGACATTTAAACAATAAGTAACCTCTTTTAACCTTTTTTATTCCAAATTTAGAATCTACACTGCAGTTATAATATGCTGAAACAGATGAAGAGAAGACACGTCGAAGAAACATTTAAAGCATTAAACAGCTCAGGTGTGGATGAATTTAAAACCAATATTTGGGAAATTCATAGTTTCAACCATAATCTATTTTTAAACCACCAGGAAGTCCTAATGAGAGATTTTCTACCGGCCGCCACACGAGCCAAAGATCACCTGCAGCTCAGACTGAATGTAACCGGAGTTCAGAAAGAATCTGTAGCTTCAATGAGTTGTTAATGCACACAGTCAGTACATTAGATAAATGTGTGTGTGTGTGTGTGTGTGTGTGTGTGTGTGTGTGTGTGCATGTGTCTGTGCCTGTGTGTGTGGCTGAATTGTGCCAACTTCACCGTTCTGATGGAGACTTCCTGTTTCTCAGTTTTCCGCTACATTCTTCAGCGATAAGCTCATGCCAACACACACACACACACACACACACACACACACACACACACACACACTCACACTCACACTCACACTCACACACACACACACACACACACAGATGGTTGTTCCACGCAGACAAACAAAAAAAATATAGACCATTTTATTTTTGTCTGTCTGGTCACGTATGTCCTGTTTTTATCTCTCTCTCTCCAGGCTTCAAGCAGCACATGGTGAGCCCATGTGACCATCTCTCTCTCTCTCTCTCTCTCTCTCTCTCTCTCTCTCTCTCTCTCTCTCTCTCTCTCTCTCCTTTGTGACTTTATTTTCACTTTATTTTTTGTCTTTATCATCCCCCCTGCATTATAAACTGTGTGCAAGATTTTCCTCCCGTCCACATGGCATGATGTCACCTCGCTGTGTTTTATTTTTACACCACAGACCTCCAACAGCAGATCTAATTGTTAAAGTCAGGTGGTGGAAAGCTTAACAGAGGTGTGACAGAGAGAGCGTAGACAATAGAAAAAGAAATAACAAGTGAAGAACTTAAAACTAAATCAATGGTGGTTTTACACACACACACACACACACACACACACACACACACACAATGAATTGTATTTATCTGTGACTGAAAATAGTGTCTCCAACAAGTGCTTGTTAGACTCCTGTTTGAGTTTATTTGTTGACAAAAAGGAAATGATTATTATACAACACCAGTCTTGTCCTTGAACCATAACCACTAGATTCCTCGGCTCAACCCTTAAGGAAACCACAAGCCAAGTCCTGACCATATAACTGTATTTTTAATTCATATGGGATCCAGGTTTCGAGTCCCCATGATGTCACTTCATGAACAGATTTACGTCTGTGGTGAACACACACTCAAAGTTGTCCTTGGCACTGCCGCTGCGTGACACGGCTTAATTTCCCATTTAACTGTTTCCATGGCAATCAAACAAAGTTTTGTATTGGCAGATACAAGAAAATGATGTATACGTTCTTTCATGCCATGACACAGCGAGAACGTTTATTGCAGGAAAACAAAGTAAAGACATGCAGAGGCACTGTCCTCAGAGACGTCTGACGTCAGTGAAACCTGATTTTTTTTCCTCCAGACCTGCGTGGATACTGGCTCGCTTCCTGCCAGCCATTGTTTTCCTGCTATCAGATAACATTTTCATGATGCTGGTAGCCAAGAGTTATTGTTATTGCCTTCAGAGCCACATAGTAAGTTGTAGCTGTGGGCTACTCACGCAGTGTCACACAGGACCGCGTTTGCCAGTGCAGTTTGGAGGAAGAACAAGAGGAGGAGGGAGAGAAAATTATTCCAATTCATCTGTATTAGTTTAAGGAGAGGTAGGAAGTAAAGATAACAGGTGAATACCAGACCTTAGCTTTGGCTGACTGGACTGGCTGTCCTCCAGTGAAGATGAATGAGTCGCCTCTCCCAGCCAACAAATAAACCGGCCGTTGGTTTTCCATTAATAAGTAATGAAGTAACAGCTCACTGAACGGGTGAAGGATGTCCACTCAACATGAGGTCTGTGTCAGTTTGTAGCTTTATTGTCTCTTGAGGAGACAACGCCACAAAGAAGTTATTTAATCAACTTGTTTAACAGCAGCGCCTTTAACATCAGCTGTACTGTTACAAAACAGTATATGCTACACAATAAGCATAGCTGTAAATCTGAAGATGAATTTGAGAGAGAGCTCACCAGCCAGCGTATGTCAAGCTGTTGTAGTCATAAACATAGTCTGTATATAAGAAGGTCATGAATCAGAATACCACAAGATGAGCAAGGCTTTTGACATCTGGAGAATTTTGCAAGAAGTACATATCTCAACGATTGGATTGTGAGAACTTCCGCTGTTAAAACTGCTCAGAAACTTTCTTGTGGTCAATATTTCTGATGAAGCCATACATCGTCTAAATGTCCCAGGTCTCTAGTTTGCGGTTGTAAAGCTTCATCAGAGCGTGAGTATCCTCGAGGTCGCAACAGCTCATCGTGTACACGGACGTCAACGGTAAAGTCATCTGATGAGTAAGGGTCAGCATGTGCCTCGGCTAGTAAGTGACAAGAAAAATGGGGAGAAAACCTCAGAGTCGCTCTAAATAATTCCAAAACACATCGTTTAACGACAGAACGTTTGGACTGTACATTTTATATTTTGATGGTCCTACACTTCCAGACTAAAATATCTCAACTATTGATTGCAATAAAATGTTGTGCATCCATGTATGATGTACTTTTAGTACTTAATATTCATATAGCTGCAAAGCTAATGATATTTATTACCCTTAGCTAAACATGATCATGCGTAATACCAGCGTGTCAGTACTGTTGTCTATTGTTGACGTTAGCATAAAGCCGCCAAGTGCCGCCACACAGAGCCAGCGTGGACTGGCTTGGCCTTGTTATGAATTTGATTGATGTTTTCCTTCTGGGTTTACTTTCAAACCAATTTCCAGTATTTCTTCTTGTTTGAAACTACAGAAAAAAGAGCCCTTCAGACATTGGATATTGGCGGGGCAGACCTAGCTGAACAGCTATTATATGTTGTATAATAGCTGTTCGTGGTCCAAAAAAAGGAGAGACTGCTGGGACAAATGTGAAGGTCATGACTCTAATTGCAGTTACCCACCATCATCATCTTTACTCAGACTTATCCTCAAAAAACTAAACTATTTTTTACCAAAAACCTTGGCATAACAAATCATGGTTTTAAAATAACACGTTTAAGTGTTGGAATTTATAACTAGAACAACTTGCAGTACAAGTCCTGGACCCACAGATCATGTTCCAGGACTCTGTCCAGCTGCGACGGACAAAGACCACCATGACTTCACCAAAAGCGTATTACCATCAAAGATCCCATGTCTGTCGGCCCTCGACTATGAAAAGGAGTCATCCACCTGTGATTTTCTGCAGAGGGTTGAAGTAAAGTCACAAGAAAAGGGAGGATTTGAGGGTGTGTGTACGCAGCCTAACCTCGTGGTAACGTCGCTCCTGTGCCAAAACCAGAACTTCCTCCTGAATCTGTGCTGACATGCCACTCCGCCCAGGAGGTGAACGCTATAGTTTGTGGTTTTGTTGGTCTTCAAGGGAGTGGTCCGCGAAAAAAGCGTGTGCGTGTGTGTGTGCGTGTGTGAGTTGTCAATGTTCCACATCTCACCACATTAAACATACCAGGCATTCCTTCATGTATTCACCTCTCTCTCACACACACGCACGCACACACACTCTCTCTCTCTCACACACACACACACACACACACACACACAGCTTTTTGCAGCAGTTTAGGAGAATTCCTCGCGGTCAGCCAGCATGAACTTGATGCGGGAAATAATGGCGTGGACTGACTTCAGCCGTCTCTTCATCCACATTCGGGGCCTTTTATGTCGCTGTGATTTTGCCGTCGCGTCCGGCGTCATTTACCATCAGAGGACCAGAGCCTGTAATCAGCGCTCTTTCGGTCATCAACATGGTGATTTTGGTTCTATGTTTAGGAAGTTTATGAGTGTTGTATTTTAAGGAGAGTGATTTTTGGAATATATTGTGTGTGATAAATAAAGTGAGACAAGGATGCTGCAGACATGCTGTAGTTAGAATTTAATAATCAGGTGTGATCCAGTTTTGGAACTTAATTTTGGTTGAAGGTGGACAGCAATGAGCATTCGGGCCCTTCACTTCAGTAAAACCACCAACAACAGTGTACAAATATACTCCTTTACAAGTTACAGAAGTCATGTAAGCAACAGTTACGAGAGGCACCAAACGTTAAAGTGCTCATTATACAGAGAAATGTGAACGGGAGATTATTGTATATTATTGAAGCCATATTGATACATTTATTTGTAAGCAGTATTTTAATGTCGTAGTTTGTTGAGGTGGAGCTAATTTGTGCAACCGTATACATTGTTGGGTAGTTTCGCAACATATTGGAACTAAATAAAAGTAAAAGGTGTGAAATACCATAAAATGAAAACACTGTAGTAAAAGTACAACAGACCTGTGTCTGTGTAATGTTAATAATTAGACTATACTCCTAGACTTGGGTTTGATACACTCAAGATTGTGGACTTTGTCACCTTTTGAAATCTTTGTCTGAGTTATCCCAACTATGATCAGATTGATTAATATGATTGTAGCAGGTTTTGGTAAATGGAGTACAACATTTATAGTTTTTAAATAATTTTCACCAAAAAAAACATTAGATGTTTTGAGAAAAATGTTTTTTTAATGCAAACCATATTTTTGGGAAATGTAACTAGGCAACTTACAGCACTGAGAGCAAATTAGTTACTTTGTGTGTGCAAAATTCAGAATCTGAAATATCATTTTAAGTTACCATCATCAAAATACAGGATTCGCCATGCTTTTAAACAAAACAAATATTTCAGCAGCACTGTTATGTCAGAAAGAAAGTCATCTAATCAGCAACATGCAGCAGTGAATATCATGGCTTTGTTCAATTGAATGTCCTCCAGAGTGGATCAACAGCACCTCTGTGTGGTGACTTTAAGTCACCTTCTTAAAAAACTTTGATGTGGGAAAGACGTGAAACTTTAGTATTTTTATGAGACACACATAAAGAAAATGCCATTTGTTTGTCTGTTCTAGCTGCGAGCGTCCCTTTGGAGTGACGATGGCGGACAGCCCACACTGCTTCTACTGCCGAGAGGACCTCGGGGGGAAGAGGTTCGTCCGCAATGAAGGAAGGCCCGTGTGCGTCCGCTGCCACACCAAGTTCTGCGCCAACTCCTGCGCCGAGTGCCATCGACCCATCCCTGTGGAATCAAAGGTGCGTGTGTGTGTTATCAGCTTGCCATTTATTTATTTTTTTAATGCATTTCTTATCAGATCTGTCCATTTATTTCCCCTCTCATCAAACTGCTTATCTCCACCAGGAGCTCAGTCATAAGGGCCGGTATTGGCATGAGGAGTGTTTCCGTTGTGCAAAGTGTTACAAGCCTCTGGCCAAGGAGCCCTTCAGCACCAAAGACGATCGGATCATGTGCGGGAAGTGCTGCTCCAGAGAGGATGCTCCACGCTGCCACGGCTGCTATAAAGCCATACCAGCTGGTAAGACGAATGAGCTGCACACCTTGACTTTGTCCCATCAGATTAGAAGAAAAGCACAAAGACTTTCAAAAGCACTTCTGAAGAAACTGGCCATTTGGTCAACTGACTTTGGTGATTGTAGTTGTAAAGATTTAAAAGTTATTATAGAGGAAATATATTTCAAAAGAAATGAACTTACAAATTCATCAAAAGTACCTACATTGTTATTAAACCGCTAACAAAAAAAGCAGCTTTTACTTCACTGCCTGTTTCTCTGCAGTAGCATCAACTCTTCTCTCGTGTTCTGCAGGTACGGAGAGTGTGGAGTACAAAGGGAACTCGTGGCACGACGAATGCTTCACCTGTTTCACCTGTAAACAACCAATAGGATCTCTGAGTTTCCTCTCCAAAGGAAGTGACGTCTACTGCAGCCCGTGCTATGACAAGAAGTTTGCTAAGCACTGCGTCTGCTGCAAAAAGGTCATACTTCTCAAACAGGAAACAGACCTGCATCATTTTTCCTAAAAGCAACAGGTATAACAAAAACAACAATAATCACTATTCATACTTTAGCTGCTCTCTTCCATCTGTCTCCAGGCTATCACCTCTGGAGGAGTGAACTACCAGGACCAGCCGTGGCACAGCCACTGTTTTGTTTGCAGCTCCTGCTCCAAACCTCTGGCAGGGACCAGCTTCACCAACCACCAGGACCAGGTCTTCTGTGTCGACTGCTACAAGACCTCCGTGGCAAAGAAATGCAGCGGCTGCCAAAACCCCATCACAGGTCCATGTCAAATGAACACATACTTACATTTTGTTACGTCACACAGGGCAAAAATTCAGCGCCTTTTAATCTGCAGATTTGTTTTCCTTGTTGACGTTGTTTAAAACAATATGGCATGCCGTTCAGAGTTACTAATCCAAAAATGAGTAAAAGAAAAGCATCCACACACTCCAGGGTTAGGGTTATGTGCAACCTTCATTATCCGGTCAGACACTTTTTTTTCATACTGTTTCTTTAATATGTAGCACATAAAAAAACAGTCCAGCCTCACACAGTGTGCCACTCATTTGAAAGCTCTTTGTCAACTTGCAAAGTCAAAAAGCAGATATGTTGCACTGAAATGTTATGCTCCTATCGATGCTCCTTTGATAACAACTCAGTTCACTTGTACAAGTTGGGACAATTGTGCCAATGGCGATTGTGAATCCATTTAACTTCCATTAACTTTCCTGACTTCTTTACAAGTAAAGCATAATCAGAGATGTTCACGCTCATATAAGGATATATGAATGAAGGGACCCATACCTCCAATGTTATACAAGACAGAATACAATGCATTGGTTGGAATAAACTCAATCTGTCCCCTTCTCTGCGCTCAGGTTTTGGTAAAGGAGTGAACGTGGTGAAGTATGAAGGCAGCTCCTGGCATGAATACTGCTTCAACTGTAAGAAATGCTCCCTCAGTCTGTCCAACAAGAGCTTCGTAGCCAAGGGAAAAGACATCCTCTGCTCCGACTGCAGCAGCAAGTAGAGCTGGAGAGGTTGGTCCTTTTTTAACGGTGGTTTTATATCGTCATCATGTTTTATTGTTTCTTTATTTTTACATGAAGGTCAGATTCTCCGTTTCAATATTCTCTTAATAACTAATGGGACGTGTTGGGAGATGAAATGAAAGTGATGAAAACATTGTGTCCACAAATGTTATTTGTTTCCATTGTTTATCATTTTCTTTGATGCTAACACTAAAACATACACTTTGAAGTCTACTTATTTGTGTAAGGGTGAGAAAAACAATAGATGGTGTTTTTAAATAAAAAATAATTTGAATAATCATTAAATTACATCATATTTGTAATTGTTCTGTAATTTCCAAGGGATTGCTTTGCTTATTGTATGTTTTGAGTAAGTACACTTTTTAGCACTTTTTTAACCATTCTCGCTTAAAAAAAGGAAACATTTAAATATGAGATCGGAATATTTTCAATATACACAATGTGTTGCTAAAATTGAATAAACTGTATACAAAACTGAGTATTGTACTTGTTTTTATTGATTTAAAATGTATTTTATTGGTCCATGTTGACATGCAACAAATTGCTAAATATGTTTATTTGACATTATTACGTTACAATTAGATAAAGACAGAATGATAAATGGGATAAGACCATTTATATAACGCTGGCTTTGTGATAATGGAAAATGCGAACTCAATTAGTTAAATATGTGTTTCTGTATGCTGTGGGTTTCCCTGTAAGAAGGAAGTGCAACCGACTTTTTTTCTAGAGAACAACAACTTTTACAGAACAAAAGGTTTTACTACAAATCTCAATAAAGATGGCGTTTCCTTCTCGCCTCACACACATAGTTAACATCACATGCAGAAACATAAAGGCATGCAGCGCTGTTCAGGCACCTTGTGGACAGCAGGAGGAGCCGACTGCTGGTGAGCATGAAGCTACGGTTTGGTTGAATAAAACACAGATTATGTTCTCTGATATTTAATGTTCATGCTTCATTTGCAACCTGGTTGTATACATCAGGTATTTAATTGTTATATTTTTGTGTCATTTTAGAACCAAACATTTCTACGTGGAAGTGAGCATGTGTTCACGAGGCAATAAATAATGACAATAAAAAATAAAGAGACAGTTGGTTCATCATCACTGCAGCAGCATCACTGGTACTGTCGTACTCATTCAACATCTAACCTGTTGTGTTTTATCATCATGGTGTAACACTCTGATCTAAAGAATGGTACAGCACGGTGCTGTGTGTGAACACTGCGGTCAGAGTGGACTTTATGAGTGATACAAACATGGAGAGCGACTCTCACATGAAGATGTCTCACATGGTTTATAGTCAAATGATTGTTCGGCGTTGTTTCCTGTTTTTAGCTGTATGACTGCAGATATCTGTGCATGTACATTTAGATACGTCATATTCATTATATGTGCACACACTTAACGCTGATTCTGATTATAGAAGTAACACAATATTAATAAAAGTAGTTTGATGTGGCGGTAAAACTGAGCAACAGGGCTTTGGGTCCACATATCGGTCACAAATCCATTTAACATACTTTTATCTGATCCAATGACACTCTTTGGAGAGGACCTCACATTTATCAGATCCAGGAAACGAACGTCACCCTGGACAACGTTTCTAGAATATTTAAGGTCAGTAAAAGATATAGCAGCCTGTGCACCAACCAAACCTCTTCGGTTTAGGTTACTATGTTTATTATTGATTTTAAAGGGTCCATGCTGGCATACTACAAACTGCAAAATACTTTGCACAGTATTTGACAAAGTTACTATGACACTCAAACCAAAAACATATAACATTGTCTTTGTGAAAACAGGAACAGGTTAAAATATACTGCGTAATAACACTTTTTACAGCCTGTAAAAAGGGAAATAAATATAGAGACAAAAGTTACATGTACTAAATGATGCTCTACGATTTTTATGTGAGCTTTATAAAGTGATTCAGCTTGACGTGTGCAGGAGTGTTGACAGGAGGTCTTTGTGGGAGTCAATCACTTTTTTTAAACCTTAACTGACTGTTAGGATGATATTCAACACAGATTTCTGTCTGTCCCCCCACGCCCCTGCACTCGGTCATACTGTCCGTGTTTGCAGAGACGGGTGTGTGGTTCCTCTCATGCTCTGTCCACTTTGAAGCGGTTTGCAGTATTGCTGGTATTGAGAGTCTGGAGCAGGATTTACCTTTAGAGATCTTTATTAATGCAGGTAAGCACTTATTCACATCTTTCAAGCCATTAAAACTATAATTCCTGAAGACATAATTCATTTAATAATGAGAATTTTGTAAAAGAAAATGTCTAAAGTTTTTTTTTTTAATTGTAGAACTTTTTTCAGTTGACACCAAAAGATTCTTCGAACTGAAAAACAAAAATTAAAATGCACTAAACTTACTCTGTTTTTCAGAATTATGATTTTTCTTCAAAATATCCTGCATGTGTTTATCACTCTGTCTCTGTTGGGCAGTCTGACCTCGATGGAGTCAGGTACGTCGAGTCACTTTGGATAAAATGTGATGCATTGAGTCCAAATGCTACTAATGATGGGAGACAATTTCTCATTCTACGATAAGTGTTTATCTTTTAGATTAAAACCTGCGCGCGTCCGTGAGAAAGTCACTGTTCATTGTAAACAATCAGGAATATCTAAAGCAAACAGTGCGGAAGTTAAACACTACACGGCGACGCACATGCATGTTTCATATATAAGTTATAGATGACGATCAAAAGCTGGAAGCCAAGAGAAGCTCAAACAAATGTCAGACATGTTGTTTCCAGTGTGATGATGTATATTAAACATCTGTTCATGAGTTATAGTTTCTATCAGTATCAGACAAAACAAGCAGTTTAAAGATTTCAGTGGGATCTGTCAAATTTGGGCATTTTTCACTGTTTTTTGAAACAAGCTAAATCAGAGGTCATTAACTGAAGGAGTTAACTGGTTATACAATTCATCTTTTCATCTTTTCATCTTCATCTTCAAATTGAGATGTACCTACATAAAGTGATGGACTTTAAACGTTTTCTATCCACTCATGTCAGCTGTGTACATCAACAGTAACATAAGAAGACATTATCTTTTTCATTCGACACCTTCTTCCGTAGTCTAATCTAGCGCCTATGTTACCCACAATGCAACTCCAACCGCCAGCAGTTGACTTTGAGATGTAGAAAAAGCAGCTTCAGAAACAAGACATTTACTCCTATGTGCTGTGCGTTAATGATTTACTGCGTACCGTCTGTGTCTCAGGCCCTCGGCTCAGCCTGTGGGGGGAGGTCGCTGACTTCACCTCCACCGGATGCGGCCAGTGGAGCCTGAAGCCTCAGGTGTCCATCCCCGCCCTGCAGGAGCTCACAGTCTGCTTCAACATGAAGTTCAAGGTATTCATGATAAACTGGCCAAGTAATTCCTACAAGGACTGCACAGTTCAAGTCTTTATGAATCATGTATGATATTTCCTCAACCACATCTAGACCATTAAGAATTCCACATCATGGACCGCCTTCATGTACACTCACCCCGAGGGTCAGTGCACTGAGTTGGGCCTGGGTGGAAACAGGGATCGGTTAGTGGTCTGGCTGTTCGGGACCGCGTGGACCACGGCGAAGATCAACCTCCGTCTGTCACAGTGGTACTCGCTGTGCTTGACCTGGACACATACTAAAGACCGGCCGGCCCTGTACGTCGATGGCAACCTGGTGAACATCACGGCAGGTGGGTCAAGCGAGTAACTGACTTACACGTTTCCATTTAAGGGTTATTGATGTGTTTTGACATGTTGAGGCCTGTATTTATACATTTATATTCCTCACAACTATGTGTTCTATTCTGGTAATGGTCTGATACTTGTTTTATATGTTTTATACTCCTGTGCTGCTGGAGATCAGAACGGGTACATTTACAATGACATTGAGAAAGACACTGTATTTAAGGTTGGACTGGTCATGTGGGGTCCAAATCCCTTTGCTGCTTTATAAGGTCAGTATGAGAACTGGAAGCCATCTGGTGTACTGGATCCATCCAGTTTAGCAAAGGATAGGGTATCATCCATTTGTAACCAATCTGCGTATCAGAATGTGTTGTCCTTATGAACGATGAATGGAGAGTTTGTTTCTACGTTGTGCTCCTTTGGCTCTGATTATTTTTGCTGCTTCCTCCTCTCCTCGCTCCTGGTGCAGATACGACGTCCTCCATTGCACAGTCCAGCTGCAAACTGGCCCCCAATGGAACGCTTACTCTGGGTGCATCACACCGCCTGGTCAACGGGACGAGTACTCCGCAGCCCGCTCCGGTGGCCAAATTATCTCTATTTCGGCTCTGGGGCCGAGAGCGGAGCAAACAGGAAGTGACGTCGATGAGTTGTACAGAGGGGGACCTGGTGAAGTGGGGGAGAGACTACTGGCACTGTCAGACTTGTGCTCCGCGCCGTGACTCCAGCCTGCAGTGCGGTGAGCCGATGGAAAAACGTCATTTACGCAAACTGGGATATGCTTTCTCTGATTATTTACAGGCTTTCTTTAAAATGTGATCAACCCTACATTCACCTCAGCGCCTGCAAGTCCCAACAAGTTTAATATTTTCTCCCTTTCCCACCGTGTTGATACACCAGTCAGTGATTCACTTTCGAGCAGTAAATGGCCCGTCAGTTTCATCAAGTGTTTTACAGCTTTTCCAACCTTAATGGTCGCCTCCGCGGCTGTCTTTGGTTTACTGTGTGTCCTCAGCCCCCAGAATAAATATTGACCGCCCTGTCTCTTTATCAGTTCAGTAAATATAGAAACCATTCTGTGATCAATACCATGGCGATCAGGAGCATGAATCATACAGCTGGCAGGGGTTGTTGTTGTCTTTCTGCAAAGCTGGAACCGGCTGTTCACCTTAAAACTTCCTGTTAACACTTGTTTGCAATAAGGTTCAAAGGGTTTTAGAATAAAACGAGGACAAAACCGTTGTAAGAATACATTTAAAAAACACCCTTGACTTCTTTACCATACCTGAAATGTATGGTTTATTTGTTTCCATGTTGCAGTGACTGTGTTTTTATGTCCTTTACTTGTTCTTTACCTATTAACTCGTCCTTAATCGTGTTTTATATTTCCTTGGTCTGTTTGGCAGAATGGTCCATCTACGAAGTGACACTGATGTTTGCCATCATCCGTTTTGATGGGAACGACACCGAGCCCTACACGGCCAGAAACATCGCGCATGATTGGGTGAAAGAAACAAATATATCGTATCAAGAAAAGCACAGTCATCGCCTATTTTATTGTAAAAACAGACCCAAAAATGTTCTACGTTTTACTGAAACATTGAAACACTGGAACATTCGTTTTCTCGCTGTCACGTCAGTGTATCTGCAACAACAGTAAATCTCACTGACGTTAACTGCTCTCTGCTGTTTGTTGTTCCTGCAGCTCAGAGCTATTCTGCACTCCGACATCTATTTAAACAGAGTGTCTGTGTTTGAAGTAACCAGGTAAGAGAAGATTGGGGTCTACAACATCGACGTTGACTCTATGTATTTTGCAATAAAATACCTGTGAATGTCACATCAATCAAACCGTATTCTATATCATTTGACTGAAACGGGGAACTTGTAGGCCGTAAGAATACTGCGTTCCTCTGATCTCTTACGCAGATCCAGTCAAGAAGACAGCCTTGTAAAAACATTACATGACGACAGGCTGGTAAGTACATTAGAGGCTGACCGAGTCAAGTAACAGCTGTAGTCGTGCACATCACATGTTGACAGATAAGTAATAAGAGATTGCAGTAAAGTAATATTCTTGACCAACACATTGTTATCAGATTTGTTCAACTCAAACATTGGTGTTGTGAACCTAAAACAAACCCAGTATTTCTCCGGCTCTGTGTCTTTTATTCTTCAGATTCGGTGGATTCCTACTACTAAGAGGTAACATGTTTCAGGTTTACTCGTATACTTAATTTAGGTTTTTCCAAATACAATAAAGTCAGATTTTGGCAGGGCAATGAGATGGTCAACTCTCGGGTGCAGGATCAATCTCTAGCTTAAATGATATTCCTTTCATTATGAAATGTATGTACATGCAAATATTTGTTGGTAAATATGTTGTTTTTTGGTATTATCTACATTGCCGAAGCTTCTTAGTATTTTAAATTCATCCCATTTATACTCCCATGACTCTTCTGAGATACACACAGTAACTCAAAAAGTAAACTGAAGAAGACGGCTGATTAAAAAAAACAAATCCTTATAAAAGAAAGAAAAAAACTCTCTTTGGTTAAAAATTGATATGAATCATGTCCACACCAAGGCCTCGTGGATAGAAAGCAAAAAGTAAAAACATGAACTTTCTTATGCAGGTTTGACTGCCTGGTCCATGTGAGCGTTATTCCCAGCTTGGATGTGGCGTATGTGCAAAATGAGATGGGCACAAACCTGAGTAACCGCTACCTTCACCCCGATGGTCATCTTCAGCTGCTGCCTAATACGGACAGCATCCACACCACACCCGTTGGTAGGAAGTAGTCCTCACTTCTCACGATGCTTCTGTGTGTTGGTTTGCAGAAAAGCTGATTCTGGTTTACAATAATTTCCCCCCCCTGTTTCTAGAAAGCTTCTCTGCTCCCATCACCATCGGTCCAACTGATGTGGTGGCAGTCACAACCGCCACATTTAAAACCACAACATCCACCACCACCACTAGCACCGTCACAGCTGCCTCCACCACTGTGGCCTTAGCCACCACCTTGACGACACACCCCGCTAATATCTCCAGTCAGTCACAGCAATGCTCGCCATCACATGCTTGTTTGGGTTATTAGAGAATTGTGTCTTATTTTGTCTGGATGTCCTCTGCAGAGCTGTTTTTTGAGATTGCGGTGAATGTTTCCATAACGGGAGACTGTGACCCACAACAGATTATTTCAACCTGGGTATGTCTGACAGAACAGAATAGCTCGTTATGTTTTAGAAATATAACTGTGATGTGTCGTCAACGTGGCCTGTGATCCTCCGCAGCTCAACTCCAGTCTACCTGACGACATGATCATGGTGCTTGACCTCCAGCTGCTCCCCAAGTATGTAATAGTTGCCACATCTTCCTCCATCCTTTTCCAGAAATATCACACAGATTGATTTCAACGCAAACAATTTTAATTAGCGACTGATCTCACTTCCAGACATCATTCTAAACCGTCAAACCTCTTTTCATCTGACGGAGTAAGTAAACAATGAAAAAAAACCTCTGACGACACAAAGGAAACTTTGAATGTGCAATTTTGGCAATTTATGATTATGAGTGAAATGGTCCTGGAAGGCAAACTGGACAACGTTGGCCTTAGAAGGCCAGTCGTTTCCCCTGCTTCCAGTCTTTATGCTAAGCTAAGATAAACTAAGCATCTTTCCGACTCCAGCTTCACAGATGATGTAGTGAAAAGAGGGCAGTATAAGTTGACTCATCTAAATGCCTGCAGGGAAGCAAACATGTCAAACTATTCCTTCAACATTCAACATGTTCATGCAACTCAAAGCTAATCAGCGTTTTGCTGCAGAATGGACTTTTATTCTGGTTAAAGGTGTAAAAATATTTTCAGTAAAACAATCACATATTCTGCAAATGTTGACTATAATTATAATTCAACAATTTAAATTGTTGAATATTATCTTTAAATGAAGTCTCACCTGACCTAAATCTAACTAGACAATGAAATGAATGAACAAAATGTGGCAAACTGTATTCCCCTTCATTGGGTAGATTTTACATTCAGTTTAAATCCTGTACGTTCTTTCTTGAATGTATTCATTATGTCCCTACAGCTGTGAAGTTGTGTCAATATTTTGTATTGTTTCCAGGTGGTCGAGCCCAGAGTTTCAAGGTATGGATCATAAAGCTCGACAGAATTTCACTCACGCTATGAACAAATTAAGCTGAAACGATTTGAATGGGAGATGCACAATGAGAAAATGAAACAGCACCAGGGTTGCTTAGAAGACATCTTCACTTTCTCACACTGCACCCTCATTTGTGACGCTCAAATTGAACTGATACGGAGCTTTTTGCACCCCATAGCTAATTAACTCTTTTACGGGCTGCAGAGAGAGCTGTATTTTCCAGGTTTGGGTCATGATGTCGGTGTCAGACACACAGGAAATGGAAGAGCAGATACGAGACCGACTGCTGACGCCTTATAACAACGGATCCATCTCCATCGCAACTAAGGACATACAGATACACCAAATATGTGAGGACGGTTCAAATCCAATGACAGATTTCACAGAATAAAGACGTACAACTGAATAAATATGACTTTGAACAACAGATATTCAGTTTTATTAAGTGACAAAACACAGTAGTTTGTCTTTCTCTATTTCCACACCCTCTCACCCTGTTTTAGTGATATTAAAGTGCAACGCACAAACCCACCAGACACGGAAAGGACTGTTTGAGTGGCCCGCCACTTCAGGAGGGAAAACTGCAACTCATCCATGCCCAAAAAACCCTCAGCGCTACGCCACCCGGTTCTGGTGAGTGCACAGTTTGCTGCTTCATTTTTGACAACTGCCTGCTTACTTATAGTTACAGGTGCTTGACATGACAACAAGTGCACAGTTTGACCTCAACCATCACGACTAGTTTATCTGACTGCGATGTCTTTAGTTTGTGGAAGAACACCACTGAATGCAGCAGTTCACGGTGCGTGAATACTTTTTGATTTGATGACTGTTGATTGCTCAAAAGAAGCACCACTTTGTGCTCTGACAAATTGTGATTGACAATTATTAGAGTTAATTTACTCAAATAATAAAAAGACAATTTATTTCTTTATTACAATTTCCTGCTGAATTGAAGCATTGTAATCGAAATGTTCACTTAAAGCGAAATTGGTCAAATCTACAAATATCACTGATGTTTAGGCCCAAACGGTTTATTTTTTTTAACATTACTCTTCTTTTCTTTGTCAACTGTAAGTAGTAATACTTGCCTCTTACCTAAGAAAGCTTGCTAAATTAATATACGCACATTAAATACACTGGTGAAGTGACATTTTCTGATGTTTCCAGCTCTCCAGTATGTTAACGCCTGCATATTAATTGCATTCGGTCACTGCTGCTAACTATTATCACTGAACTCATCACCTGCAAACAATTCATAATTCGTCACGCTGAGAAAAGAGTGCGTGTATCTAGCTGGTTGACACTGGCAACATGAATTTAACACATGAATAAATAAAGACCTACTTTTGGTATTGATTGCATCCGATGATGTATTTGGATTCAGCTTTGTCACTGTGTTCAAGACTGAGTGGCGACACAGTGGGACACTGTCTCTGACGACTGCTCGTGACCTGGAGGAGGCGGTGCTGTAAAATCATTAATCGAGAGGCGGGTGTCACTGATGATTAGAGTTAATTGATGTGTGATTGACCGGATGAAACACCTCCCTGGTGTCTGAGCTTTGTCTACAGGATGCCTTTTCTGCATAAGCAAGACTTGGGGAAGTATAGAGTGTGAATACGTACCACAAAAAAAATGAGATGCAGGATGTGTTGGATAAATACAATACGAGAAAATAAACATTTTGAGAAACATTTTTCCTGAGGCCCTCTCCGTCTGTCCTCTCACCACCTGTTGGCCTGACAGTAAACTGTGCCTCAACACCCACTGGAAGACTCCAACCCTCAAAGACTGCCAGCTGGTGGTGGAAACCATCCCTGATCTGGATCATGTCCAAGTCACTGCTGGTCCGTTACACAGCTTTTACTTCCTTTATCAGTCTTTCGTCTGTTTAAAATGTAATCATAAAAATGACATCACTGCGTGTTGTATACCAGCCACTGTATGCTCCAGTGTTGTATAGTTGATACTTTTTTTTTGCACATATAGGCTCCCATAACAGCCAGTTGTATCATTTACCTTAACAGACAATGCCCTGGAAGTGGTGGAGATGATTGACGGTTTACTGAAAAACCATTCCACACTCAACTACCAGGAGCTGCTCACCGTCCTCAACAAGCTGCAGGATGTTGTCAACCTAAGTCGGATCACACCAATCGTGGGCCAAGCTCTCATCAACACCATCTCTGACATCCTGGAATCTGACAGCCACCTGCAACCTTTTACCAACACGTAAGGACGGGGAAAGGACTGGGGAAATGAATCTCTCTGTTACTCATCCGTTCACCCTCCTCTGTCTTCCCCTCCAGCATCCTAAACATAACCGATGCGGTCGGAGACACGATGGTGGACTACCAAAGCTCCTTCACACTGGTTGCTCCTGCCGTTGCTATGTCGGTGATGGATGTATATCCAGGACAGTTTAGCAGTTTGACATTCGGGGTGTCATCCGACCGCGCAGGCACAAAGCCTGAGGTGAGTGAAGTCACAATGACAACAACCAACGATGTCCTCTATCACATTGGTATTGTTGATTCATGCAGACTGAGTCTGAGCTTAAGAGAGAATTAAGACATTTCTCTTTGTGTTGTAGATATTCATCAACGAGTATCCCTTCAACGGCACGGTGGCGTACATCTCCCTGCCGTCGGCCCTGCAGCACAGCTTCCCACAGAGCAGCTCCAACCAGAGCACGGCGAGGGTCAAGTTTCAGTTCTTCGGCACCCCAATGCTCTTTCAGGTACTGTTTACTATGCATATGTGAAAGGAAACGGAAAAACATGCAAAAAAACCCATCAGTGTTTTAATTTTATACATGGTTATATTTAGGGAAGCAAACGTGCACATGCATTGTGTTATTATTATTTTCAGAGCAGCCAAACAGGGTTGAGTCTCAACACCTTTGTGGTGTCGGCCAGTGTGACGAATGCCACCTCTCCAATCAAAGACCTGGATGAAGATGTCAAAGTCACGCTCCACCATCTGACACCCAATACAGTAGGCTCAGCTCGCCTTTTAACGTACGGCTCGCCGCTGAAGGACATTGTCCCAGAGTCACCGCCGCTTACACTGCTGCTGATATGATGAATAGATGGGTTTTGGTAACAGCTTTTCATTTCCATCTCCTTTGAAGCTTCAGAAGAACATGCAGTGTGCGTACTGGAACTTCAATAAAAACAGTAGGTCCTGCTCTCAATGATCACGTCCATCGCTGGATGAGCTGCGTGATACTAAACGTCTGCGTCTTCCCCTAGACGGACAGGGAAGCTGGGATGATTACGGCTGCAGGACGTTCAACAGCAGCTCGGAATACACCACGTGCCTCTGTGATCACCTCACGCATTTCGGAGTTCTTCTGGTCTGCATTTAATCTTTTTTTTTTTTTACCCTTAGAGAGACTGCAGTACGCAGCTCTGGCCAAGGGGGAGTGGTTCAACTCAAATTCACCAGCAGAGGGAGATCAAAGCACAATATATAACTTTATATATATATATATATATATATAAAAAGTTAACTCCTTTCAAGCTCAGTCTGACACAATTCATTATTTTTGATTAGACCACATCTTTCTGACATATGCCCCCTTTTCTCTTTTTTTTTCTATATAAAATATTCAAATATGTCATATCTAATAATGACATCGAACAGCTACATAATTTAGACGGATTTGCATTGTAACATGTTTGAAAATTGAATATCACGGTTAAAAACTCCTCTTACTGAAATTGACACTTTTAATTTCTAATTTGCACACAGTGGTGCTGGAGTCAGCTTGTTATCGGAGTGGTCATCCCTGTCCTTGGTAACCCTGTGAGAACAGGACCTGCGCCGTCTGTGTCTATGAGAGTTATTTGTGGCACACCAGGAAATAAGTACACCTGTTCTTACAACCCTGTGTCGTGTGTGTCTAGGATGTCTCCAGGACTCAGGTGGACGCGGCTAATGAGCAGATCCTGACCATCATCACCTACGCTGGATGTGGAGTCTCATCGGTGTTCTTGGGAGTCACCATTCTCACTTACACCGCCTTCGAGTGAGACTCCGACCACCGAGCTGCTATTTTACAACTGTTTCCTACATGTTGTGCACGCAGACTGGTAACCTGTTGATAGGTCTTAAAGGTTATGTTAACACTAATGCACTAATGGACGCTTTTCCTCCCGTCTCCTTCTCAGAAAGCTCCGTCGAGACTACCCCTCTCAGATCCTCATCAACCTCTCCCTGGCCCTGCTGGGCTTGAACCTCGTGTTTCTGGTCAACTCCTGGCTGTCCTCCTGGGGTGTATATGGCGTCTGTGTGGCTGTAGCTTCCGCGTTGCACTACTTCCTCCTGGCGTCATTCACCTGGATGGGGTTAGAGGCCGTCAACATGTACTTTGCACTCGTCAAGGTCTTCAACGTCTACGTGCCCTCTTACATCCTCAAGTTCTGTGCCCTGGGATGGGGTTAGTCACACGCTTAAGCCACTTTCAGGTCGCTGCCGGCCAAAGCAGTGTCTCTTTTAGCTGGACATTGCTGTTGACTTAAATAATGAATAGTGGGTCAATAGTTATAACCCTGTCACGATAACAATGCTATGCTATGTTTGAACCTCCAGGGATTCCTCTGGTGATCTGCATCCTGGTGCTCATCGTGGACAGAGAGGCCTACGGCAGTCACCTCTACACAGACGCTCATCGTAGCCTGCAGCCTTTGGACACCTCGAACAACTTGTGAGCTCTGCTTCATCTTATATTCATTTTCCAGGTTTCAATCAACAGTATACAATCTACATGTATATTAGTATTTACATGTGTACTACTACATTATGCACACATGGTTGTTCATGTTTTCAACTGCCCGATCAAACTAGTCTTACGTGTAAAAAGTGTCAAACTGAAAGTCATTTTCAAATGTGGTTGTGAAACGTTTTCCGTCCTTCCTCCTCGTTAGTGCTGAGTTTCTCATTCAAACCATTGTTCCCTCAGCTGTTGGCTTCAGGACGATGTGACATTTTACGTGTCTGTTGTCGCCTACTCGGTGCTGGTCTTTCTCTTCAACATCGCGGTAAATCATTTTCATATTTGAATAAAATGTCAAAAAGTTCAAACTACTTAAACACTCAGCTATGTCCACATTTTACTGGTAAATATATCAGCAGTCTCCTAATCGTCTCATTTGAAGAAGGAATATCTACAATTATTTCATTGTATCGTTGTTTCCATGTAATTTAACTTCAATAAGCCTTCTTTTGAGTCTTCTTTCAGGTTTTTGTGGTGGTACTGATCCAGATTCGCCACATGCGAGACAATCGCCCGGCTGGGACCCGCAGCGGACTCATGCAGGACCTGAAGGGGGTGGCCAGCCTCACCTTGTTACTAGGACTAACGTGGACTGTTGGGTTCTTCACCTGGGGACCAGCCAGAGTATTTTTGCTCTACCTTTTCGCTGGACTCAACACCCTGCAAGGTTGTAGCTTCTTTCTTGCTTCGATATGTTCAGCGAAAGGCATGCTGGGTAATTTACGTCGAAATATGTAATCAGAGCGAATGTGCGCCATGTAAGGACCATTTGTACCAACAGATGTGTCCTGAAGTGACACGTACGAGTGATGTACCGCTATATAAATAATTTAGTGACGGTTTGCGAACCTCAAATGCAGTTTTCCTCAACATTCCACTTCAAAAGAAATCAGATTTTTCAAAAAAAGAAAAGGGGAATCAGGCTGAATGATGCAACTATTTCTCCGCTACCTTTACCTCGACTGGTCTTTGTTATATTGCCATATGTTTCATCTGGGAGTGACGCAACAAAATCCCACCAGTTTTTACTCTAGGGATAGAAAAGTATCGTTAAAGTGGACTTTAGAAATAACTGCTGAGGAGCAAAGTAAAACAAATCCAGGTCCAATCTTGTTTTTCAAAGCTCATCAGCATGTTTTATATTCCAGGACTTTTTATCTTCCTCTTCCACTGCCTGATGAAGGAAAATGTCCGGAAACAGTGGAGGATTCACCTCTGCTTTGGCCGTTTCCGACTTGAAGAGTATTCTGGTATGGCAGCCACACATTGTATGATGTCATCTGATAACTCAAACTACTTTTATGGTGACATATTTATATACAGATATATTTTGTCACCACTGTTTGTGAAAGCGGAATCATCCTCGTGAGATTAATCGATTACAATCCTGGACTTGATATCTGTTATCTGTGTTCGGTGTTGCTGTCCAGAGTGGAGCAACTCTGCATCAGTTGGATTTACAGCCAAACCCAAATCTATTCCTCCACGAGCACTCGTACCGTCGGTCTGCTCAGTCAAGTCCAGCTCCACGAACAGCACATCGGCCTCCTCCGACTCGAGCCAGAGGAACTCGTCCTGCAAGAGACCAGACCTGGGTGAGGAAGCAAAGCATCGTGACTCCAGAGCAGCTCACCATCCGTCTGCCAACACTGAAATCGTTTCAGCTCACCGACGAGCCAAAATGATGAGAGACAATGATAGAAAGTTCCACAGCGACACAACATTAATACCCACACTACATTTGTCAAAGTAAATCTTAGTCAAATTGAAAAAAAGAAATGTACTCAATCTAAATAGAGTAAATTATGCTCTTGCTTTAGAGTTAATAATTAGGAGTATTTGTTATTCTATTCAGTGTTTATATTTAAGTCTACATGATGATAATTCACTGGATTTCAATCAATTTGTATATAGAATTGTTATAAATTGGATTCAATTCTAAATATAATTCTACACTTTATAGAATTGGATTCTCTTCCATCCCATAAACAGTCCGGCGTGGTGAGAGGTTTCAAGAGGTTTCATGGCGGAGGAAACAGAACTTAAAGAACCGTGATGGGCGTGGTCACGCTGTTTTACACCAATAGATTTTATTCTGAATATTTGTTCCTACTCTACTGGCTACGCCTAGTAATTACGCTCCAAAATGATGAAAAATACTACTTTGGAGGAAAATAATAGTAACCGAAAAGGACTCGCCCGTTTTTCCTGTGCATGAATAAAAGCTAATTTGTAAAAATGTGTTTTGAGAGATAAACCACCATGGGTTATTCTTTTTTTAAGATGAAACTTTTTTAATTCTACTCTATTATTAAGACATTTAGGGTTTCAGTCAAATGTTATAATTCATCTTCAAGATTCATATGAAATAATGATGATCAGTTTTAGTCAGACATAACAGTCCCTTGGCTGCCAGAATCACTGTGAAGGTCACTGCATTTATTAATGAGGCTGCACTGGCGTTAAATAATGACATGAAAGCCGTGGCAATTGAGCATAAAAGGACATCATTGTTATTTCGTAAAGGTTTCCTTTACCATCCGACGGCTCAATTTAAGTTAAACTATTCTCAAACCACACTTGAGAAAACGTCTGTTTTTCACATCTGATTTGTTTTTGTTGTTGGATCTTTAATTATCTTTTAGGCCTTTTTGTGAATTCCCTGACTCTCCCTCGCGCCCAGACACGCTCCTCAGGCCCAGAAGCTCCGCCTCCACAGAGGGCAACGACCCCGACACCTGGATGGAACAGCCACTTGCTTGGCCAGCAAGAACAAAGATGAAACACACAAGACCAGGCGCAAGCATTTGCATACAGACACATGCAGACATGCAAATTCCAGAAACTGCCATGAAATCTTGAAAAGAAAAAAAAAAAAGCAGCATTAACATATATCGTATTTCAATAAAGAGATATGAAATTAATTGTATTGTATTCCATCTTCATTAGGTAATTTTACCATGCAATTCTATTGTTTTGTGTTTTTGCTAAATATTGTAAAAGAGCCTGTAATTATTTAGACATGAGTAGTTGCATCCGTTCCAAGGAGGAGTTGGTTGCCAAGCAACTGGTGAGTGGAGCCATGGTGACAATGGACCGTGGTATGAGGAAATACACATTTTAATTTAAGATGATGCAAGGCTCGCCGTGTTCCCGTTTCACCTCGATTTGTGACCAAAAATGTGTATTTTATAGGTTAAGCTAAGAAATTAAGATCCAGTCTTTCCTTAATCCCTTCAATAGGATGATGAGCGGATCACACCATCGATGTGTGACTGCTGACTTGTTCATGTAAATGCTGACACCTTTCTAGTGATGAGCATGTGATGGCCCAAAATAGTTTGTTTTAAAAATACCACTGACTTTGATTGGTAGCATTATGGAGACATAACTGGAGTCCATACACTTGTCCCTATAAAGTTTGACATGTATGTGGGTTAGGGTTGCTGGTGTTTTAATATGGACTGTCCTTGACTCCTGCACAGTGTAAAGCTCACCCAGAGGCTGGCAACACCTGGTCTCACAAAACCTACTTAGCGACCAGCAAAGGTGTTGAGGTCATAGTTTGGGAATTGCACCAGTTCCAGTTTAACTAATATACTAAATCAATTAAGTGTCAATAGACTGCCGAGCGGTTCCAAGTGTTATTATTGTTGGTGCTGCTGTCACAAAGACACTCGGGTGGCGTCTCTGTGCCGTGAACCAAACATTCATTTTCTCGGGCGATCCCACCAGGTGGCAGACAGCAATGCAGTGTGAAAGCCGGGCTTCTAGGGAACCAATCTAAATGCTGGTGGTGTCTTGTTTCTAGTGTTATTACGCTGTGCACTCAATACTTACTTTATAAAGAAAAAATTAAATAAAAACTACCACTTAAAGCAAACTGTGTAAAACAGCTTAAGATTGATACAAAATACTGTGTGCTTCCAAATGATCAGATAGATTAAACAAAAAGGAAAAAGATACGAAATTTGAGGTGTCAACATTTTTTTTTAAAAATTGTATTTAAATTACTGAGTTAAAGGAGACTTTAAGAAATAAAATCAAATTCAATTATACTGAGATACTATTTATTTTGAAAACAGGATTTATTACCTTTAAAAAAATCAATAAAACTAGAGTGGACATCAAGGAAGTTAAAACGTTGGTCATTCAGCTCCGGGTTGGTTGGCACATGAACACAAATGTGATAATGGGTGATAATGCAGCTCAATTCTACTTGACAGGAAGAAACAAATGTGGACCTATAAACCATGTTTTTCCACCCACAACCCATTCAAATTGAATATTTCACTGTGGTGTACAACAGTAGGGTCTCGTTTATTTTTCTCAAACACCTACACAGACTGAAAAGAGCAACATTATACATAAACAGAACTAAACTGAACTGAACTTACGGTTAAAAGGTTGAATATGAAGTACAGAGCGAACAGCAGGAAACAAACTCAAGAGGAACTTAAACTTCTTCATGTAACGTCATCAAGAGCACGTTCAAGTGCTGAAGCAGTCCACCAGCTTTTTGGAATCCCAAGGACCCGCCTGGTTGCTCAGAAACCGCTGATTGACCAGATCTTTGACCGTCTGGTAGACGACGGCTTCCACCTGGAAAACAAATCATTCACAACTTCATGCATCACATTTGTCTGATAACTGCAATGATGCAAAGTTGTTGATGTAACGATAGCTCGCACACACATACACACGCACGCACACGCACACACACCTTGATGCTGTGGTAAGTGGGAAGCTCCAGCAGATAGCCATGCCCACCCAGCTGTGCAACTCGGAGGAAATAGCTGTAGAAGGCTCTCTTGCAAAGTCTGCTGGAGAAGCCCGGCCCACTCACAGATGGAGAGCTGGGAAACAACAAAGTGCAATGAATGCTTCCCTTTACTGCCATCAATCGTCTTTCAAACACTGCGTTATATATTATCCAACCTCATAACAATGCCTTGGTTTTTTTAAAGAGATTATCGAATCCTTCGCGTCCCATATTGTTGAGATAGGAGCTACAGACACAATTTGACAGTATGTTGTATCCAGTTGCAATATACGATACAAATACATCCAAAAAGCTGTTGTGGTTATTATCGGTGCAACAAGCAAGTCAAGCCCTTCGTGCTTTGTAGTACGTGTAACACACACTCCTTCACCAATGATTCATGCAGAAGCTCGCCAGTTAATTCGCAGCACTGAGGGGAGGCTGCTGCCTCTTCAAGCATCCACTTGTAAGACTAAAAACTGTAAATGTGCGTTTAGTGCATTGCTCTTAACACTGTCCACCTCTAACACTATTTTGGAAGATGCAGTCTCCGCTTCAGGGGTTTTGTTGGGCTGAGTATTGGAAAAAAAAAAAAGTGTTTGGCAAGACAATTCTTATGTGCTGTTACAGAAATAATGTAAAGTGTGTTCTGGCTGAGAGATGGAAGGGTTTCCCACAGGCAGCACTTACCACTGCTGCTACTCCTGAGGGAAACCCTGGAGAGGATCCCTGAAGAGCAGACCAGCAGTGAGATCCCAGAGTGAAAATTTGGGGTGGTATCGAGGATATGACAGCATCGACAGAAGCCGGCACTAGCAGATGGCTGTGCAGGGTGATCCATGACCACCACAATGTCTACAGCCTACTATATTCCTTTCTCCTGAACAATTCATTCCACATATAATGTTTTCTACTACGCAAAATCAAGAGATTTGAGTGCAAGTCAAGGTTTTTATGAAGCAATTATTAAAGAAATCCATTCATAAAAGAAGCTTAGATTAATTGGCATGCTACTTTTACATAACCAAATTAAAAAAGTCTCAATGACAGCAGAAGCTTCTTCTCCTTGAGGTGTCACACTATAATTTGTATGTTCTTTTCAGTAGATGTTCTTAGCATCCTTTCAATTTGTCTTCGCCTCCCCGTACACGTTTAATGTCCTGTATTCTTGCCCTTAAATGTATTCTCTTCTTTTTCAGGGAGCCTCTTTTTCATTGCCTATTTATAGGTTATTGTGCGAAACGTCCTGCGGAGCTCATCCTGACACTTTAAAACACAATGTCGCCCATAAAACGAATAGTTCAGGCTGCAGGACGGAAGCTGAAATACGGAGCAACACTGCGAGCGCCAAGCACGATCGCACAATCTATTTCTGGCTGTAATCGCTGCCCAAGGACAACACAGCCTCCAGTGAGAGCCACGTCTGCGTGACACTCCAACTACTGGACATCAGCAGTTGTCTGCAGCTTCAAAACCGAGGCATGGCAGGAGCCCCAGGCATCGCTGAGACCGTCAAACAAACACACTGCATCAGGCACTGCCAGCAGTTCCAACCCTGGAACTGGCTGCTGGAGTGTAAATGAAGTAAGCCTTAGTCAGCTCGAGACTCATACAGGACATTATATAAAAAGGTCCCACATTCTGAGGCAGGGAAAAGTTAGTGAAATTTGAACATTATGCAGCTTGCAGAAAGACCAAGCGCTGGAGATGGATTTATTGTGCGTGCGTTTGTATCCTACCCATCAATGACAAAGCCCTTGCCACTGTCCAGAACTTCAACGCCCTTGTCTCCGAGGCACCAGTTGACACTGAGATCACTATGGGCGGTCTCAACAGGCCCCACCGAGTCGTCACAGAGGAAGAAGATGTTGTGTTTTCTGTAGGACGGCGGCAGGAAGTCTTCCCATCCATCCCCGAGTCGCATGTTGGCGATATCAGACACTTCCTCATTTAAGAGCTCCTGAACTCCTAAATAAACCACATTTGCATCTCAGCATTTGCACAGTAATTTAGAAACAGGTGAAATAAATGAAATGTCTAAAATAACATATTGAAAATAAATCCATGTCAGCTAGTACAGCTTCAAAAACATCTCAATTTCTGCATGACAGCATTGGAAATACAACATGTGTTAAACTAGGCTTTACACTAAAGTATGGTAAAACGAGTGCAACCTCCACCTAGAGTTAAAGTTTAAAATAAATACAGAATTAAACTTTAAAATGTAATTTTGGAAAATATGCTTATTTTCTTTCCTGTCAAGAGTTAGAGGAATAGATTGATTCTACCCTCATGTCTGCATGCTAAACATGAAGCTACAGCCAGCAGCCAATTTGCTTAGCATAAAGACTGGAGAAACAGCCACTCTGCCTTTGTCCAAATGTAATGCAATCTGTCTACCAACACCTCCGTTATGTTAGGAAAAGATTTCATGAGGTACTTTCTGAACAATTCTTCATTGAGAGCAGAAAGCTTCTGGCTGTGACTTCACATTTAGCATCTGAGAGTCTTCTTACAAAACTCACTAAAATAACAAAATAAGCGCATTCCCTAAAATATCTAATAGTTACTTTATATACAACATGAAGAGCATTGAAAAAAGGTAAGAAAAAAACATAGCATCAAAGGAATATTTGTAATGTAAAAATATAGTGGAGTTATGTCATCCTGAGTAAAATTAAATCGCTCTCCTGTGTGTGCGCTGTAATTCGAGTGACTCAGTGCTTTGATGACAAGGCCAGGCCGGCCTTGCATGCTACTTCAAGCATGTTACTGCATGTGAGACCCTCAACGCGGAACCATAGCCCCCTTCCTCCGGTTCCCCCGGGTAAACACCGTTAGCACTGTAGTTCAGCCATGGCGATGTTGCGAGCCGTGTGGAGACACGATGTGAGATGGGATTGAGCACCTTTACCTAGCACCATGCTGCTGATGTAAAGCGGCTGGATGAAGTGGCTCAGTAATGCACCCTGCACCCCAGTGACAGTCCAGCGGCACAATTTGTCACTACCAGACATGCAGCAGACTTTGGCCCCCCACACACTCGGGTCAAGACTGGCTACAGGGACCAGCGGGCCCTTGGCATGACACTGCAGCTTCATATCTGTTGACATATTCACAGGGTCCCTAAAGAAGACAGAACGTATTATTATCTTCAGGGAAATTATTAATAGGCTAATAACGATAATGTGTTTTACAACATTTGTAGGATGCATTGCTATCAACAAAGTACAAAGAGGGGAAGAACAGTACTTGAAGGAGAAGTTCTTCGCTGCTCCTTCAGGACACTGATTGGTGTAGAGATGCAGACTAGTGTTGGGTTTGAGCTGAAGCTGATGGCTGTCTGCACTACTCTCAAAAACACAGTTCTTCTTGGCCTTTGGATCAGCATCAAAGAACAGCAGAAGCTGTTTGTACAGAAACCTGAAAATACAATTTTTAAACCGACACGTTCAATCTACGAGAAGCACCATCAACGGCTGCTCCAGGCTGATCCGCTCTAACAAGAGGAGGGAAGGACCATCATGACTGAAGAAAAAGAATTAGCTATACATTTTATTAGTATTTTTTATTCAGACTTTGTAAATTAGCAGTTTTGTACCTTTTGAGAGCCCGTCTGGCGATGATGATGGCATGGCAGTCATGGACCATTGTTCCATTGTAGCAAAGCCACTTGCTGCAGCATGAATGGCCAGCTCCCAACGCCACCACCTTGTAATGCTCACAGGGACCATCTGCTGTGTCCAGCACTTCAGGAGGAAAAAGGTGTGTGAAGGGCATTCAACGAGGTGAAAAAGCAATGACACATGTTTAACAATATATTTGAAATGCTTTGATTGAATATAAAAGAAGCAAACAAGAGTGAAATGCCTCCGAAAGGACTTGCCAGTCATAGTCTATCTTTGAATAAAGAAAAGTAAGAAATTACAGCACTACGGCATTAAAATGTCAAAATCGTGGTTGGCAATGGAAAGCATGGGGATAAATGATGTTACTATTCTGAGCGTGAAGCAACATTCTGACAGTACATGAAGATAAACAGAAATGTCTCATCTACAATACTGTAAATTATCCTAAAGATCAAAAGTCAATGTCTTTCTTTTATAGTCTAACTTTATTCTTCTATGTAGATGGACAGTATTTTTATACAGCTAATCAAATCTAAAATAAAGTGTGATGTACCATATGCAGAGCAGGCAGACATTTAAAAAAAAGTAGAAAATAAATATATGAATATAATGAAAATCCAATGTGTATTACACTAACATACCTCGTATCAAGACAAATGCTGCCATGTGGCTCTTGCAGCTGTAGAAATCCAGGCACATCTTCAGGAGGCTGTCAAACTTCTCACTACTTACTGCTGACATGGACTTCTTGTGCCAGTCAGATCTCCAAACTGGAAGACAAAAATGAAACCAAAAGACAGCGATGTATAAGGAATAGAATGTATTTTGGACATCACAATGTTAACGCTGTTCTGAAAAACCTTTTAGATGCAAGTGATGAGAAGTATTGCTCGCCTTAAGCATGTATATAATATTATACTGCACAAAGTGTGCTGGGTAGTTGATTGACTTAAGATGTATGACCTTTTTGTTTTGTCTAAAATAGTTTTCACTTTTTTTTTTTTTTTTACTTCGATCGCAAAGTCAAATTAAGTGGTTCAGATAAAAAAAAAATATATATTATAGACTGTTGCTTAACATTGCTACAATATATTATATAGTTCAGTACATGAAGATATACCATCTTAAATGCAATAACAGAATTGCATTTCTATTTTATTTTCTTTGCCTTATGCAACAACTTTTATTTTTCCCTGGAAATGTAGCAGTGGGTCTGGCCCAGTATTATGAATGTAGCAGACAAACCTAAACATCTAGTTACAAGGACTGTAGTTGTAAATTCTTTTGAAGACACTTTTGTTCAAAGCAACTCACAATAAGTGCTTTCAGCTCTTGTTTTAGTAGTGGGAGCATGAGGTGTGTAAAGAGATGATTCTCAGTCTATGTAGAAAGATGTGTAATGACTGCTGTCCTGACTTTAGGACTGAGAAGAGCCTCGACCGAAACAAGTCACAACTCGGTTCTCGGAGTGAACGGAAAGCGAATGGTCCAGAGGACACGATCCTTGTTCGTTTTTCTGTGTCTTTTAGGAAGGAGCAGTTCTTTACCAGAGACGACAGCTTAGATGTAAGCTGCAACAGGGAGCCAGATTATGATTGGATCATGAATGCTGCCATCACACACTAAGAGTACTACTACTGCACCGTCAGTCTTATCTGGATTCTTGAGATCCTTGATCTGGTCCAGGATGAGCTTTTCATCCGAGCGTATGATTGCAGCGGGTGACGTGCCACGGGGAGACAGGGCACCGTGGTCATCATTAAAGTCTTTATCCTGAAAAAAAAAAATCATTCTGATGGTTTCGCACATGTGAAAAGACAAGACGCACAAATTAAGACCAATTAATGTTGACAATGTGTGGTTCAAAGTTCAGATAAAGTGACTGCTGGTGATTTTGAACCCCTCCAGATAGCTGGAGCTGGAGGTTACCTTTTAGGCGTTGCTATACTTGCCAGTCAAGTAATCTGTTGTTAATTATCACAGGTGTTGAGATTTCACTTTCATGTCCAATTTTCAAATATGGCCAAATACAGTCATTTATTCCCACAACATTTCAGTTTGTCTGTGAAGGATAGCGTCCACATGACAGCAGGTGATTGCATATAAAAGGTTTCATATAAAGTTTTTCCCCACGAGGAAATTGATGATTATCTTTTTTTTTATAGATTAAATAAATGTAAGAAAGCCTGGACAATAACCCATTACATCACCAAAGACATGGAGAACCCTGATGTTGACTCTCTCTTCATCTACCTCATCTTCTAATTGGGTGTCTCCGGAATCAAGTTTATCTTTGCGCAAGGGGATGAAAGCGCTCTCAATTCTGGGTCCGCAACCTCTTTCGGAAAGTAGGAGCTCATGGTCTCCGGAAGCAGGAAGATCCTTCCTACGATGGTAACAAACAAAGAAAAGATGTAATATTAAATAAAGCAGCTAATCCTTCAAAATGTCTAAATGACTGTAAACGAACATGTGCACATCCCACAATATCACAAAGCTGGCTAAACAGTTAGAGAGTATCTTTAATGAAATAAGGCTCATAATATATTTTCAATCAATAGCAGCTACAGTTCTGAACAGATTCTTGCGATGGAAGGAGGGTGAGGCTCAAGAGCAAAGCATCATTACAAGGCTCACGATTGCCTCATAAGCCCTTTGCCCTTACCTGTATGTAGTGAGTAGAAGTGAATCAAAATAGCCTGTGGACTCACAAATTGGATCACACCGCTTCATTTATGTTTCATATTTTCAGCTGAACAACTTTTTGGGGATATGTTTATGTGTAATTTAAGATAGTTTTTTGGTTCCCAATGTCATAGTTGACAGAAATGAAAAAAAAAGAGACACGATGACAAAAGGACCAAAGGTTGAAACCAGATTCAAACCAACTTGAATCTGACATGATGAGCTACTGGATTGTCTCCTGTGACTATGGAAACTCTCATTAATGAGCTGCAGGAACCGACAGTGTGTGTTTGCCCAATTTGGACGGGACATACTCGCCAACAGGCTCCTTACCGGCCCCATCTGAAACCGCAGTAACAAGCAGCCACAACAAAACAAAAGTTGAATTGCTGATGACAGCTTGGTTGCATTGAATCAGAGTGCACCCCAAAAACGAAAAAAAGGCCTAAAGTGAAATAGGGTCAAGTCAGGCCAAATACAAAAGTTAGTCATATTTAAAAACAAGGTTAATGTGTCACCATTGAAATGAGCTCAAACATCAAGGCATACTCTGAAAAATTGGGAAAACAAGAGGGTACCAGAATTCTATAATATAGTATAGTTTATATATATATTTGTTTTTTTACATAAAAAAATTAATGGATCGTTGCTTCATGCCCAAAATAGTAACATCACTGCACTTATCACAGTGCTTGCCAGTGCTAACCACAATGTCTGACATTTTTTTTCTTTTCCTTATATAAAAGTCCTTTCGGTAGCATTTCACTGTAGTTCTTCTTTTTGTCTTTTGTTGTTTCACCTCTTATTTTTCTTCTTAATCGTCAAGTAAAACACATTGTGCATCCCCCTGGTAGGAAACGTGCAAACAAATAAAGCCTGCCTTACTTTTCCTTGCACAATACAATACTGACAACTTTTTCCTTACCTCAGTCCAGCAGCACCACGATAAACCGACACATCGTCTGTCAGCTGTACCTGAGGACTGCGAAGGTGCAAACTTGAGTCAAAGTCTCGAAGAGACCGAAAACAAGCAGCGGTCTTTTTTGGGCTGTACTTCAATGCTTTCTGATCCGCCATGATTTTCTTAAAACCTGTAAAAAAAAGTGTCAAAAGTCCAACTGTATCACAATGACAAGAATACTTGCTACATGCTGCAACAGAAAAAAATGTAATTAAAAAAATAATAATTAACAAATCTGAAATAGATCATTTTTAAAACAACTTCAAATTCCACAATTTGCAAATCATTTAAAACATGTTTTACTTGACTCCATACAAGAACTGGGTGAACTGAACTAAAACGAGCCGTTCTTGTTTGTGTATTTTTATTTATTAAACGGATGTCGGATTGAAGAGATAATATACACTCAAGTTATGTTTCTGCGATTTTACAGTTATCAGGAGTTCGACACAATTAACACAAACTTTAGTATAAATAAGCGTTTTCTTTAACGCTATTAAATGAAACATGTGTCTAGACTATTTTAGTGTCCAGTTTCTCAATCATGACGATTTGTATTAGTCATAAACAGTCCATTTAGATAACAGGACAGGTGGGACATCAGGTTTATAACTGTAATCAGCAATACCATTATTGTTTTTCTCAGTACTTTCCGCCAATGTTAACTTTAAAAATTTAATTGAGAACGATTAGCCGGTCACAAAATAACCTATAATATGGCCAAACGCAGTGTAATGTTATATAACGTTGGTTGAATACACTTAACGCAGTCAACAAAGGTGGACGACATTAAACGCGACACCCAGTTAGCAACGAAACTAACACCAGTTAGCTTACTGATCCAAACGGACTAAACATGGCGGACTTCGTCGACGCCATTCCTGCTCCAACAGACAACGCCGCCAGTCCGAGAAAAACAAACAAACACATTGTACATATCGGTTCATGTTTACCTTCAGGCCAACCCCAGAGCCGAGAGGGACGAGCTAACGTCCACGTGTCTGGATTCAGGTCACGGGGAGGTGACGCCGGCAGCCTTGGAGGTCAAAGGTCAAGTGGAGGAGCGAATAGGTTTCAATGCATTTGGTGCTTTTGCAATCAAGCTGCGTGTTTATATGATAATATGAACAAACCTGCAGCCTAATATAGTGGTTTTCAAATGGGGTTACGTGTTCCCTGGTGGTACGTGAAGGCACTCCAGGGGGTACATGAGATTTGTAAAAAAAAAAAAAAACATATTTTAAATTAGCATTCATTCAAAAATCCTTAAAAAAATGTTATTTAATAAATATTCAAGAACACGTACAAGTGTAAGTTCATAAAATGAATTTGATATATTCTATATTCAATAAGACACCGATGGCACAGTGCTGTGCATTACATATTTTCTCTACTACAGAAAAACTACAAAAGCTTTGTGCTGGTTAGGGCGTAATTAGCTGAAGACATATTTCACAGGCTGAAATCACTACATCGCTGAAAAAAGGTTGAAAAGCACTAGCCTTATATTTCCATCTTAAAGACTCTTAAAGAAATGTACTACTCATTATATGAACAATGTCTGTGCTATTCATTTAATGTGCTGTTACATTGTTAATTATGTACACATGACATAATATTGCTTCTGTCCATCCTGCAGAGGGATGATCCTCCTCTGTTTCTCTCCTAAAGAGTTCTTCCTTTTTTCCCTGTCAAAGTTTTTTCCAGTTTTTTTCTGATCCGATGTGAGGTCCCTGGACAGGGATGTCGTATGTGTACAGTTGTAAAGTTTGCAAGTTTGCAAATTTGTGATTTTGGGCTATACAAAATAAACATAATTTATTTTCATTTAATTAAAGCATGTACACTATATTGATAAATGTAAGTGGACACGTGTCACCTTACCTGTACCACCAGATGTTATTGTTAATTTCTCATTCCTAAACCATGGACATTCACATTATATTGGAATAGCCTGTTGTATTGAGACTTTGGACCCGGTTTTGGACTTTTGTTGGACACTGATTGGATCTGCTGCCACAGTTAAGATATCACAAGATATTACTGTATGCGAAAGGGGTTTAGATTTCCCTAAATTGGAACTAAAAGGCTGGTTAAAGCTATGATGTTCAGACCAAGAGTATGAGTTTACAATCTTTTGGACATG
This sequence comes from Clinocottus analis, assembly GCF_023055335.1. Taxonomy (NCBI): domain Eukaryota; kingdom Metazoa; phylum Chordata; class Actinopteri; order Perciformes; family Cottidae; genus Clinocottus; species Clinocottus analis. Next base: position 9,331,692 of record NW_027176207.1, on the reverse strand, counting down.
TAGTGAATAAAGCCGTGTACCATGTAAGTACATGGTGACTGTCAATTGTTGAATAACAAATTACATAAATACTGTAACTGAGGCATCACTTAAAATACACATGATGAAATCAGGGGACGTCCACTCATGTTAGTTGGGTAAATATAACGGTTTCAAATTCCTATTTACACAGTGAGATCTGTGTGGATGTCACCGTTTTGGTTTGGAATTTAGATTTGATGTGGGAAATGGGAGGAAACGAAAGAGCGGGTCAGTCATGTTTTATGTATAGACAACATAAATAAGCAAATGGGTACAGAATGGTTTGGTGATTTCTATGAATTTTAAATCTGTAGCGCTGCCCACGCATACACACTATAAACACCAAACGCATGCGCTGAAAAGCTCCCACATTTAAATGAGTTTGCGGTTGTAAAAATTCAATCACACACACACTTTACTAAGCCACTATAAGTGTATGGCGTTATTTGCAGTAGAGTAAATGTTCCCCTGGTCCTTATGCAGCTCAAGAATTAACTATATTTCTATTCTGTCTTTACCTCAAGAGAAAACCTTCATATCGGCCTCTCCTGAGCCAAGCGAAGCTTTCATGTGAGCGTATGTGTGTATGTGTGTGCGTGTGCATGTGTGCATATGTCACAGTGTGTCTGTGTTTCACAAGAGACTCTGAAATGTTAAATTTCTCCCACCTCAAGAGAGCCAGCTCAGGTGCAATGGAAAACTATCCCATGTATCATCTTCATTTTAAATAACACCTATTCCCTCCCTGTCTCCTCTCTCTTTGTCTCTTTACATTCCTTATTCTCTTCCTATCTATATCATTCCTTCTTCCACTTTTTTGCTTTCACACCCACACACTTTCTCACACACTGAGAGATTTCCCTGTTTTTTCTTTTTTCTTTGTAAAAGAAAAATCATCTTAATAGATTTTTTTTCTGCTCAGGGATAGTGTTTCCCAAATACACTATCACAGTTTTTGTGTTGGAATATGGACAGTCAAAACTGTGAAATATTGAGCCCATTGACAATTCTTCTAAACATATGCCATTGTGTGCATGTGTGTGAAAGTGTGATTGCATGTGTTTGTGTTTATCTGTAAAAAAAAAAAAGGAATGAAAAAGGCACAGTTGTTGAGCGTTGTTATTGATGCGCGACTGTCAGGGATAACACTGCGATGTATTAATTTATGCCAACACTGGAAATAAAAAACAGAATTTCAACCAACTAGATTTTCCCTCTGGTGTCCAGCATGTGCAGCTGCTGCAGTGTGTTCCAAATTGTGTGTTTACTGTGGTTATGCTGTACGTAAAAGACAAAATACCCAATGCAACAGCTGTTACAATGTTCATTTGGCAATAATAGCAGCATTTGCATGTGAAATCAAGATTTATTTGAGCTTTTCCAGAGTAAATAAAAAGATATAAGCACACTTAAATCTATGCAGAGAACCCTTTAATTTTTGGTCTAAAGAGTAAATAACTGAAAAACATTTTTTAGTCAGGGTTTATTTTTAGGATGGTAGAAATATCTGCATTCATTAAATCATAAATTGTACCGTTGTACCCATCAATGTTCTTCGACTTTTGGTCTGTAAATATAGGCATATTTGACATTAATTACTCTATATGAGATATTATATGGATTCATTTTAGAAGATGTTAGAAAATTCACTTGACACCTTGGAGTAAAATCATTAAAACAGGAACATTTATTCATTGCAAGGAAGGAGCAGAGTCAGAAGTACAACGTGATAGACAAATTGCATATCCAAGACTGCTCAATGATCTCTCAAAAAAACTCCTCTTAAATACACATCACGACAGTTCAATGAGAAGTCTGAATATAACCGTGAAACAGTCTGATCAGTAACTGATTAAGATTGAATATGTTGTTCCTCCAACAAAGACAAAATGTCTTCTTCAATTTATTACCTGGACGTACGTGTGTGTGTTTTCTTCAGGTGGTCCATTCCCAGTTTACCTTTGTGACCTATACATTAATGCTTACCAAGCATCATCTATGTTTATCCATCATCTTAACCGCTTATCCTCATTAGGGTCGCGGGGTGCTGGAGCCGATCCCAGCTGTCAAAGGGCGAAGGCAGGGTACACCCTGGACAGGTCGCCAGTTCATCACAGGGCACACATATAGACAGACAACCATTCACACTCACATTCACACCTACGGGCAATTTAGAGTCCAATTAACCTATGGATCATGTCTTTGGACTGTGGGAGGAAGCCGGAGAGAACCCACGCTGCCACGGGGAGAACATGCAAACTCCACACAGAAGAATCTGCCAGACCAGTATGCGAACCCCGCCCGGGATCCGAACCACAGACCCTCTTGCTGTGAGGCGTCAGTGCTAGCCACTACACCACCGTGCAGTCTATCTATGTTCATGAAATTCGATAAACATTCATTATTCATACTAAAATGGAAATATTGTAAATATATACGCAGTAGGGGAGACCGTATACAGGATTATTTAGAGTTGAATCAAAATGTATATGTTTTATTATGTATGACAAAAGTCACTGCACAGAGTATGACTGTATCACTGTTCTCTGTAATACATATGCTTCTGCATCCGATTTGATCTGCTCCTTTTATTCAGAGTGACATCAGACCGAGTGGTGGTGTACTCTAAAAAAACAAAACTTTGACATACTTGTCCAGCATACGCTTCTCATTCTCGAGTGAATAAAATATGAAATTTGGAAATCTGAAACTGATTTCCAACTGGGTCACTGCCTCCATGCACAACTGAACAGGGATAATTGGACATTCATATTTTTCTCATAAATGCATTTGACAGTCCTTTCCCCGGGCTCACCACTAGAGGGTAAAAGTCCTTCGCTCGCTCACTCTATTGGTTTATTTCTAAAACTCACACATGACCTACAAATCAGCTGCATCGGGCATGAGAGGGAACAGAGAGAAGAACTGCTTTCTCCTCAAATTATCCTCCTTTTTCTTCACAGTATTGCACTTGTACTGGATAATATTGCTAATCAAAAAATATAATTTCCAAGGATATGAAAGGTTTGGCCAGTTATTAATTCATTAATTAAGTTACTATTTAGGACTTTTATCAGACATCAGAGGACAACAAGATGATATTCCACATATAATCTCGACAATGATATGAATTGACATCCTTTGTAGGAAACATTATTTCTTTAATAATTTGGCCACAATTGATTTCCAATTCACGGTTCTTCTGAGTGCCTGTCTGCCTCTACCCCCTACAGCATATTCATATTTCTATAGTGGACATGTGATAGAAGTAGCTCAACATACTTGCTGGATTATTCCAACATCCTCCACACAGTCATAGTTGTTATGTTCATGCTGATGACTTCAATGATCGTCAGACTTTTCCTCTGGTCTTGGTCAAAATGTTTCACCAAGTGTTGCATGGATTCTTACATAAAAATTGGTACGCACATTCATATTCACATCAGGCTGATTTGTAAAAACTTTGATGATCCCTCTATGTTTTATTTAGCACCATCATTAGGTCCAAATATGCCCATTACTAGGGCTGTTCCAGCAGGCTGAACTGTACTTTAAAGCTCATAAGCAAATGTTAGCATGCTAACTCCTGAAACAAAGAGGATGCTAGCAAACTTTTTTGTCTGCAAGTGGTTTGAGACTATGTGTATAAACCTAGACAGGTGTTGTCTTTTAATCTCAGGAAAAGCAGTGGATTGTAGAGAGACACAGATCAAGCTCTTTCACCAGTGCATGAAGAAAGAGACTCGTGTTGAGTCCGTTTTTGATGTGCTGCCATCCAACTGTGTCGGGCAGAATCTCAAAAAGGTGTCGGCTACTGATATTAGGATGCACACAGCAGTCCAAAACATAAGCTACACTAGAAACAGAAAGCTATCCCTGACACATTCTGGGCTGGCATCTACATTCAATCAGGGCAGAGGGAGACTAAACAATATGCACTTAGTTTAGTTGTCCTTCCACTCGTCTTTTTTCGAAAGGGTTCAAAGTTTATAAGAAGCTTTATGTTTTTTTATATATCAATGGTGCTCAGTGCTTCTTCTATCTTTCTCTCCTTTACAGTCTCAGCCTGACTCTCTGTAGCTGCTGCTTCATGCATCTTTAAAAGATGAGAGGGAGGCTCCACTTTCTCACGCCATGTATGACGAGGAGGGAGAAAACACGAGACAGATGAAGGAGAACAGTAGGTGCCTAACCCACATACCATAAACACACACTCCACCACATTATGTTTATATAAAACTGAACCATCCTTTGTCTGCCTTTTTTTCTGTGTCGTGCGGTATTCCCCAAATCCTCTGCATTTCGTGTCGCTCTCGGTGATTCTCATCAGGATAATTATTCACACAGGCATCCGCGGCACAAGCATCTGCTTCTCCTTCTGTTGACCTCCCTCTGCCTCCCCCTCATTTTTTAAACTTTTGCGTCCTGCTCTCCTCTCCTTCTCTCAAATACACCTTTCACTTGCTTTCCCATCCTTGTTTCCTCCAACTCCTCTCCTTATGCTCAAGCCATTTCTGTGTGAACCACAGCATCTCTCCCATTCATTAGCCACATCACAGTCTTTACAAATTGCAAACATATTCTGTATACCGAAACGGGAAAATAACTGGTGCGAGAGGGGAACAGATGACAGGCGGCAAAGCGCACATTTGCAGAGAATGTTGTAGAAAATATACCTTAGAGATAAGAAGGAAGTGGGAGAATATGCACATATTATATGTTACACAAAACACATTTGCTAAATGTATCTTTGCTTTCAGCCGCAGTTACAGGGCAGACATGAGAGAGTAAGAACTGACATCAGATATGCAGGAGCCCATGCAGTAAACTATATCATCTGTGCATTAGCAGAATATCCGGTTGCAAGTCATTGCTGTATCATTTTACATATAATCCGTGCCAGGTGAAACCTCTTATCTCCAAAATGTACTTTTTTCTAGGATCTATGAGGAATGGACATGATTAATTTTTCTTGATGATGAAACATTTTTGGCATTAAGGATTGAGGTTTCATAAATTGGAGAGATTGAGAAGCTTTCGCATCCCTTCCAGTTTAAACAAACACATAAATGGAGTTATGAGGTTTACATATCACAGAAATGATGGCCACCACGGTTAAGACTATATATGTGCCTTTTAAGTGCCTTAATGGAATCAATATTGCAGCCGAGGTGTGTAGATACCTATCCCCGGATCACAATACTCTTAACAAAGCATATAGTCAACAGACGCTGACCTTGTATTATCACATTTAAGATGATATATGCGTCTGTGGAGGTTGGACCAACACATTACTGACCAGAGACACTGCCAGGAATCCAGGAATCAAATTAAAGGGTGAAGTGACTCCCACTTATGAAACCACATTATGTACTCAAGATAAAAACCAGCCCACTCTGTTGTCATCTCAAACCAATTAAGGAAAAGTACAAAGATGTTCGTCTGTACTCCCTAGGAAACGACAAATAATGCAATACCTAAAACACTCAACACTTTGTTCATCCCCTGTATTCCCTGTAGCCAGTCCAAGCTGGGTCTTGCTGTTTTAAGATACGGTGCACAAAGCCAGATAAGTAACACACACGGCTGTCACGCGGACCGATGTGCTCATTGTTGCTGATTGTAGGGATCGCCAGACTTTTCATCTAACACCGGAGTTTTATCTGAAATATCTTCAAATCTAATGGCATCCCTGTCAGCCTCAGCTGTACTTTGTGTTTCATGCTAAGAGGCATGCTCACAAGCTAAATTTAGATGGGGGAAGTAAACAAAGCTTATATGATCTGAGCATTTAGTCCAGCATTACAGACTAATCTTCTGTGTTCATCCTATCCAGCCCCATCTCCACATACTGAATAACAGGCATATATTTCAGGGCTTGTCCTGAAGCATCACAGTCTTCACCTTCTCTACTTGCTATATGTCTTTATTACACCCATTGCATCTGTTTTAACACTTATCCGGCCCATGATGTGCTATAAATAGCAAAACGGCATCTGCAAGGAATTTGGTGCTTTGGAACTACTGCACCACTCTACACAGAGGACATGGATGTTCATTTACAGTACGATGTTCACTGCACTCACAAGTTGGCATGGGATAGATTTAATGCTGAAACTATTAATTGATTTAAACGAAATTAATCAGCATTTTAAGTCATGAAAATCTGAAATCTAAATCTAATTGTAAAAAATAGTCGGCAGATGAATTCATAAAGTATATAATCAGTAATTGCTGCCCGAGATGTTGAGCACAGATGCCTTTTGTTTTTTACAGATACTTCACTGTACATACATACAGTATGTGATGCGTGACAGGATAGCGCTCTGTGTAACATGTAAAGTGGTTTTCCCATCACTGAGACTGATCTTTGTCTCACACAATGGCATTACAATCAAAAGGGAAGAGAGAAATGCAATACTTAGTTAATAGAAGGCACAGCTAATAAAACATCTAATTATATGCCCATACAATTAATAGAATGGAATATAACGTTATAGAATGGGGGAAATCTTCCACGCATATGCAGAAGAGACTCACATTACTCTCCAAATGAAATGTGGGGGGATGGGAACTCCTCGTAGCCACAGCAGGGGATATGCAGTATGCATATTCAGATGGCGAGGAATGCGTACAGTATGGTGTACAGTACGCATATAAAGGCTTTTCAGGCACAGGCACTGCACTGAGGTTAAACTCAAGCATATTTGGCGTTTAAAAAATGTACGTGAGCATAGGATACAATCTATAGGAAACAGAAGCTGGTCGATATCGGGCTTTGGGAATTTTAATAGTGCACAAAAGAGCAGTCGATGAAGAGAGACAGGGAGGCAAGGGCATCCATAAGACATTGCCCTGGCTCAAACATATCAATTAAACATCAATGGCCAGCGGGGCATCACTGCACGGACGGCACTGCACCTACGGATGTGAAACCCAGCAAGAATTCATGCATTCAACCAAGACTCCACGTCCAAAAATAGGGCTGTGTCGATTAAACATGAATGAATAAGAGATTGTTTGATGAGTTTGGCGTTTGTGTGCCTGTGTGTGTGTGTGTGTGTGTGTGTGTGTGTGTGTGTGTGTGTATGTGTGTGTGCGCACACTGGGTCTTTCCCCTGAGCGGTTCTGTTCTGTTCCTCTCCAAGGTGACGCCAGTTACCATGGCAGCAACATCAGCCCTCTACATCTCTCCCTCTTCCTACCCCTCTGTCTTCCTCTGGCTTTCTCTACTCCCATATTTTTCTCTCCCTCTTTCTCCCTTTATTTCTGTCTTCCGTCCTTCTGCCTCTCTTCCTCTCTCTGTCTTTCTCTCCTACCACAGTAAGCAGGCCACCAGCCTTCATTTACATGGCATCAGTTGGTCCACGGCCAGCCACTCTTGTCTCTGGCAACGAGTTATGGAAATTATGGAGATGTTACACATATCGCCACAATGCAATTCCACGATTCCCCCATAAATACTGTACAGTCGATTCCCATATCACTGATCTTCATTTGACCTTTGTGGTTGTTCTCACTTTGTTGTGTCTACACATTGCTATAAATATATAAATAAATTGAAATCCACACAGTTTTTATGGGTTTTCATTATCAGATTTGTAGTGTTGGATGCTATTTTTTTCTGAGTTGGTGATGTTTGTGTGGACGATATTCTAGTTCTGACACCGGCATTTCTATGCAACACCAAACCCAGAGTATTTCAAATGCAGCCTCTCTGGCCATGCTTTAATTCCCCATTCATTGGCGTTTCTGCTCCGTGTCTGTTAAGTAGGGCTTTTGTTTTGCATTTTTTCTCATTGATCTTCACCATTCGTCAGGCTATTCATCTGCTCTTTTCTGTTTAGTTTGAACAATGAAACAACATGCGTCAGTAGGAAAACAGACGGGAGAGAGCAGATACAGCAGTGTAATCTAGAGGAGGGATTTCCATTCCCGGTAGAAATCAATACACTGAGATCTAATATCTTGGGAACGTATGTGTAAATGTGTACTCTATGAGCATGTGTGCGCATGTGTGTATATGTGTCTTTGTGCAGTATGCATGTGAATACATACTTGCTTGTCTATTCAAATATGTGTACCTTTTTCCCTTCATGTCTTCATATGTGCATGTGGGAGCCGCAGCCAGAGCAGTAATCGATACTGACTGTAAATGATGGCTATAATGGGACCAGGCCTGTGGTGGGTCATTTCAGTAGTGATGCGGTTGGAGCCTGTGTGAGTGAGTAGGGGATATAGTGCTGGTATTTGGTCGTGTGTGTGTGTGTGTGTGTGTGTGTGTGTGTGTGTGTGTGTGTGTGTGTGTGTGTGTGTGTGTGTCCTCCAGTGCAGGGCAAACAGAAGAGGGTGTGGTTAGTGGGCAGACAGGGTCCCAGTCTCAGTCCTGGGTGTATGATAACAGTAATTCAATTGAGCTGGCGAGCCTTGGCCTGTGGGATTCACTGCCTGTGGGTGTGGGTGTGTGTGTGTGTGTGTGTGCGGGTGTGTGTGTGTGTGTTTGTGTGTGCGTGCGGGTGTGGGTGTGTGTGTGTGTGTGTAAGTCATTAGGCAACCTGATCCGCCCAGCTCTCTCTCTCTGCAGGTCTGAATGAATAAGTGATCATGGTCTGTACCACTTTGTGTGTGTTTATGTTTGTCTTTGTTTTTTGTTGCATCCTATTTCCTTCCCTTTGTCCTTTCCTATTTCCCTTTTTTATTAATGCGGCCTTTGGTCATTATTCATTTTATGTTTATTATTTTGTGTCTGTTTGTGTTCTCCTTTCTTTTCTGTTTTTACTTTGAAATATTTTTCTATGAACACCCAAGGACAGTAAACTAAGAATTTCACAATTCAGTGTTTTTTTTTATCGTCTCTGGGCACATTGCAATAGCTTTAATTCTTCATTTTATTTCTTAAATAATTACAATAACTGGCAGCCACCTTCAGTTAGATCTCTAAACAAGTGACAGACATGTTTTTTTCACACACCTGTGGTTATATCTGTCACACAGATAGTTTCAGTTAAATTTTCAACATTTGAATTTGGGAGATTTTGTCAGCGTATTGTTGGCTTGGGTTGTGAAAGATACAATTTCTCTTGGGATTGTTTCTTCCACATAAAACCAAATTGGATTAGTTTATTGACCATTAAAGCTAAAAGAGGATGTTTCTTGTAATTTAGGTGAAACAACGATATAACAACTATTTAATTGTAGTTCACCTAAATGAAAGCCACATACAGGAAACGTCCCCTCATCCTTCTTATCCTCATTTCAATCTCCTCCTCTACTCCTCCATGCCTCTTTTCCACCACTCCGCTGAGCCGTTCCTTGGCAGCCGATTGTCCTCTGCGGGCCAAGGGCAAACAAATGGCAGCCTCCCTCAGCAACAGCACGGTGCTCTGACACACACACATGCATTAACATGGCTGGACGTGGCCCGGTCACCCGCCCATACAGTGGATGCACTACGCATGCACATATGTGCACTACCAGCATGGACAAAAGCACATATGAGCAACCATCCATGCGTGTGTACGGCAGACTCATGGACACACGCAGAGAGACGGAAATACTGTATGGACAGAAACACGCACTCCACAGTCCAACCCTGTGGCTTTATATTAGTGTAATCCTTGGTTTAATATGAATCCAGACCTAAGCTCTGCCTATTTTCCCAAAGGAGATGTTGCCATGGCCTGGTTTCACTAGGACAAAGTCATTTAGCCTACACACACATACACACACACACACGCATATGCAAACACACACATTCATGGTGGGATCAGGCTGTATTTATGCCAACTAGTCCCAGATTTGGCACTCAGAGTGACAATGTAATGAGTGGAGACCAATATGTTGCCTGCCTTCCTACCTTCCTGTTTTCTTTCTGCCCCCTTGAGTGTCAGGATCCCTTCTTCCTTCATTCCCTGCCTTGGAGCGTCTGACAAACTCCCGCTGTGCCCACTTATGTGTCTCCCTGTACTGTCACATAGCTTCTGTCTGACATGTTGCAAGTCTGTGAAGCCTAGTTATCACAAAGATCTATTCCTACTGCAATGCATGTGTAAACCGATGTGAATGGTACCCTTTGAGTGTGCCATGTAGTTGCATTCACCAGTTCAGAGTTTGAATAAAGATCTGGCTCAGAAAATTGGGGTTAATTATTGTGCTGCGGTGGTGTATATGTCACTGCCTTTGGCCCCATTTCACAGCTAAAGATGTTTAGCAACACGGTGAAATCAACTTATATTTGTTGTTCTCACATTAACTGGATTGCCACAGGAAAGTAACAGAATCACAATGAAATGCTAATCTTCAAACATTTTGAATACCTGATTTATGATAGATTTAGTTTTTGTGCAGGTTGCTGGGACATTTACATAATATAGTTTTTAATTAAAAATGATGTGAAATTAGTGCCTCATTCATGTGTCTGTCATCTGTCAGGCCACATTACCTGACACTTTCATCATTTAACTGTACAGTTTTTATTTTATTTTATTTTTTATTTGGACGTAAAGAAATATAAATTACCCACAACAGTGTATTATTTTTGACATTCTCGTTATATACACAATTCACACTGTGTAATAGAAGTGCTTTTACTTCTACGTGAAAGAATATGGATCGCTCTGGACAAGCATTTGACAGAAAAAAATCCACCCGGTGGCAACTTTCGAAAATGACTGCTAAATACAAAGACGGTCTTACTGACGTAGGGGTCACATTTCTTATGTCGACTCTGTAATAATTAACAAGAGTCGACAGCCTTGCTAGCAGCTTTGTAAGTCTGTACTTAGACACAACAATAATTTGAGCTAACATCTGCTAACATGCAAACATATTATACAAATATTCATCACTTTATTTCACCGTAGTTTAACTAACATTTGCTTATTAGCGCTATAAACAAAATACAATAGTATGCATAGTGGTAGCAGGCATTAACCAAAAGTATTGAACAAGTACATTTTTTACCTCAGGATGGCGCTATAAGGAAATGTCAGGGGTTCACCAAAGCATGAAGATGCATCCGCTATAACTATAATTATAACTATAATTGCCTAATTTTCATGGAAATCCAGTTGTTCGGATATTTTAGTCTGGACTGACTGACATTGCCACCCCTCCCATACCACTATGTAGATTTTATGTCCCTGAGGAGAAATTAAGCCGTATTTTGTCTTCAGAGTGCCTTTAATTGAATTTCCCCTCGTACAGTATTGAGAGAGATACGATGACTGAAGAACTAACCTCACTTTGTGTTGCAGTATTCATAATAAACGTACAGCAGTGAACTGAGGTGAACTGGGAGGGCATCCAAGGTGTACACATGGGACACTTTGAATATGCAAACACTGTGAGGAAACAGTATTTGCATGATAATAGTATCTGTTGCTCATGTAATAAAGCCTCATATTCCCTCTACACCCATGCAGAGCAATCACTGGAGCTAATGACTCTCATGAGATGGCTGCCATATTGGTTCAGATCCACCATCTTGTTGCAGCAAACGTGGTGGGCTGACTGATTTGGTTTTCTCTAAATGAGAGTTACAAAGACCTCATCACACCATATTGCTGTTTTCTGTTGCTCAGAGGTCTAGATGGTGCACGCTCTACCCCAGGCGCAGCCTTTTGGATATTTGGATATAAAATAGTTTCCCAGTGCTGCTGCTCTAAAAAACAAAAAGTGAATAATAACATTGTGGGTTTAAACAATGTTCTCTTTGCCACATTTACTACTTTGTCATTGTGATTCAATGATCGCTGCCTTTGTACCTTTCATGTTATTTTAGTAAATCCAAAGCAAAAGTGAGAGGTATCCAAGAAGCATAGATGCATTGTTCAATCAATTATTAATGACTGACATCACATGACACGCCAATGTTGAAACATTACAGACAGGTTACATATGAATAGAAGTTCTGAAATCTTGCGTCTATACCCAGAACTTTTTAACAATAGAGCCAATGTTCCCGGAAGAAAATGTATCTTCTACTCTACTTCCAAACTGCTCCCTTTTGCTTCCAATTTAATTGTGCTATATTTCACTGTAATTACTATGACACAATGGCCTTGTGGTGGTCGCTTCCGCTGTTTCATTACTTGAGATCAATAGGGCTTGAGTGACAGATTTGGCCCTGAGACGTCTTTGTCAGTTGTGCTTATAATTATCATATTAAATAATAACACATTTTAATCTAGGATGACGTCTGTAGTATTGAAAGTAATCTCTAAATGTGTCAACTATTCAGAATGCTTTGACTTTTTAACTTATTAGGAACACAGTAGTATTGCCGTTAGATTGTCACACCAATTTACTTTACATTGAAAATCTCAAAAAAGTCCAAACAGAGGAGATATTATTAAGTAAGAAGAGGATGACATACATGGCTGATAATATCCATATTATCAGCCATGTATGTCATCCTCTTCTTACTTATGGATATAGTATAATCATATTCTTATTATGGTGGTAATACAATGTAAAGACCTAGACTGATATATATATATATATATATATATATATATATATATATATATATATATATATATATATATATATATATATATATATATATATATATTCTATATCTGATATAGAATAGTATATAGCATTGCAGCTTTTCCACCCAGTTGTTGCATTACACTTTTGACAGAAAAAATAATAATGTTAGTTATATTTTATTAAGAACATATATATATATATCTATATATCTATATAGATATATATATATATATATATATATATATATATATATATATATATATATATATATCTATATATCTATATCTATATATATATATATATAGATATAGATATATATATAATTATTATTATATTTTGCCAGAGCCACACAAGCTCTAAAATATAGTCAAATATTATGACAGATAAATCCATGCAGATATTCATGATCCAAATGAATCCCATGACTTTGGAGATCCCCTGATGTTTTGTCTCTGCAGTCACCCTCAAAGACCGGGTCGGATCCCACAGCTGGTTCAAATTCGGGTCGCCGGCTAGATTTGAAGAATTTCTTCAAATAGGGGTCGGGGGGGTTCCCATGTGAGGTCCCAGGACAGAGGATGTCATTTGTATAAAGACTGTAAAGCCCTCTGAGCCGTATTTGTGATTGGGGCTTTACAAAATAAATGTAGTTCAAATTGAATTGAATATTGATATCTGCAGTACACCTTTGTGCTACCGTAGAGATCCGCAATCGGAAATCGTTCTGATAAATTGTAGCCTCCATGTAACATTTCATATAATATGGAGTATCTTCTGTTTGTTTAACAGATGAGAGGAAATGAAAAGTACGACATAGCCTGTTAACTCCACCTAAATGCATGTATTAGTTATTTTGTATTTGTATAGTATTTAACATGTGCATATATGCAATACTGTGCTCCACAATCACAAATGCCGTTCTCATCAGCGTCAGTGTTTAGTACTGAACTATGAAATGTAAGAATCTCACAAGCGAAGCTAAGACGGTGAAGCTGAACATGGGGCACATTTAACTTGCTTACTTCAGTACTGTAGACTGTAATTCTCGTACTCTTTATTTAATTCATTCATTTCATTCCTCCACTCATAGGTCATATAACTGTGCATCATTAGAATGACATCAGACAGCAATAATATAACCTGCCTGGCTAAAACAAAGAGTCCTTTGCACAAATTGGAATGCACATTATATTGTTTGCTCACTACCTCACTCATACAGACCTCCATCACAAGAACGAGGTTAAAGCAGGCACACCTTCCTCCGCCAATCCCTGTATCAACTCCCTCTCTTTCTCCTCTCTTGCTTTGTTTCATAAATCTGTCCAATGTAGCTTTCACACAGAGAAAGATTATTGCTTTCCAACTAATACCAGAGACATTTCATGCTCAAGTATGAAAAGGGATTTAAGGACAGAAATCTAATCAAGTGTAGTGTGCAATGATGAAATATCAGTGTAATATCTATCAAGAAGCTTGGGAAACCTCACCAGAAAACCAGTCACAGCTATGATGGGGGGATTTCTAATCCTATTTCGTCCACTACCCTCCTATTCTACATCCTTCTTCTCTCTTTCCTTTCCTGCACTTCAATCCCAGTTCATAATCCAGAACATCGGAGTAGATTGTGGCTGCATGGGAGACTGCGGTAGAAGGTGTAATCTTAGGGCCATGCGTCTCTCATCTACAGATCTCCCTCTGCAGCCTCGCTGATGCTATTTATGGCACACATGCACATGCGGCAGCAAGGCTGAGAATGAGGCAGGGATTGGGAGAGCCTCGAGGGGAGGAGGGGAGGGGTGAGAAGTGCAGGGCTGCCTTCACTGGAAAGCACGGGTCTATAATCTGCCCGCATACTGCTGCTGATGCCTGAATTTGGTTGGGTTGATTCTCGGCTGAACTGAACTGATTTGGGTTGATTGTTGGACATGTTTGGCTGGATTTGCACTGGCTACGTACTAGATTAGATCATTTGAATCAAGTTGATAGAGCTCAGACTTTGGTAGTCTTAAAAAATGTAGACCCAACAGGGTCAGACAACATTCCTATGCACCACCAGTAGGACTGTCTACTGCCTAGCATTCCACATTATCTTCACAGCTCCAGCCAGCCATGCATGTGTCTTCACCAACCCTGGAATGGGAACAGCACTATCAGCACTTTGTCTCCCCTCAGTTGTCGTGATGGTGGTGGTGTGTGTGTGTGTGTGTGTGTGTGTGTGTAGAGGGGGCTGATTGTGGGTCGACATGTTAACAAAACACCGTGCATCCCCCCCCACCGCCCTCCCTTATCCCTTATCTTCGTCTCCACTGCTCTGCTGCCCTGCTCGTGAGTTTGTTTGTGTCCAGCCAGCAGTCCTGAGAGTGAAACGCTTCATCAGCTGAATTACTGGAAGTGAGCTGTCTCAGTCAATTAAGTCTTGCTGGCCAGGACACATGGCTAGAGCTGTAGCTTCCCTCTTCCATCCTGCCATTTTGTCATCCTTCATTTACTCTCCTTTCCCTCTTTCTTGCCCTTCTCCCTTCCTACATCCTACACCCGCCCCTCTGCTAAGATGCTAATCCACATATACATATGCAGCAAATTACATTATCCTAAAGCACACGTCAGCCTTTACAGTTGTTTCGAGGACAAGCCCTTGGTAGATCTCCTTTTACTCATTGAAACACACTTTAACACGTTATGGTGTGGAGAGAGGAAGGAGCAGAGGCAGAAAAGGGCTCGGGGGACGAGAAGACCCTGAGGTCCTGAGATAAGATGTGATCCTTTTCTTTCATTCCTCACATGCTCTAGTGCACAGAGGATCCTCACAAACATAGTGTCATCCACACTATCTCACACACTCACACACACACACACACACACACACACACACACACACACACACACACACACACACACACACACACACACACACACACTGCAACTACACCCTGTCACGTGATCAGTGTGAACCTATATAGACTAACTGTGTGCTGCCTCCTGACTTAAGGCCGAGAAATTGCATTATTTACACATGGGTTTCAATAAAAACAAATAAATAAAGACAAACAAAATAAGTGAAAGCTATGGAGTAGCTTGGAGACTACTTTTTAATAATATATGTTACCTTACCTCTGTGTAGGCGTTTAAACTCAATTCAGCGGGAACTATTTTTCCATTGAATTAACCACGGCGCTCTGTGGAAGGAACAGGGAGGTTCACTGGAAACAGTCCATTCAGCCAACTCACATGAAATAGAAGATTACATACATACAGCACCGATATTTAGTGTTGAGGCTCTGACCTTGTCATTGCCCACAAGGAGGCTCCAAGTTCAGCCCAGCAGGGACTGGGGAGCGGTGATAATAACTACAGACCCTCCAGGTGGGTGCTGGGGTGCAGGGTGTGTGGCTTGTCACATGCTATACAAACAGGAGCAGGTAACAGCATAGTTTTCAGGTGAGTGGTGTCTGGAGCAACAAAACATTGAGCAGATATTGTAACGAACGAACCCACACTGGTACTCATTGTTTTCACGGGAGCTGGAGTCGTTAAATGCACTTCCCTCTGCATGGTGATACGGTTGTCAGGAGTAGTTCGGTAGACAGGAGGTAGTTCCTTCATGAAGCTGCTCAAAGCAAGGTCTGTGAGTTACCTTGAGTAACAGGGTCATGATTTCAGGAAACTGCTGTTTCTTTCTCAACTGTTGTTGAGTTTTCCAAATATATTTTAACTGTCGCTCTAAGAACTAGAAGCAGAGTGTCATCTGGTTCTATTATATTCGAGAGAAGGCAGACATTCGTATGCCCAATATCTCTAATAATCTGCAACCTTCACCAAAAGACTGTGGATTGATAAATACTACAAGAAAGACTAAGACATTTCACTTTAACTGTGACTAAAAACCAGAGGCCGTCCCGATATGATCTCATGGCTTCTGACAATGCAGATACAAAATGTACTCGATTGGAATAAATGTCACGAAAGGATTAGAAACCTAAAAACAGTTGTAAACAGAACATCACAAAAAGTGTGTTGATGAACATTATTACATATAGAGAAGCTATTACTCGGTTTAAGACATTTGATGTTCTACACATTATTGTCTTTGGTAATCCACCATTCTTCCTCATTATCGCTCTTTTGACAAGTGAGTTAACACGACTAAATATAGCAACATTTCACCACCTCACCTTGCAGGTGATACTGTGTTCCCTAACAATTAACATTGAGGCTTGTTTGACTGGAATTTATTTCTGCAATTTGCTACAATGCCTCTGCCGCTGTGTTTTTAACACGGCTGTGAAATTCCCTGTCGCACCTGGGTGGTGGAGTGGAGATGGAACATTGTGACGTTTGGCTTGTTTAGAAGGACAATTATTATCTTGTTAAAGATGTTTGCAGATGGTCATTTGGCTTGGTTCCAAGACAACGCCTTATCATTCCTGTCATTGCAGAGTTAAGTCTCCTTTGACTGACAGTTGGTGATATGATCAGTGCCTCAGGAATCTCTGGACAACGAAGCGTAGATGTGTGTGCACAGCTCACGTCAAAGTTTATCAGAGTGATCTCACGTGGGGGATTTCTATGTATTTGTGAGCCACACGTGTGTTAGCAGAACTGTATGTGTGATGTGTTTACAGCACTATACAGTATATGTGTGTCATATGTGTTTATCAGATGTTCTGTATCCTCAAGCCTGTAATGCTGCAGATGTGCCCCAGAGAGAGAGAGAGAGAGAGAGAGAGAGAGAGAGAGAGAGAGAGAGATAGTGTGTGTGTGTGTGTGTGATGGTCACATGGGCTCACCATGTGCTGCTGCTTGAGGCCTGGTGAACTGGATTCACACAACAATCCTCTCAGTGTGTGTGTGTGTGTGTGTGTGTGTGTGCGTGTGTGTGTGTGTGTGTGTGTGTGTGTGTGTGATTGTGCTAACAAAACAGGACTGTCAGTGTGCTTCTGTGTGACTGTTTTTTTGTTGCTGTTTGCCTGACAGGAAGGACGAGGCATGAAAGTGTAATTCCGTGTTGAATTCAATTTCATGGGGAAGTTTATGATGAAAGACAAAACCGACAGACTCAAGTAAAAAACCTGGGTTAACTTTATGCCGGATCAGTTTGCATTGAATCAGCCCAAAAATGACTCAACCTGACGGACACAATTATTCAAAATTCAAGAGAGAATCAAAAGAGAGTTATGTCTCAACAATGGAATTGCAGTTGTACGTTTCTCGAGTACACATCATGAAGTATTTTTTTAAGGATTACTAATACCCTCTAAATAATGTTTGAAGCCCATCAGTCCTGAAACTACCTCAGGAAGCTAAAAATACACAACGTACCCGAACAGTTGGTAATCAACTTCCTCCAGTGCATGACTGAAAGCGTAATCCCACGCTGTGGCACAGTGTGCTAAGCAGACTGCAACAAGGATGACAACAAAACACTACAGCACATTATCTCAGTGGTGTCATCAGGGTTATTTTAGTTGAGGCCTGGAGTACACAGATGTATCACAGAAAGTTAGTGTGACAAACTGGCAGGAATAAGAGAGAGATAAAAAAAAAAACCCACAAGCATCGCAATTCTTATCTTTAGAAATTCAAAGATACCAAAAAACGATTTTTCTGAGTCGTGAGTAACAGTCATAGACCTCCACGTCAATAGAAAAGGCATTTGGGTGCAATTGAGATCTTACTCCTTACTTTATTCGAGTTGAGTTTACCGAAGCCTTTTGAGACTATTTTTTTTTTAATTATTGAGCTATAGATATCAAATTGAATTGACTTGATTTGACCAGAAGTTGAGACCCATGATATTGTAATCTAAACAAAGCATCCTGACATAAGGGTCTGGATATTTCAAGGCCAAGAGTCCTGTTAATAATGATTTTGAGGTGTGCTATAGTCTTTTGTTGAAGAGTAATTATGTCCCTTTTGCACTTGTATGTTTGAATAAATTTGAAAAAGCATCAGATGATGACTTTCTTTGGACAAATTTGATGTATCTTGAACTACACACACCTCTTTATGTGTCTCAGAAGCAGATCGCCCTTCTGCCCGTTTCTCTGTCCGGGTATCTGCCGGCTTTATCTCTTTGCTCTTGTCGGGCCTTCAACTACAATGTCCAGCGAGAAGAGGGGGAGGAAATAATGGCTGCAGAGAGATGAAGGAGGTGGGCAGACTGTCAGAGGCCAAGAGGCACCGGAAAGAAGAGGAGGAGGCAAGTGAAAGGAGAGGAGGGAAGGTCACAGGTGTCTGTGAAAACAACATCTCTGAGTCAAAGTGTAGTCCGTGATAGGAGCAAAGAGACGAACAGAAAGAGGTCGATCGATAAAATAACACGCTAAGGCCTGCACTTGTAAAAGGTGTATAACGCATTAGGATTCTTCTTATCAGGGTTTTACTGTGAACTTTGTTTTCCGAAAAAGCAAATCTCTACTTATGTTTTTAACATACATTTGTATGATTGAGCTGCTAGTTTTACTGCTTTTGTGGGGGTTTTCTACTTCAGGGTAGCACAACAAGCTCTAAGTAAAAGACCGGTACAGCACCACCTTTTAAGTTGATCTGGTGATCTTTCAGTATTCACACATCCAGCGTGTGGTCCTTTGTTGTTCCACTCAGCTGCTCTCTGGTGTCCTAATGGGGCAGGAATAACAACAGGAGATCATAAAGAGCAGCTGTGCTCGGTCAGACCACACAGTGCAGTCTACCGTCAAGTTCATCTTATGAAACCCACTCTGAGGTGACAGAGTGCAGCAGGAAAAGACATTCAAAGTGATGAAAGCCACGGGACTCTGTTTCATACTTGCATTTCCCTGAATGTAAAGCCACACTAGCAGTAGTGCTACATAGGGGTGCCAATGTCTGTTGGATGGCCGGTCTTTAACTATCCTGTGAAAAATCTAACATTTTGATTAATTGGCTTCAAATTTGGTTCCGATATTCATCATGACGATGAGTCACAATGACCTTGCTGATCCTCTGATATTTCATCTTGCGTCGCCAAAAGATTGACTCTTTGTTTCAGAATGAATTCTCTGATCATAGCGGATGGATCTTTATGAAGTTTGAACGCGTGTGTGCTTCCTTCATAACAAATTTCAATAGTTTTGGTGATTCTCTGACTTGCAGTAGCATGATAAAGCGCCGCTCTGCTGAAGTCCAGCCAGACAGATCTGCTAGCTTTTGAAATGTTACGTTACAGTATATTTAATATGTTTTCATACAAAACAGTAGTTCTTTTATCAAGGCACCTGTTGTCCGTTTGGGGTGTATCAGAGAGAGTTGTACTGCTGCTGTTATTGGTTTAGTCTGTTGATATTTGATATTTTTCTGATCGTCAACAGATCCCAGGAAAAGACCAAAACCAGCCGTCTGTGCCACTTAGCAAGAAGCAAATTTGTGAGAGATCAATAGAAAAAACAAGTTGCAAATACGTACTATTATATTTTCAATTGCCTCATACAGGCAAACCTTTTTTGTTGCATTGTAACTGCAAATGTTACTGTTAATATGCACATACGACCCATTGTTATACATACTGTATAGACATAGGTTCATCTACACATAAACACACATCACATGTTCATGCACATACACACACACACACACACACCTCCATACATTAATATTTGTTGCATGTACAAAAAGCAATACGTGACAATACATGTTAGCAGTTCATTGTATGATGGTTCTCAACTTTTAATGAGAGTAGTTGACAATGAAAAATATAGACTTTTACTAGAATAAGAACTGTATTTTAAATAACTGCTCAGTGATGTTACCTTATCTATCGGGAGCTGTAGTGCAGAGTGTGTGTGTGGATCTTTGATCAGTTTCTGCTTTTGGTGCACATTTCAGTGGCATGACTTACTGTTTTGAAGTTACACAGAATGTAAAGCATTGTGACTCCTAATCTGTCTTTAAATCTGATGAAATTCTCTACACCGCACATGGGAGGAATCAGCAGCTATGATAAACACCAGCCTCATCTCCACTGGCAGCAAAGATGTGTTCAGTATTTGTTTTGTTTAATCTTTAGGCATAATTTAATCAGGACAATATCGCTGCCATCCTCCTTATTTTTTTGTGACTAATAAAGCAGTGATTTAGATTTAGAAACAGATGAAGAGAGGAGGATGAGGGTTTGGGAGGGTTAATGGAAAGCCCAAAAAAGGAAGATTCTGCTGATAAGAGGGATTAACTGTCCAAACCGGGCTGTCATCATCAACACAGATCAGGACATGAAGCATTAGCGTTTGTTGCTACGACGACGGTAACCAGAGATACCAGTGTTGGTGTTCAATCACATGGTGAGGTCACCCATTGTCCTGGGAAATCAGATCACCCATCGCAGCCAGCGTGTGATCCGGTGCATTTACACACCACACCGGGAAAACCAAAACCAGACCGCGCGTTCCCAATGATTTTATAATGTGCAGCCACAAGTGGCAGAGTTCCCAAAAATTAAAAGAGATGAGAAAACATCCCTCCAGATTGATCTGTGAAATCTCAGTCAGGTTTTAAAAATCATTTCAAAGTAATATTTTGTCAGAATATAGGTCACCTTTTATTCCATTTCCCGTTTTGACTTTTTCACTGCAAATATAAAACACATCCTGATTCGTTCACACAGACTAATATACATTTCTCGAAGTTGGGAACAACTTGTCCACATTTTTCAGAAGGTTCAATATATACATGTCCTAACATCACACATCTACCACAAATCTGTGATGAAAATAGATGATCTTTGGGACATTATCTCTAGCGACACTATTAAAAATAGTTTAAAAAATCAGTTAAAAGCTGCTCAGCGCTGTACTCTTTGAGCAACATTATTATGGTTTTTACAACTTACTTCTAATGTGCTGCTCTGTAGCTTTGTATTGTGTGTCTTGTGTGTTCTTCTCACCACGTATGTTGTATTGTGTCTTTCATCCTGTACTGTTTGATCTTGTGTTATGTTTGTCATGACCTGTCAGATCCAAATAATCTGGTACTGTGCGTCAAACGATAACATTCATGTTTGAACTGTACACGGTCCCTATAAAGAGAAATTTAAAAAAATGAAATAGCTTACAACTTGCTTTCTGTGTTTCACAGTAGCTATTTTTAAGACTTCTGATGCACATGATGCAGCTTAACAATATTAGCATTCTTGTTAAACTGTCTCTGTTGTGATTTTTACTTTGTTGGTCCAGAATCAAATCTTTTAACTCAACTGTATGACGTAATGTTTATGTCATTGATTGCTATAACTTGTTACACTAATATGATTGACTGAAGATGGTATCATAACACAAATACCCAACACAATCTGCACAATCGCCATCATAACAGTAACATCCCCAGCTGTTCCCGGCTCTGTGTGAGAAAACTTACTTTGTTAGCGCTGCTCTTTAAATAGTAGTTGATGTTTGTCATCTAGAACAAGCTACTTATGTGCTAAATTATTCTCACTTCCGCAGTAGACAGGACAAAGGACAACATAGCAAGAGTCGGATCACTTCCTTGTTGTTTGAATGCACAAGTTGTTGAATTACATGGAAAAGCACAAACACCATTGACGTGGAGGTTATGAAGACGAGCACTGTTAATTCATGCAAAAGTGTTCCAGGAGAGAACTTATGTATTCAAGAACAATACGAACATATACCTGGTGATTGAAATTTGAGTGAGAACGGGTTTAACAAAATGACTGAGCCACTGCAAAGCGAGATTAGGAAAATAGATGCCAGGAGGGAAGATGTTGGCCGGGTCCACTGCTGTCTTTGTTCCGTCCGTCCCAATCAAAGCAGTCTGATGGGGACAAAGAAGTGTGTCAGGCAGCACAGCGGCGTCCCACATATCAGCACAGGGTCAAGTGCAGGTGTTGTTCCCTGGAACAAGATGCAGGATATTGAACAAAGCTGTGCATTGAGGGTCAAGACAAGTGCCTGGGAAAAAAAAAAAATTACTTGCAAGTTCATGAAAAGGGTACTTATAATTAAATTGCCGTAAGTGGTTTGGTTGGGCTGTCTACACAAGATGAATAAAAAGGTTGTGGGGTAGAAAGCAACACCCAAAAGCAGAAGACATTGTTGGCGCCATGCACAGATGGAAGACGGACTGCTTGGGGGCAGAGTGAGGAAAATGGCATCAAACTCTTCTCTCAGGCCTGGTAGTGTCAGGGTTTGTATATTTGTATTCATACGAACAGTTCAAGTGTATGCACTTTCTGTCTGAGAGTGAGATGTCACTAACACATTTGGTAAGCATGAGATACATTGTGTAATTTATTCAGCTTTCGAGGTGCTGGTACAGTATATATATATATATATATATATATATATATATATATATATATATATATAAAATTTCCGCCCTGAAATGTACAGGAATATCCCTAAAAATCCCTTTGCAAATAAAATCTAACCACCCTTTGTTTTGTCCTCTCCTCCCCACCCATCACCAGATGTGACCTATCACATGCCCCATCTGTCTAATGCACCTCATATCTCCAACAGGGCCATCTCCCCAACCAGGTCCAGGCTCTCTCTCTCTCTCTTTCTCTTTCTTACACACACACACACACACACACACACACACACACACACACACACACACACACACACACACACACAGTGACGCAATTTGCTACTGATTAAATCCTTATTATCTACTGTATCTCAGCTGTCTTACGGCCAGCTTCTTCAGGCCACATCTGCCTCCATCACTCCGCGTCCAACGAATCATTCATCACTATGATGCTTTGCGGTGAAGGTGAACCAGGTAACCATGTGTATCAGAGTGCAGGCGGTTCTCATTCACTGTCTGTACCTTTAGCTATGAAAAGTAATGCACTGTAATTTACATATAACCTCTGTAATTGTGAGCCATGAAGAACCGCTGATAAGGAAGTCAGATAGAAGGTTTAGAGAAGGACAAAGGTCGGGGTGGATGGAGGAGTCACACAAACAGTTGTTTCACTCAAGATACCGCATTTTTTCTTGACTCGTGTGAAACCAAAAGTCAACGTTGACTCACTTCACGTAGTTCTGCTGCGTAACTTACTGCATACATAATAAACGGCACCTACCCAAGTCACGGAGCAAACAGTTATTTAAAACTTAACCAAGTAGTTGAAACGTGTGTAAGGGTACGTTGCATAATGCAATTCAGTGGGTTTTCATATTTAGAGTGTTTTCCACCTAGTTGGTGTTTTTACTGTGAAGCTGACTTCATTATTTATTTATATGCTAAACTCAACCCCAGATTAGGACTGACCTACTTATCTTTTGGGAGAGCAAAGCTTGGCGTTTCCCCTCACTATCTTTCTTCAAACAGACCAATGTTACTGCTACTCATCCCTCTCCTCTCCTCTCCTCTCCTCTCATCTCCTCTTCTCCCCTCTATCCTCCTCTCCTCCGTCTTTTCCCTTTCTTGATATGCAGGCAGTCCCATAGTCACTTCTGTTGCTATGGCGAGGCTGTGGGTGCGAAGATGGAGGACGGTGTTTGCGAAACCACCGCCACAGTAGTCAGAAAGGCGAAAGGCTGGGTAATGGTGGTGATGAACAGAAGGAAGAATACAAAAGGAAATGGAACAGGTCTGTTCACAGCAGGAGGTGGAGAACAATAGAAGGAGGAAGAAAGGTGAAAAAAAACCAGTCAGGTACGGGGTGTGAAGATGAGGAAGGTGTTTGTGAAGGTTAAAGAGGAAAATTCGGTCGAGCTTTATTGAGAATCTGTGGGAAGAAATTGAACCGGTGGTATACTCTTCCTTGACAAGCACAGACAATGTGCCATTGAGCAGTGTTGTGTGTCAACATCATGCAGATAAAGACCATGAATACTCAAAACACCAGTCTGTCATCATTTACATTACATACTGTAGCAGCTCAACTCCTATCGTTTAGCATGTAAACAACATGCATACTGGATAAGCAGGAACTAGGAAGGCTCTCACGTATGCTGGTCCTACTTCTCTTGATGATTCATCAGTGACATGAAGTTTGCGTGCCCTCAGAAATAACCCCAACTTCTCTCCCTCATGTTGTCATGGTAATCTCATTGTTTTATCTGATGGCATCAGGACACCAAAAACGGAGAAAAAGAGAGAGTGCGGAAAGATAAGAGCGGGTGTGACAGAAAAATGCATGTTTGAGACAAAGATAACAAAGACAGTATGCAAACATGCACACTGACACAAAATGGTGAAATTGTCAGAGCGAAACTCAGTGGAATCGACACTGAGAGAGATAGACAGACGGGCTGAGACAAACCTGCATGTATGTGTTCAACGCACGAGTCCTGATACTCTCATGCTGCACTGCCTCTGAAACAAAATGGCATCCCTGTTTGGAGTGACGCTGCAGTTTCCCTTTCATTGAGGAATTACTGTAGAGCTTTCTAGAAAATGAGGCTGGATGTATACTGACAGTGCAGTTCTCTCGCTCTCTGATACAGACCTCTTCCTTCCTTTGTTTCTGCCCTCAGGTGTCCGTGTATTCATTTTGTGCAAGTGTGAATGTGTGTGGCGTATGTGGTCTAGTTATTAGGGAGACATTTCTGTCAGATGGGACAAAAACCTCCTATGAAACCTTTTTAGAAGACCACACACACACACACACGCACACACACACACACACACACACACACACACACACACACACACACACACACACACACACACACACACACACACAATTGGATTGGAGAGGAACAGCAAGGTCACAGTTTTTTCTGGGTGCCATGACACCCTCCCTAGAAGATGATAAAATGGAGAGGGAGAGGCAGAGAAAGGGTTGGGAATGGGGATATTTCTCCATAAATGATGAGTTCTCCTTGACCTCAATTATAACAGCAGGATCAGGTGATTACCCTTTTTCTTAAAAAAAAAAAGAAAAAAAAGTTGGATGTCTTCTCTGCTGTGAGGTTTGCGTGCAGAGATAAATGGTAATTGACTGAAAAATATTGGACAAAAAAAAAGAAGAAGCTAATTCCTTCACACTGATGCAATAGCCGTGTCTGGCTTCCTCAAATGTTCTTGTGCAAAGCACACAACAGTGAATATAACATTTCTTTTAAAAAAAAAATTTTTTTATCGACAACAAAGCTCAAGTGAATGCCCAGAAGAAAAGGAAATATGCAAATTAAATGCAAATACTAATCATAAAAAAGTCACCTGAAAATCCACATCTCAGTTTTTATGAAAAAATAAAGGATCCCTTCTTGGAATGAGTTATCATTCTAAACCATTGGCTTTAATTGAATCCAAGTAATAGCTTCTACGGCCCTGATAGAAGCTGCAATGACCATCACACCCCATAATATGTCGGCTAACTATTGGATTAAGCAACATACTGACAAGTGGTGGTGTGTTCGAAGGAAGATGCGAGGGCAAAGAACGTATGGTCCTTCAAGTCTGTCCTAAAACAAAATGCCTCACCATCAAGGGGACATGAAAATCTGCAGCACATGTGCTGTAAATTTGTCCAGTAATGACATTTTGTGCATACTTTTGTCAGTCAGGGGTAAAATCCATCCTCTGGGGATCATGAATATCCTAAATAATCCTACTAATTCCACGGTATTCAAGCCGGTAGTTTTTGCAACATCATGCAGGATGACTAATAACATACAGTCTTGTACTATATTCATAGTGGACGATTGTTCCTCTTTAAACATTCTGACATGTAATTAAAGCACTATGACAACGTTGCTGAGTAAATATGCTAAATGATTAGTTTAAATCACCTTCTGCCGGCTGGCTGATCATCCCTTCATCGTGCCAACCCTTCCCCCAAACACGCATGCAGATAAACTGCTGCCTTGTGACCTTTGTTCCACTAAATGCTCTTTACAGATTACAGATCAGGGTGTTGCTTTGTGCTTTTGGTTTTAAATGCACCTGCTTTTCAACTAAATGTGTTTGAGTCCACGTTTTCTTTTTCTTTCTATGTGTGCCCCATTGGGTTGGATTCAAATTAGTGGAGCGTACACTCAGTTCAACATCAGCTTTTCCAGCAACATCTGGGGTGTGACTAGCTAACTGCATCTGGTGACAAGAGAGCAGGGATGTCAATAAAGACATTTAAATATATAGATCAATAACTCTTTTTATGAATGTACTCTTCTTTTGGGTTGTTTGAGCAACATTTGTACAGCAAAGAAATGCCCAAAACATTTTATGAATGTACTCTTCTTTTGGGTTGTTCGAGCAACATTTGTACAGCAAAGAAATGCCCAAACAGGGATAATTATCTTTGCAGAGGAGGTTATGTTTCCTGTTTGGTTTGTTGGTTTGCCAGCAAGACTACGGAAAAAATACTGGCCTGATTTTAATGAAAATAAATAGAATCAAATACGAATCATGGGGCGAATACACACACTGGCAGTGGCAGCATGTGGATGTCTACCTCAAAGTATATTTAAGAAGTTTGCCATAGTTTTTCATGTTAGCGTGCTAATATAAGCTAATAAGCATTACTCACAAAGTACAACTGAGGTTAAGGAGAATGTAGTTTTATATTTTCAATAGTTGGCCAGAAAACAATGTATGAGATGAAAATGTCCATTTTCATCAAATAAATTGCAGGAACCATGAATATCTGTACCAACGGTCGAAGTAATGCATCCAACAGTTGTTGGGGTATTTCAGTCCAGACCAAAAGGTGGATCACTTAATAGACGTTTAGATTAGAGCTGAAGAGGTGAAAAAAAGAACATTATAAACCTGGATGGCAGACTCACATTGACTTTTTTTTTTTAAACCTGCATTTCAAGAAGCGTTTTGAATGGTTTCTGCATTGTTTCATCATCTCCTGATCCAACCTTAAGTGATGCTCTTCTTGCAGGAGCAGCACCAGTCATCATTTCAAAGCAGCAGCACAGGAAACCTGCAGAATATTGCTCTGTAGTGCTAATACTACGAGACTATTATTGCCATTATTCCTTGCTAAACATGTTAGCATTGGGTTTTTAGTGTCACAGAGCTGCTAATTTTCATTTGTACCAATGTTAGTAGGGAGTAGGCACAATACAACACCTCTGCAATGTTCATGCTAACACAATTAAATGATTTCCTCTTTTAAAAAATCTATGCAACACATATTCTATTTTCTGAATTTACACCACAGATATTAAAGGCTTTAGTTAATTGCCTTTTCACATGATCCTGACTGTCTCTGCCTCCCTGTGCATCTATGTTTACATGTGTGTGTGTGTGTGTGTGTGTGTGTGTGTGTGTGTGTGTGTGTGTGTGTGTGTGTGTGTGTGTGTGTGTTAGTGGTGGTTAAATAGCTGCCTACAACTTGGCACAACTCTGTTTAGACCTCGCTATGCATCTCAATGACTGCAGGCACACTGCAGAATGAGTCAAGCACTGTCAACACTGGGAGAGCTTTCAGACTCATCACTGGCTCTGGCTCTAGGTTTCTGTGTGTGCGCGCGTGTGTAAGAGAAAGAGAGACAGAGATATTGTTTGGTCTATCTTTATAACTCACCTCAAATTATAGATTAACTTGATATGCACAGTGTGCCTAATGACGCACTGACTGTCATTAAGGCTATTGTGTGATTGTGACCTTTGTGTTATTCTGCACCTATGTCGTTCTGGTGGCCTCCATGCCCAGAGTCATTATGGGTATTTGCCTGTGTAAAATGGCATGACTCACACAGCTTATTATAGACCAAGGTGTGACAAGAAGCAGCATGGACAGCAAAGCTGTCTGTGGGTCAGGAAGTGAGTGAATCCATGCAAGTATGAGCAGGCCAATGTTTTCGCTGTAGTTTATGCTTGATTTGGGTATGTTCATGCCATTACTGTTTCCCTGCGCTCTGCTAAAGCTCTACAAACTCTTACAGCCTGAACACAGAGAATCATGTGCAACCCTTCATGTCATCATGTAATCTCGGTTTGTGTTGCGGCTCATGTAGCAGCCAGCCTGTAAACCAATGTGTGTTACTCCCATTGGAAAACCTTTTATGACCGAAATAGTTCACTTTTCGAGACTCCGGGGCAATAAATGATCAATTAACAATATTTAGATTTTAGTGTAAACACACCTCTCCTTATTGGTCTAAATCGTTAAGAGGAGCTGCTGTACAAAAAAGAAAGAAGTGTCTCTAAATAGATTGACCTTATTTACCACAATAAAAACAGATGGGTTGGTCACATACCCTGACTCTCCTTCACTGTGTAACATATCCAACATTTCTGACATCATATGGAATTTTTCGAGTAGACTCTCCACACACATCCTCATTGATTTAGTGTTTGATTTTCAAGCTCATCTCATTTGATAGTATGTGTTACAATCCTACTGTAAGCTCAGCTAGGCATCGCTCCAGTAGTGCTGAATTCTATGGCACATTTTCTTCGCCATGGTGCATTTTATCAAAATTCTGTGAAATAATCAGTCAGCAGACATGCCCACAATATCACAGCCGCCTTGTGATCCAACATAATTACTGTGGCTCTAGCTGTTATTGTATTCCAATGATCAGCTAGACACATAGATAGATGGTTTGCAAAAGGTGGTTTTCCAAGATGCCGCCCATTCATTACAGTGAAAGTTGCTCATCCAGTGCGTGTGCCAAGAAGATTTTCTCTCTTCCTGGTTTGCTTCCTCGTTCCTACGTGTACGTGTACACGCTCCCTGAACTCGCCAGCCCTTCCCACAAACTTTGGATTAAGATGATATTGAGCGTTTTTACTTTGGACTCCAACAACTCATGAGGGAGATATCTGTCTCTTTATCTGCTAAATGCCCCACAATGTTCACCACTCAGTTGTGAACTTTGCCCTTTGCAGATTGAAGCGTTCTCTTTTTCTGACTTTTAACTGTAGCCACTGTGCCAATTCACTGCACCATCCAGTGCTGTTCTTGTTGCATGGTTAGACAGACCGGTGTGCTACTGACGTCTGGAGAGCTCTCCTCAACCCTGTAGTCATTGTTTACCAGATTCTTGAAAGCTCCTCGGCAGATCAAGCCAAACAGAGTGATGGATCACAAAAGGTACAATGAAGACTGAACGTGCAGCTTAATGTCATGATGAACACTAGTGTCTTTAACATGCAAACTTGTAATGATCCCCAAAGCTTGAGAGGTAGAATACAAATGAATAATGATAAAAGCAGCATGAGTGATTCAGATGAATATGGAATAGCAGTAAAGACAGCTGACTACTGCTGATGATTGGTTGTCATCGAGGTGGCCGTGGTTGACTTGGCAACCAAATCTCTGTGGGGTTGTTGGGGCAGAAACAGACTGATCATTATTACACAATTTTAACTCTGCATTTGTCTCCATGTAAGTATGCATCATGTTTGTTTGACTGCAGTCCCAAAATGATCCTTCTCTGACCATAGTAATGTCTGCAATGTATGTATAGGCTAAAGGACATTATTCCGTGCAGCTCAGCATATTAAAAATCATGTTTACGAAGCTGGACTTTTACCTGAACATACATTCGTGGTTCTGCAAGTCATGTCAGCTTGAGTTCTTCTGTGTAAGAGCGTTTGCTGCATGTTATCGTCATCAGTCAGTGGGTGCTTGCTTTTTCAGTGAAAGCCTGAAGGACATTGTAGCATGACAGCAATGCAGCTATCCATTTTAGTTCCTGTGCCTCCTCCTCCACCTCCACCACTCCTCCTCTATCTCCCCCGCCTGCTAATCATCTGTGTTTCTCTCTTCCCATCCTCCTCAACACAGTCATCCTCCTCCACCTCCTCCTTCTCTTACTCTGTTTCTCTCTCACCCTTGACTCATCATCCTTGTCCTCCCTCCCTCTCTACCGTCCTTCTCCTTTTGTTGGAGATACAGGACCCTGGGGACTCAAGGCTGCAGTAAAAAAAAAAAGTCTGATGAATTCAATATGTCGTAATGAAAGTCCTTGACCAAAATTTCAACAACCTAATGAATGTATGGCATTAAGCTGAAGAAAAGCAGAGCATATAGGATCATTTTTGGTGAAAAATTCATTTGGTCATTGAGAAGAAGAGCTACTGTACCACTCAGACTTCTGTCAAAGCGCCATCAAACTCTTAACTTGAAAATAAAGCAAGCTTGCAGCTGGAGCAGGTATGTGTATGTACATGTGGGGGTGGTGTGGGTAAACCTCTCTGATGTCAGGGAGGGAGTGTGATGAGGCTTGCGTCTGTGAGGTTGTAAATGTTTGATGGGGTTTGATCCTACCATCTGTCCACTACTGCTGGCTAAGAGGAAGAGAGATGCAGAGAGACTGGGTCACAGTAGACAGCACGAACACAGACAACAGTAAAAAAAAGATCGAAATGCTCACGTGTCATTGTGTAAGCAGCATTACAGAGATCTGACCCCTCGTCATTGAACGTATGATTAAATTAAGGTTTTTGTATGGAAGACCTGTATATGGAATGTTTGCATATGACAAATACATAATATTGCTTGTATTATATATGTAGAACCCTTTGATAAAGTGCAAGATAGCCGTGGTGGAGTAAATAACCAAATGCACCTACCAAACTCTCATTTTGCTCCTGTGAAAAGCATTATTATTTACTCATTTAATGTACAACTCACCTCTGTAAACTTTACTGAGCCAATCATGAGTTTTAGCATGCTAGCATTTGCGAAATAGACATGTCATGTCATGTCTTTCTGTGAGCATCTTTTTCACTACTTACATTTTTTTTTTACATCCTAGTCAGTAGGATGTCAAAAAATGTAAACAGTGAAAGAGAAGAAAGAATAATGTGATATTCACCATTCATGTTTCTGCTTTAAACGGCTGTTCTGGGAGCGCACTGCAGATGATCAAAGAATACCCTATATTGTACATAACTGTTGGTTATAAATCTTTTGAGGGATTACATGGTGGGCCCCATTACCTTTGTGTGTGTAGACAGTGTATATGGACGGTTCATGATTAATGTCCGTTTACACAGTACAAACATATATGAAAGTATGATGAACAGATATGCATGAATGCACACAAAATGCTTTTTTATTTGCATGCATGCAGAACTCCCATGACCACTCACATGGCTGTGTGCCTTCCATGACCCCAGAGACTGGTGACTGGCTGAGCTCCCAGCCTGTGCAATTTTAACAGATTGATCATCTATGTGTTATACTCCAATCAATGGGTCTAACTACCGACGGGCCATATTGTGAACTCTGCAAGCTGAGGTCAATAAACAACAGATCCTGGGGGCCCTGAGGGTTTGGGGCGGGAGAGATCAATCGCTTTACTGAAGAACCCGTTCTTACACTGTCGTTCACTGGAAAGGTCACAAAGTCTTTCTGCTTGTTGATACCGCAACTCGTACAGCTATCATAACCCGCCCAGTCATTAAAAAAAAAGATTAGTGCAATCCTGTAAACTCCTGTGACCTGCTGTGCATCTGTGACCTTCCCTTTACCGCAGTCCGTCCTCGGATCTGTTTGAAAGCTCAAAATCTTGAGATGTTACTTCAGATCAGATTTTTGGAGTGTAGATTAAGAAATCATGGAGCATGTCATGTTATGTAACTCTGCCCTTGCACAGGCATCTATAAAAGGCATAGGCAAGTACTTCCCAAAACAGTGTATTGAACTATGGTTTAAGAGTAAGTTGAGATGAAAGAGAACGGCCTCAGTACACTATGACTATGCTAGGTTACCTCGGTTAGCTTTTGGCTGAAAAGGTTTTTAGGTCTAAAGGGACCACCACATGATAGAAACATCTGTAGGAGTAATTATGAAGTATCTGAATATAAGAATAGAAATCAAGGACAGGGAGGAATCACTTATTCTTCTTATTCTTTCAAAGACTCCCAACTCCCACTGATTCCTAATATAAAAGAGCATGCCAAATGAACCTGATAAAACCTTTCACATTAATATTTCTCAGCTAGCTTGCAATAACCGCAATGTACATTTGTGAATTTACCAGCAGTGATATTATCGGTAGTCCATTGCTTAATTGCATACATATAGCAGAAACTTAATTTGACATATAGGATATCTTTATGCAGGCAATTAGATTCATTTAATAGAACAAATAGACGGGGCAAAATAATAATGGTTAGGTGTGAGGTGCCTTAAAGGAATAGTTCAATACTATGTGATAATTATCAGGATATTATGGAGTCTCCAATGATTGTCTGGGAACCGGTCCAATCCCAAAAATGGCCTATTGTCTTTTTCAGGAAAACACATTTTGGTTGACACCATTCTAGTAAGAATTCAAGAGTTTTTTTTACAGTTTTTAAATTAAAACGTTGCAGGCCTGAGAGATTAACACTCAACTATGGTCTCGATGAAATATGTCTTCTTTATGCGCAAAACTTTCATCCCGAACCTCCACCTGCAAGTCTATTCACTGGGACGACCTTCGCTGGCCCGTCTGCCTGCTACTTTGTGTGTTTGGCTGCTTTCCTTGCAGGTATTTCAGATGGGCGTGGCACAATCAGTTGAGTGGAAACACCTGAGCTCATCAGCTACTCGTGTGCCCTGTGTGCCCGTGCACTCGTTTAAAAACCTCTTGGAGCTCGATGGCGGCTTCTCTCTGCTCCCTGAGATGTTTCTGCTTGTGGCTTGAGAGGCATATCCACAACTTCAAAAACCCTCCAAACCTAAGCCCACCTTTTTTTACTGCACTTCATAGAATGTGAACGTAAAGAACATAATTCCATGTGAAAACATCTCTAAACAAAACAAAATTATCCAAACTGTGAGGATACCAAAGATGTCAAATCTTTTGAATACCCTTTCAATTGAAGGATCAACACCATTAAGGCTATCATTACTCTACCTGCAAAACAAAAGCAGTTGACTTCAACTGGCTCAATTGCTAAAGATTGTCAAGAACTTATAGAAACATTATTTGTATGCTTTAAAATAGTGTTTGGACAAATTAAAATGCTGGATATATTTTAACAAGAATATGTTTCCAATAAAAACAAAATTGTCCCAGAATCTTGGATGCACACAAAACACACCCAGTTAATGTTAGTGATGACTCTAATTCTCAGTTCATAGTTAAAGGAACGGAGATTTGAGGGATTACAGAGTTGCTGGAGGGAGCTACGTGTGTTCGTGTCTGGAAACCTTCGGCTGATAGTCACAGCGTGCACATCCTTCAGACTGGCTTTCACTACATCTGCTGGCTAACACACACATCACAGTACATCACAGTATCCTCAGAGCTACAGCTGTGTCAACTGATAAGAGACACATGGAGCTCCACCTCACAGTTAAAGGGATCTGGAAATACCATAAACCGAACCATGTTCCTGTCTTGACCACAGAGACACATCATGGACTATAGACATAAACAGACAGGCATTAATTTTCTTTTTCTTTGACTGA
Source organism: Clinocottus analis (assembly GCF_023055335.1). NCBI lineage: Eukaryota > Metazoa > Chordata > Actinopteri > Perciformes > Cottidae > Clinocottus > Clinocottus analis. Next base: position 9,297,875 of record NW_027176207.1, on the reverse strand, counting down.
CACACACACACACACACACACACACACACACACACACACACACGCACACATATATCAGTGACTTTCAGGGCTAAAGGAGGACTTTTCATTATTGATGAGGCCACATGCTCTGTACCTTTATTGGGGCAGCGAGTGGCTCACGTCTGCTTGACTCAGCATTCCTCTGTCCATTGGTCTTTCTTTTAGCCTCTGTCAGCACTGTGTGTGTGTGTGTGTGTGTGTGTGTGTGTGTGTGTGTGTGTGTGTGTGTGTGTGTGTGTGTGTGTGTGTGTGTGTACAGACACACAGGAAAGAGAAAACAAGGGAAAGACACACACAATGAACCCATTGCAGACAGACCTTACAAGAGGCACAGCCAGAGTCAGTGTACAACTAGCAGGTCAGTGGACAACAAACAGATGACAGACGGGATGCTCTCCTTCCTCTAACTCCGTACAAACCATGTTGTGAGTGAGAGAGGGAGCTGAAACCACTGACAAACAAGTTGGCGAGCAGTTAAGTGGGAATGTCAGCTGCCCAGACGGTAGGTTGGTGAATATCTGAGGGCAACAATGTCTCCTACTTGGCAAAAGAAAAAACTACACAAGTTTCAAAAAATTGTGCCGAATAGCTCTAAATCAACCACTGGCAGTTAGACTTAAATAATAATCTGATATGAACACATATGGAATTGAGTGCGTTAATTTAACATTGTTTGTGAAATTCTACCAATATGCAACGTTAAAAAAATATTATTACAATTATTTATATTTCCCTGATATACACGTGACTATCCATCGATGCTAACTTCAGAATGCTAACATGCCCACAATGACGACGCTAAGGTGTTGATGTGTGTCAGGTGTAAGTTCACCGTCTTAGCCTAGCATGCTAACATTAGCTAATTGCACTAAACATTACAGTTGCGGCTGATGGGAATGACATTACTTTTGCAGGTGTTTGGGTATAAACCAAGATGTGGATACATTTGAAATTTGAGGAAGCATGATTATGTTTAATGTCCAATCCAAATTAAAACACTTTCTGAATAAACGACTCACATAGAGACTTGAACGGTGAACCGAACATCATGTGATTAAAAAAATATGTATCAAAAATAATCAAATTGGGAGATTCTTATGGAGCTGGTCACTTCATTCATTTTAGCGTCTGTTGTCCTGGCTCCTTTCAACCGGTGACCAGCCAGACTCATCAGCAATGGAGAAGTGCCCAGAAGGTAAATGAAACCACTCCTTCCATTGATTTCACACACATCTGTGCACATTCTGGATTTATAAACACACACACACACACACACACACACACACACACACACACACACACACACACACACACACACACACACACACACATTTGGCAGGGTGGTACTTGTTTCTAAATTATTTTTCTTCTTTCTTCATTAAAAAAAAATTAAGATGAAAACAAGCAGCATCTGAATCCCTTTTATGTGTCACCAACAGTGAATGAATAAACAAGTAGCCCAAATTCAACATTTCCATGGCAACAACAAATTCACACATTGCAGACTGCCACATATAGTACAAGAATCACTCAGAGATGTAGTGAAAGATAGAAAGATACACAAACAAAATTATAACTTTTCAGTACATCGTTGACCCAATTTATTCACAAGAACACTTTTACTAAACCAAGACATTGTTTTCAGTCCCACTTCTTTGTGAAACTTTTTGGCATCATAATGCAAAATCTTCATTTTATTATCACAATACCACTAGGGCAAAAATGGGTCATCCACCAGTACTCATGTTCTATGCCAGTTTTAGTAATTACGCAAATTCTTCCAATTTTGCTTCTTTTTTATTTTGCAGTTTATAAATTCGTAAAGCACTGTTTTTAAAGACTTATTTCCCGTTATTAACATGGGAAGCAACAGCATGATCCAATACAAATGAGGAATAAAAACTCAAGTCAAACGGCAAATTTTCCAGTTTTGCTACAATGTTGAATTTTGAAATGTGTGTTTACTCACATACCTACATATTTGCTCAATCTATGCCCAAAGACACACACACACACACACACACACACACACACACACACACACACACACACACACACACACACACACACACACACATTGACAATCACATCACAGGCCCCCAGCTGCTGCTCTGTTGTAATTTATTATCCCGTGTGTACCCAGTAGAGTCATGAAATCAGCCTGGCCTTTGCAACACACACACACACACACACACACACACACACACACACACACACACACACTCGCTCACTTATTCACTCACTCACTCAGTGTCTTTTTCAAACAGCCGTGGTGGCGTTTACCAGCAGAGACCCTTTTGCCTTAATTAGTGTAAAGTCCTCAGGGAGGGAACAACAAGGCAAATACTGTGAATGGATGAAGGATGTGAAAGGTCTCATGCTGTCAGATAAAAATCATTGAGGAGAAGAGTTGCTCTTTAAAATTGAAAATGAAGAACATTCATGTTTTCGTATTTATATTTCAAGTTAATGTATCAATGATAGTGAATGATTGATTCAACAAATCAATAAATCCGACTCGTAGAAATATTGGAAAACTGACTGAGGCTCTGCCACATCTATCAAGTTGTCTTCCGGTTCAAAATCAATGCAATGCAACTAGAATCCTTGTTTATGCACACATATTGTTTGATTCTGCATCCGTCCCACATTTCTTTTATCCTTCTAACGTCCTCTCTTATATTTGCCACACCTTGCCCTCGCACTCCGCCCTTTACCCACAGGTCCTTGATGTGTCCCAAAGCCACCCAGGAGCACGTCCACACCGTTTGGTTAGCAACATGAACACTCCCTGAATATTTCATAGGACACAAACACAACCCTATGACAGCACATCGTGAGGCTTTGTTACAGCATTTAAAGACCATCTATCTGAAAAACATCTACATAATTTATACAAATACAAAACCTTTGAATTCCCAACGGGGCCTGATAGGTGCTAATTTTCAGCCCGGGAGGTTCATACCTCATGAAAAGCCTACTAAAGTTCACAACTTATTATAGATATGAGATGTGTATTTATAGCTTTACTATGTAAGTCTGACTCTGCCATAGTTTACAATACTCTATGAAACAACAAAGACTTTGTTTACCATGCCAACACAGTCTCTATTCTACTGGTAATGATAAAAAAGCACGATATGTCATGAGTATTATGTAGGTATTAATAGAGGTGTATTGGAGCTGAGAAACTGGTCATGTTAAATTGTTCACACAAAGTGGTACCACAGATCACTGTCTTCCACAGCAAAGATCCTTTTGTACACATCACTGGGTCCTGACACTAAATCAAATTTTAAAAAATGAATTGCGATATTACAAATTCAGTACAAGAAGTCCCTGTTTCCTAAATGTCAACTTGGAAAACATGCTGAAGGGAAAGGATTTTTATTTCCCATCAGAGCAGGAGAACACTGTTTTAAAATGGGATTGTAAGATATAAATAATCAACATTGGAGTTATGAAATTAGCATGTGCACATTTGAACTCAGCACCTCTATGCACACATACAAATGAGCACTTGTGCTCACACGCACGCACACACACTCAGGGAGGAATTGCACCATAATTATGCCTAAGGTAAAAGGCGATTAATTTTTTAATGGAGTCAATGTTTTATTCATAGCACCTATCCAGTCTTGGATATGGCCGAGAACACACAAAACATTTGCCAGAAAAACTGGCTATTAGCTATTTCATACAGTAGATGATTAGCATCGCTCGGTAGCTTTGTACACAGTAATATTTTGGGCTAAATCTGTAGACATATAGATTCCATAAATCATTTGACAAATATGTATGCTTTATTTTTGTGTTGCTTTGGACATAGGGAATTTGATAATGATGTGACAGGGAGAGAAAGACAGACAGAGAAAGGGGAAGAATGAGTAGCGGGTGTTGCCTCCCGAGTGCGGCCTGTAAGACCGGTTATTCTGTAGAAACCTAGAAACCGTTTAGCTGAGCCGAGCTCGCTGCCTAAACATCCACCCCGCTGTGAGAGAAATACTCTGCCCTCCGCAAGAGAAATGTAAAGCTGAAGCACATTTACAACCATCAAACATTACTCCTTCCTCCTGCTGATTCTTGCCCTCCAGCGTATGATTAAGATTTCACTTGAATACTTTCGTTCGTGGAACAAAATGGAGATTAGAAAATGAGAAAAAGGGAGTGGAGGTCACAGATAGAAATGACGTTGGACTTATTACATTGATTAAAAATTATACTGCTGCTTTCAGCTTTCTTACAGAACTTTACACAAAACCCTGTGCTTCCTTGGGTCCTGAACAATACACCAAGTTGTGTTTATTCACGTTCAGAAACACTGGTGACAAACACTCTGCTTCAGGAGAAGAACTTTACGTGAGACGGCAGAAGGCAGGGCAACCTGGGCTGCAACAGTTATAGATTTATTATGATATTTAGATATGAAATTATTGAATTATGCTCCTGTTCTAACTCAAGGTAACCCAAATTAACATACAAAAGGGCCCCAAAGCACTCTGTCTACGACATAAGAAAACATAGTACTACAATTGCCTGACAGATAGACTGATTACAATCCAGATTAAGATTATACTCACAAAGTATATATTAATGAATAGATGATACATTATTTATCCAGCATTATAAATTGAGACCAACACCTTGAACAAATGTTAAGTACATGTAAGTACATTGTGCTAAGAATGCCTCTTTTACTCTTTACTTGAAGTAAATATTATAGTATTACTAGTTTTACTAGTTACTGGAAAAGTAACCATTTAGATTCCCACTATGGTCAATTTATACAAATAATATCTGTTGGGAATCGTTATCGGAGATGGGAGATGAACTACAGGTGCCCTGAAACCGGCATTGTTGCTTTGCATATGTTATGAACCCGTGGTATGAAGAGTCTGCTGGTAAAATCATACTTAATCATTCATTAATGCAGGACACTCTGATTAACTATGCAGTATGCAGTAGACCTTCGTATGCAATTTCAAAGACACCTAGGGGACTCATCCGGGCCCCCGAGTTATTTTGCTAGTGGTAACATTTTCAATGATAGAAGTTAGTATAAGAAAAACGTCCACAATTTGAGTTACAATGGCAGAGTGGTGCTGTTCCTGACGGCTATCCGCTTGGATTGAAAGTGCTGCATGTCTAAATTGCTCCATTCCCCTGGGTTCCTAGCGATACACCCACCAAGTGTGAAGTAGATCAGGTGAACGGTTCTCGAGATATGTGAAGAACACACGGACAGACAAAGATGCCTTACTTGATATTTGAGGACCGATTATGTTATTCCAGAAGAGTAAAAGAGGAAGAATATTAAAAAAGAGATGCATGGAGAGCTTGCATTTAATAATTGTTAGCATCAAATAATAACAACATATTTGACTACAATTCACGTTTAAGACTTGTAAATAATATTGTAAGAGGGTTTTATTAGCACAGGTCTGACCCGTTTAAATGCTTAATGTGAATAGTGTTACTATCAGACATCTGTAATCTTTTTAAAAAAAATTGGATTACTTTAAACTGGTCCCTCCCTAACCCTGCCAATACCTGCCATCACCCACCTCCCAGCGCCTGCTATTTATTTCTGTACATACTTAATAATGTACAACACTACAGATTCCCTAATTTATCATTCTTTCCCAGCTGGACTTGAAATGACAGATTTATTAGATAGCCATTTGCTGCTGCATGTACACTGCTAGTTGAGGGTCAGCGAGACTGACGGAGTCAAAGCTGTTTGATGACCTCGAAGTGATAATGACCATCCAGGAGAGAAGGACACCGAGGAGGACAGAGAGAAAAAGAAACATGGGGAATGGTGTGGGAGGGTGATGAGGGAAAAAGGGTTGGACGGCAGACATCTGGCAGTGGAGAAAAGCAGACACATGGGTTGTGCCTATAGTGTAATATACTGGACAGAAACTGCACGAACTGGAAGAGATTAAGATTAACACTATTATATAAGAGAACATGGTACATGCAGGACATAGTTGAAATGGGTATCATTTTTAAATACAAGAGGAGCTCCTTCAATCTTATGCAATCCAATAATATAGGCAACATCTATCTTTGCAAGCTCCTATGTCCAGTTTGTCTGGACATTGTTCAAAATGTGTTAGTAATAATATGTTTGATATTGAGGTGATGGTTTAAGGTGGTGTTGAAGCTTTGTGTTGAATCCTTTGTCCTTCACATGTACATGAAATAGGCTGGATATTAGATAAGACATACCATATATATATATATATATATATATATATATATATATATATATATATATATATATATATATATATATATATATATATATAGAGAGAGAGAGAGAGAGAGAGAGAGAGAGAGAGAGAGAGAGAGAGAGATAACCTATGTATGACACTGTCAACAAATCAAAACATTACAGGCAGGCATCATGAAGTAAATATATCCAAATTGGTGTGGAAAAGGGGATATTAACGAACAGCTAAAATGTATCATACTTTCCTGTTTCATTTCAACATTTACAATGAAGGAGCATGAGATCAAAAAGCTTGGCCCAAGGATACTCTTTCTTCGGACGCATTAATATCCTTTCGAAGAGGGGGGTCGGGTATCTCTGTTTTCTCACGACCTGATACCGGCTACATCTTGAAAAGACAGGGCCGTGCTCACGAGGATTTTTTCTTCTCTCGCTCTTTAAAAAAAAAGAAGTCATATCTGACCTCAGTGGGCAGTACTTATGGATGGCATGGGTGTATTATTGGTGTATGCCCTTTAAATGTGGTAGAAATCAGGCGAGGCTGCCGGTCGACCGACCAATCGGATACCGAGGTGTGGTTCTCGGGGGGCGTGGCCACGGCGGAGAGGGTGGCGCCAGAAGCGGAAGTGTGTCTCGGCTGATTTCTCGCTGACAGTCGCTGTCATTCGGCCACGGTCGGTTTCAGGAGAGAGGGGCAGTCCAAGGAAGCGCACACAGGAATCGGCCGGCTCTGTAGGAAAGACAGTTATCGAGAGAATATTCTGAAAATCAACCCCCCCAAAAAATGACACCGATCGAATAAGGCTTGTGAGAGAACCGCGGCCGGATATATTTCAGTCATTGCCACGTTAACAAAGCTCGTTGATCACCCAGCGCAGATCAGGGGCAGTAGATAGAGAGCTGTGTCATTGAGCAGGCAGGACACGTCAGGAGAAGAGAGAGAGCGAGAGAGAGAGAGCGAGAGAGAGAGAGAGAGAGAGCGAGAAAAAAAGAGCTGACCGACTGCACTGTTACGAGTCAGCTATCAAATCGCCTCTGAAAAGCTTTTGCCTGACCCACTCGTTTTTTTTTCAACGATACCGTCTTGCTTTCAAACCGAGGAAAGGATCTCGACAAAGACGTCGCCGAGGTCGAAGGTGGTGATCAGAAGGTGAAACGACATTTTATTCGCCCGTATTCGAGTCTGTCCGGCTAGCTAGCGTCTATGCTAGCGGCCGGTAGCCTGCTAGCTAGCTAACGTTAGCAACGGATGAAAAATAGCCAGTTTACACGTCTAGTTTATTGTAAACGGCTGTTACTTGACGTGTACGAGTGTAATAATGAGCAACGGCGTGTGACATTGTGCATTGTGTGAGTTTTATCCGACACATTTCCACATACGACTCCACAGACTGGTGACAGCTGTCAAACAAGGTCGAGTGGGTTTAAGGCGGTTTATTGTGAATATGATCAACGTTCAGTTTAACTTCGCACAGCGGGGGCGCCTCTAAGGTGTCGCCGTTGGCACGTGATCATATGTCAGTTGGTTTTGTGCTGAGAAAACGTCTCCAAATGGAGATTCGTGTCGGCTCGACACAGCAGCGCTCCAGCTAGGTGCTGGTGGCTGCCAGCAGCTCAGCTGAAGACTTACAAACTGGCAACGTCACGGGGTTATAATTAGCTAAAGATGTAATGTTAACCGCTCGCTGTTTTTCAAACGGTTCGGAGTAATACTAAGGGCAACACATTGTCCAGCACATAATCAGCTCATTCATGACAGTGGTGTGTGATTACCATATGTCTAAAAATTCTCGGGAGGGACTAAAAGTAGAAATAACTACAATATGACATTATGTGTCAATACATTGTCTGTGGCCATCACCTAGCTGTTTTCTAAATCCCTTGATATGTATAATGGAATGAGAGGAGCTGACTGCTAACTCAGTGCATGCCATCCTGTGTGCTCTTCTCTCAATAGGACAAACGATCACGGGATAGCTTTTGTGTGTGGGGGAGAAAACAAATGGGGGATTACGGGTTTGGAGTTCTAGTTCAAAACAACACTGGCAACAAGTCTGCATTCCCAGTTCGAATCCACCCGCATCTGCAGCCCCCACACCACCACCAAAATGTGTCGCAGAGCCCTGCTGCTTTCATAAACAGCACCACAGCCGCAGGGAATGGCACCACGGGAGGCTCTCCCTGGCTCTTTCCTGCCTCAGCCACCCACAACAGCGTGCAAGACGAAATCCTGGGGGGCCCAGAGAAGCCCAAAGCACAGCAGCAACAGGAAATGCAAGAAACGCAAGAAAAGCAGCAGCAGCAGCAGCAGTTGTCCCCTGGGAGTCACCAGGAGGGTGGGGTTGGGATCATTTCAGAACTGGAAAAGGCCCGGTCAGATGAAGGCAAGACAGACAACGGCACGTCTGAGGGAAGTAACGGAAAGGAGAAGCAGTTACGTCTTGAGTCTCCTGTCTTGACGGGCTTTGATTACCAGGAAACATCTGGTCTTGGGGGAAATGGCCCAGTGCAGTCCAGTACCACCTCGTCATCACTTACTGGCTTTAACAACTGGTCAGCTGCTATCCCGCCAGCGCCATCAACCATTATCAATGAGGACGTCAGCTTCTTCAACCCGGCGTCTGCCAACAACGGGCCCCTGCTGTTCCAGAACTTCTCACACCATGTTAGCCCAGGGTTTGGTGGAAACTTCTCTCCCCAGATCGGACCAGCGGCGGCCTTGTCCCAGCACCATCCGGCTCCCCCACCACACCCTCATTTCCAGCACCCCCACAACCAACACCAGCAGCATCGGCGCTCCCCGGCCTCTCCACACCCTCCACCGCCCTTTCCGCACAGGAATCCGGCTTTCAGTCAGTTGCCGCATTTGTCCAACAGCCTGAACAAGCCCCCCTCCCCTTGGGGTCCAGCTAGTTACCAGAGTCCCTCTCCTTCCCCCGGCTCCTCTACCTCCTGGAGTCCTGGAGGAGGCTATGGTAGTGGTAGCGGCGGCTGGGGAGGGTCTCAGGGTAGAGATTATCGCAGAGGGCTGAACGGCGGGATGACCCCCATCAACTCTATCTCTCCTTTGAAGAAGACCTTTCCTAACAACCATGTGGCATCCCAGAAGTATCCTCGAAACAGTCCCGCAGGCTTCAACCCCAAGTCCTGGATGGATGATGGAGTCGGCCGCAGTGATAACATCTTCCCCTTTCAGGTCAGTTTTGCTGCGATAGTCTCATTGTATGAGTCTGCAATAATTCTGACATACTATTTATTTTTTTCTGCGTTATGTACCGAAGCATGTGTGTGCACTTAGTGTGTTCATGCTTTTGAGTGTGTGCTACCTGAATGATAAAACATCAGTGTGTAATTTATGTTATCTGTTGATACAGTATGTTTATAGTTTCTATATTTAGACATGGGGGGGTGGGTATGAATTTACGTGATGCATTTGTTACCGTGTTAGCTTAGTTGCTGCTGTGCACTTCCACAGCTGTATGTCTCTGATGATGACTAATGTGGCTCTGTCACTGCAGTGGTGTGTGCCACGTAATACAAGCTGGGGGGGTTAGAGTGAGGAGTGGGGGAGGCCTCCTGGATGTAGAGAAAAGGATGGGAGAAGGAGGTAAAAATGTGGAAAACAAGCCAGTTGCAAAGAGAACAAACGCAGCAACGGATGACCAAGAGTGACTGAGATGTAAAGAACAATCTAGATACACCAGTGAACAAGAAGACGTCATCATGGGATTTCTTTTTTTTCTATCAAAAAGCACAAAAAAAGGCTCCACAATACTTTGGATCCATGCCTAGGCATAATGACCAATGATTTTTTCAGGATTACTAATTATTAATATTAATCAGCCAGATCGTGGCTGCCATAGCTTAGCAACCGGTTTTCAAAATGCCAGCCTATTCATAGTGTAATTCGGATACCCGAGTCCACTCACAATGAAGATGGCTTGAATAATTCTATAATCGCATGGAGAAAACAGACGGTAGGATTGATGGAAACAGGTAATGGGAGTATGGAGGTAAATTAGTTGTATTGATCTAGCTCATGATTGATTGAGGAGGAAAGGGTGAAGAGAGGAAGGTTGCAACAGCGGCAGCTAGGCCAAGTGACCCGATGAAAGGCTTCTTTAAGCGCTTTACGTATGCTTTGCCATCAAGTCTACGTCATTAACACGTGCTGTGACCTTTCCATGTGCTTCCTTATCTCTACTTGAATGCAATGAATGACTCAGTGCACCACAGGTCAAACGGTAAGGATGTTGTGCTGACATGTCTTGACATGTATTTTTGCTGAAGATTTCTTAGCTGCAATGGGGTCAGGTTCATATCTGGCCTGTTCAATAACATTAGTGCCGAACATTAACACCATGGAGTCATGGCGTGGTCAAATTTACTCTTATGAGCAGCATATGTTAATGCAAATTTACAATGTTCGTCATCGGAACAGAAAATGGGGCATGTACATAAAAAGGCTGTTCAATTAGAAAAGTTCCTCCTGTTGGTCCGCATGCCAGAGGTAAGCTAAAGCTTGCATTACTTTAGCTGCTGATACGTGTTTGTAAAAGGATATGTTATGCATTTAATTTTGGGCCCATATTGAATGTTTTTTATAAAACAACAAAGCCACTTTATTCCAATTCACTTCCATTGTATTGCTTTTGCTAATTTTGAATAGCCCAAACTGTTGTTTCTTAAAAAAAAAAGTTTCTTGTCAGCTTATCAAGATCATGAACTGTTGGAGGACTGATGACACATCTTGCCCTTACACAAGGCATCCCCGGGTTTGGTAATGAAATAGTGTGGCTCCTGTACCACTAAACAGACATCATGAGGAACTGTTGTCACACAGTTTCACTGTAAGTTCTCTCTAACTGTCTCTATTTTAGCGCTGACCCAACAGAATGAAGGATGACTTGCTTTTACTTTAGAAGTCACATTGTTTTTCAACCTGGTGTGTGTACAAAGTAATCTTTGTACACTTTTGGGTCAGATGTTATTGCGACTACCTTGCTCTTCAGAGACCAAGCAGATAATTGGATTCCATGAAGTAGTTCTTCTGTAATATTTGCAGTTAGATGCTATTCAGTAGATTGAATCACACATTCAAACAGCAATTTGGGGCGACTAAGGTATATTACAACAGCTATGTGCGGAAGCAGAAATTCCTCTGTGCACTTTTACAGAGTGGCATTTTCTTGTAATTGCCTTAGGTCTTGACATTAATGCGTGTCTGTATGAATTAATGTGTAGATGCAGTTTGAGAGCAAGACCCTATTCTATATTTCATCCAAAGTGTTGTCCAGTGCCATGGCACACAGAGAGAAAAGATTTCCAGTACTGTGCCTACAGCAGCGGGCAGAGCCACTGCTGTAGCAGCTTTAGTATTTGGGATGAGCTCCAGACCAGGCACACTGCTGCTCACTGCTAATACACTAGTCAGCTAGTAACTAGCCTCAGGCAAGAAATGGGTGTGTTTTAAATGCTAGGCAAGCCATCCTTGTTTTTCTTTTTTATTCTCTCTTGCTTTTCAATCCATCTATCCGTCAATCCATCCACTATTCCTGCTTGTCCTGCAGGAGAGACTGAAGCCAATCCAAGCTGACATTGGTGAAGAGGCGGGGTACGTCACCGACAGGTTGCCTGTCCATCAAAGAGATATGCTCATAGTCACAACGACAATTTTAGAGTTACAAATAAACCTCAACTCTTTGGTTTGCTGGAGGAAATCAAAGCACGTGGAGAAAATCCATGTCAATGTTTCTTCTTTCCTTGTTCCCTAATTCCTCACCTGTGAAATTCAAGTCCAGAGGCCTTCTGCTGTGTCAGGTGTACTGGGCTTATTTACACTGGTACGTTTGGCCTGGGACCAGATCAAGACCTGCAGTGCCTGAAGGCGACAAAGCCAAGACAGGATATTGTCTCAGTAAGCTACCAGGGTAACTGCTGGTTACAGTTCCCTCCTCACTGTTTGTGCAGCTTAGATATACTGCAGCCGTATACCGGCTGTTATATGGAGGTTCATTATTAAACTACCTCTTCGGGCCTGCAGTGGAAACAAATGTTGCACACCTGTTGTCTGACTTGAAAAATATGCCTCCTTTTAATCGCCGACAGTTTGAACAGCAACCTAATCAATATGACAGGTCTTTAGGCAAGTATCAGAGACTTTGCAGTGTTTGTCGGTGCATTGTGTTCAGCGTGAGACTTCCATGAAGAGGACGAGCCGTCATTCTTTTCGGGTAGCCGTCCTTCCCTGTATGCAAATGCAAATTCTCTTGCATGCATGTCTACAAATACATTCTCTGGGCCATAAAGCGGTAGCGGTTTCGGCTATTACCTCTGGTCTTTATGACATTGGTGTTAAATGAGAAAAAATGTTTTTTTAAACTAATGAGCGGCCTGAGCTGTGCTGGCAAGCACCTAACTCTGCTGCTCATACAGCCTCATTGTGCCCTTCTCACACCCTTGACAGACGCTCTGAAACAAGAAGAAAGCTTGTGTGATTGTGTGTGTGCACGCACATGCCCTTGAGTGCACAAGCCCTAATTAGTCCCTGGCCTGTGTCTTCTACACATGTGTCTTAACAAAGGAAGACGACAAAGCAGAGTCTATGCAATAGTGTCATATTGTAGCCCTAGCTTATAGCATTCAGTAAAGGAGCCGTTCAGTCTAATCCCCAAACAGACCCTTACCTCTGTCACCCTGCTGAACCCAAATACTCACACGTCATTCAGCCAACACCGGGTAATAGTTTGTTTTTGACAGTCCGGGGTATTTAATGTCATAGCAGGCCTTTGAAATACTTGTCCAGGAAGAAACATAATCGCAAGGACCGAAAGCACAACCTGCTTCCCTTTCCTGCCCTCCTTTCTTCTTTCGACTTTGCCTTACCTCACTACTCACTTTCCTTCTCTCCATCATCCCCTTTCTTTCATCTGCCATTTTACTCTTTCCCTTCTTTGCCCCTCTCTCTCTCTCTCTCTCTCTCTCTCTCTCTCTCTCTCTCTCTCTCTCTCTCTCTCTCTCTCTCTCTCTTTCTCTCTCTTCCCCACTCCCTGTCGGCTCGGGGGATGTGATTAGATTAAAGGAAATAAGGGGACAAACATCAGCCTTCCCATAAATTAATGTGGAACATCTTTGGCCTCCGAAAACCTCAATCCTAATGCACCTATATATTCGTCTGTGCTTTACCTTATTACTTTTTCCACTCTTCCAACCTCCCTCAACTTCCATTTTTCATTAACAGGCAGGCGACATGGAAGATTAATGTTGGAGTTAATCACCCACAGCTTGCTGTATTCAATCATTTTTAACTTCCCTATATGTCATCAAAATCAGTTGGAGGTTGTCCTCTGTGTTTTGTGGTGGTTAAGAATAAAACAACCAGAGTTGACTGGCAGGATGCGTCACTTTGGGAGCTATCTGATTCATTTGATTATTTTAACTTTTTTTTTCACTTTATAGTTAAAAATTCAGCTTTAAAATGTTTTCGCTTGGGGTACGTGCAAATGCCCAGTACTGTCTGCTATTGTTAATGTGTGTGACAGCTGTTGGATATGACATGGCAATGTGATGCAAGCAACAAGATGGAGCCCAGTTGTGCCTCGGTCTGGGTACAAATGGTAAATTGCTTCGCTAATCTGACAAAATGATGTCCTTGATTGATCGGTGAATCGTTCCAAAGAAAGGAGAAATGGTCACCACAATCTCCGAGAGCCCATGTTTGTGTCATCAGATTGTCTTGTTTTATCGGATCAGTAGTTGGAAACCCAAGGACATTCAATTTGAAATATGAGAACAAAGAACTTTGGCAAATCACGCTGGGAATCACATTTTGGCTTAGAAAAAGCCTCCAATTATGAATTGATTCATCAAAACAATTGCAGATACATTTTCTAATTATTAACTAACTGATTAATCGACCAACCGCTGCAGCTCCAGCATTCTTCTGAATTCAAGAAGCATTGGCCGAGTTGCATTTTCCCAAATGACCACAGTACTATTTTGTCAGTTTCAGATGAGCTCTGTTTACTGTATGTGAGAACAGATATTCACATGGTTTGTTATACCAGATTTAGCGAGGGGGTTTGGTAGATGCACTTAGCTATACTGTATAATGTAAATCGATCCATCATACAGGTTTTTATTGACAGTCACTGTAAAAAGGGGCACATCTCCTCATATTGATCCATTTAGCTTTTACAAGATTGGGTCATGGTTATTATATTTTTCTCTGCTTACCCACCTATACTAGTCTACATTTTACTCTTCTTTGCAGATACCAAAGTATGTACTGCCATATCCTCTATATTTAGCATACATCTACGCCCTTGGTGTTAGCATGGATAAGCTTTCATAGATGCATACAATGTGATTTGCACTTTAAATTATGTGTGTGTCTCTGTCTCTAGATAAGAGGTGTGTCTATTTGTGCTTGCCCTGCAATCTGTCTGGGATAAGTACTTTGCTGGTCAGCTGGACAGTTGTTGAGAGAAACGAATGCACGAATCTGATGATTAATCACCCTCTGCACCTATCCAGGCTAATGCTTAGCAACTGCAAGGCAGCAGCCAGGCCTCATGTCCGCTTACTGTGTGCATCTCAGCCACAAAATTAATTCCCATTGCCCTGAAACAATATAATAGGATTACCTTGCAGTACTAGTACATTAGTGAGCTGGCACTGTAAAGAATAATGACACCCAATTAAAGCATTCAAATGTTTTGAAGCTGTTGAAACACAAAAGCAGGAAGAGCTTCTGCTTACTGCATCTGCTCAGTTTAATAGTGCATCACAGAAATACATAATCTCTCGAAAAGATCCCAGAAATATGTTACTTTGCTGCTATAACTGTGTTGATTAATGCGTTTTCGTGCTTGCCTCAGATATACTCACGAGTGGTTTATACTTCCCACAGTAACCAGTTCTTCACTTGTTTCTGTTTCCTTTGTCTTTGAGTGTTTGGTTTGTTTGACCTAAAGCAATACCCTAAGTCCACATAAGATACTGAGGCGGATATGAGAAAATAGTAGACCTAGTCTGGCCTATATCCCTGTGTTGATGTTTGTTTTGAGGGAGAGAGTGTGCACTGGGTGTATTCTTCTATCATGTCATCTCTGTTCGTATGTTTCCCCAGTCATTGAGGAAAATCTGCACCAGCCAAAATGCTGGTGAGATTTTGGCTACAGCTGAGGAGTTTTGGCGCTTTCATCAGCCAGTGTGTGCCAGGCATCCAACCGCAGTTTATGGCAGATCAGATGGTAAAAGTAGCTATTAGATTTTGGGAACCACTGCAGACACCAGCTAGTAGATAACAAAATAAATAAAAATGAGCTGCCTGCCCCAGCCGTTGGTCATGTGGTTCACTGACGCAAGTCTGTTTTTCTGAACCCTTTAGCATTTGACCCCTGTGGAGTTTGTGGTGTAACAAAGTATGCTATGAGGCTTTCTTCTCAAGGTGGTTTTGCTTTCAGATAGTTCTTCGTGGACATTGGTCTTATGTTTTTAGCAAGGGTGTGACCTGGTTGCTGAATAAATAGCAACTATCTATATACATAATAGAGAGGATAAGCTAACATGCAATTGTTTGTTTGAAAGACAAAGTTGTGAATAAAAAGAGTGATTGAATATAGAGATGGTTTACTTGCAGGTTGACAGAAAGGTTGGTTAATTGATATAAGGCTCGTCCATTATAAATCAGGTTGATAGCAGAGTATCTTAAACAGTGATGAGGACAGATTATTGTAGATATTCTTTAGTATAATATTTATTTTATTTTTAAGAAGGGAAGAGAAAAAATTGCTATGCTTTTACAGATTGCACCCTTATCAATAGCGCCTTAGTGTTAACATGTTTGGAAGTTTCAAGAGACTGTGATCTTCTAAATACTCACAGTTCCGTGATGCGTCTTGTCGGCATCACATCTGAATTCAAAAGATGTATTTTGCAAGCATACATTACTGTGTTTTCATAACCACTGCCTGGCTTAGAGTATTGTTTTGACAATATCTCTGCAAATGTTTACATACTGGTTTCTACAATTTATTTCATTTAATTATGTTTTTTTTCCCCACAGCTGTACTTTAAAATAACCAAGTCGATGATACAATGGATATGATGCAGAAAGGAAAAAAGTATATTTGTGTCGTGACCAGACAGTAAAGTAAAACCTAATCATGACTAAACAATTTAGTCACGATGTGCAGCTTATTGAACAACAACTTGTAGCCAGAAGAGTTGTTGATTCTGTGCAGTGCGAAAGCTCTGACTCATAAATGAGGAATAGAAATACATTTTTATAAGTATTTCTGCTTTTAAGGTAGCATTAAGAATGATTCCAAAGGGGAAGACACTGAGGAAGAAATGAGACAGACAATCACACGATGTCATGGGAATATTTGGCACTATAAATGTAAACCAGGAGGATATGCATTTCATACTGTGTGTCTGCCAAAATAGTTTATCAGAATTTGTTCACAAGTTGTTGTCAGAGGCTGCATATTTTTTTTTGTCTGAGGTGGAGTCAAAACAGAAGTCTTATCAGCATGGGCGTGTGTGCGCGTGTGCGCGTGTGTGTGTGTGTGTGCGTGTGTGCGTGTGTGTGTGTGTGTGTGTGTGTGTGTGTGTGTGTGTGTGTGTGTGTGTGTGTGTGTGTGTGTGTGTGTGTGTGTGCGTGTGTGTGTGCACATTTCTGTGTACATACAAACATTTCCAGCATGGTTGGTATGCCAGATGCCCTTGTTTACAGGTGACAAGCCGTCGCTCAAGGATTGCCTCGGCTCCGACTTTGTTCTTTTTTTTACTGTTGACTTCCATTCTGCTGCCGACGTGAAGGAGAACATTTATATCTCAGTTACTTAAGTTTTACAGTAACTGCAGTTAAACGCACAATAACTATGTAAAGGGGAATTGTTTGTCTTGTTGTTAAGTGAGTTTATATTGTATTTTTCTTAACCCAAAGAAAAAGTGAATGCTGACACCGTGAATACACTTTTATTAACAAAGGAGTGTCTCCTAATGTGAAACTAGGGCTGACTCCTAATGCGAATGTTTGTCACTCCCGCTATTTATGCCAAATGTACCAGAATCTTAAATTCATATCTGAAGTAAACACTATATCTTGATATTGCATGTATTCAAAGCAAGGTGACATGAGTTTAGACAAATGAAGCGAGGGTTTATGTCTTTTGTATTTTTCTTTAAAATAAGCTAAAGCAAGAATGAAGTGAAACACCAATAAAGATAACTGGTAAAGTGTATGGCCGCTCCCCATTATTTTTTGTTGTTGTTGTTGTAATTCATAGTGTACCGAATGTTTAGGCTGGGTTTAGAGTGTGAAGCTGTCAGCATGCTAGTCTGCTCCTTGGTCAATTATGGCAGTGTTACATTAAACGATGTAATTATATATAAATGTCTGAGTTGCTCCTATGGACCTGCTCCATTATCAATATAAAGACTGTTGGCTTTTTAAAACTGCTCATCTTTGTAGCACGCACAGAGAAGTAAATGGTGTTTCTTCTCTTTCTCTCCTCTCTTTAGGAACGCACCAGGTCATTCGACAGCTTCAACATGAACACGCTGGAAAGCTCCCTGATCGACATCATGAGGGCGGAGCAGGACACTCTGAAAGGTAAAGATGTCAATCAAGAACATCAAACACTAGGCAGACTACAACCAGCAATACTACACTTTCCATTGTACACTCAGTTAACAGCAGAGACGTAGTGCATGAAAACCAACATATGTCGTGGACCAAGCAATTTAATTTACTGATGATCCATGTGTAATATGTCATTTGTCTAATGGCATATTAGTGCATGTTCCCACTTTAGCTGTGCTTCTCTACTGAAGATGTATTTTTAGCAACGTGTGATGCCCGTATGACATCATTTTGTACAAGGTCAGTGCACAATATTTTTGCCATGGCTTGTGTCAACTCATTTAGAATTAGTTTCATGAGTTAAAAAATATAAATTGAAAGCTCCAAAATAATGATTAAGCTTCCAAAATGGTTATCAAAAGATTGCAGTATATGGGGTCAAATCACTCTCAAAATGAATAAATCTACATTAACAATTACTGACAGTAGCAGGCGAGTGGCACAGCGGTGGTAAGCCTGGGAAAGGGTGAACACACTTCGCTCAAGTGTCATATTCCTAATATACCAAACTAATAAAGGCAAATAATTTATCCTTTGATAAAAAGCAAGCTCAGTGAAGTGTGTTAACTGTCACTAGCGACGTCAGGGCGGTCTCAAGACTCCCTACACAAATGCTGTTAAATGCACACATGACACACAGTTTGTGAATGCAGGTTCAACAGCTTTTATAAAAATGTAACAACTTCCGAATATGTTTTTGTTGACAATTTAAAATAATTTTAAATGCATTCTTTGTTTTGTGGATTTTTATTACATTAATTTGAAGCAAGACATATGTGTCTCTGCATCAGAAATATATTTGTGATTTTTTTTTTTTCTTTTTTCAAATTTTGTTCACATTTATATATACTGATAATATTTTTTGTGAGCATTTAATAAATATTTTTTCTCAAAGTCATTTATATAAATCACAAAATACATTTGTGAATCCTTCTGTGTGCCCTTTGACCCCATAGCAGAGTGTTATGGTAAATATATCCGCATAAAATCCACTGTTAATGTATCCGACTCTTTCATTAAATGAACGTCAACCATATGGGATGAAGAAAAAAAACTCGTGGTAGAACGGTTTCACTTCCTCCACAGACCAGATGTCTAGACGTTTGTTTGTCTTTTAGTGTTGTGATTAAGAATAAAACAGAGGTCATCTCACACCCCTGTCTTCTTTTTCTCCGAATCCCACACGGAATAAATGTAAAATTCTTAAATTTCAATGCAATGAGTCTGACCTCTTTTTCTCATGCATTTTGAGAAGGAGATGCGGAGAGAATACAGGGCTGATGGAAGCTTAGGCTTTGTATTTAAGAGGGGATTTGTGCGAGAGATGGAAGGACTCCCACTGATCTAAACTGAAGTTGTTGGCTATCATTAGTTTCTAATAATCAGAGTTGCAAGGCCTCCCATTTTGAAGGATGATAAAGAAATAAAATAATTCATGACACAATGACGCACAGTAGTTTCCATCCAAAAGGTCCGGCACATTTGTAATGGATACAAATCCATGTTGCTGTTACCTGTAGTGTGAAGTTTGGTGGTGGTTTTATCTATTAACAAAATTAACATATTTTCCACAACTGTGAAAGGGAAACATTTGTTTGCTTTTCGGCAAACGTGCATATAAATAGTGCATATATAAACAATGCATTTAAATGGGGCGTATAAACCCAGGTAGGCAATATGTGTACAACTGAACCTTTTTTAAAGAGGTGTTAGTCTGTTTAATTACTGGGTCTGTTTTAAATCCTTTGATTACTAACTCAGTCCAACCCTACCAAAGGTTATAATATTCAGTTTTGGTCTGCTTTAGAGAGTTGGTGGTTAAACTTTGTGATCGCATGGGAGGCTGTAGTTTGTTTTGCTGTTAAACTGTATTACCTTATACCGAGATGTGTTAGTTATTTACAGTAGCCTGTCCTTATTTATATAAACTGGGTTGAGAAAATTTAAAAAAAACAGCTACACCTCATGAGCTAGTAGGTTAATGAATTAGCAAGTGAATTTACAGTATGTGCTCTTTTAATTGGCTGAAAAAGAGAATCATCCTTTAGAAGTTGCACTCTATTTTTGGGTTATTGATTAATAGAGACAAGGGAATATCTGTTATTGGCTGAATGTGTTGGGCAACATTGGCAAACGGAAACCCAGAAATGTGTGATTGAATATGGCAGCTGGCCAGTGTTGTTTATGGTTTTTGAGCAGTCCTTCCCAGAAACTTGGTCGGGCCCCACGGTGAGGTTGCCAAATAGACTTGCAGGCTTTCTTCCATAATCTTTTTTTTATTTTGCTATTTAGCATTCATTTCTGCAGTATAAGTTGCCACCTGAGGGACCCGCAGGTTTGTGTTTTAGCCTACTTGTAACATTGAAGCTAAAATGGAGGGCTAGTGCTCATTGTGTTTGTTAAACAAATGAAAGGAAAAGAAAAGAATGAGATAGGCTGTTCACTTTGCCGAGAGGGAGTAGCTTGTAGGACTAGTTCTGGCAATGAATGATTGAAGGGAAACACCTTTTTTTTCAAGGCTTTAGTGGAATTTAAAGGATTTAGGTGCAGAGTTTAAGTTGTTAGCCAGGCCTCACCCTGGACAACGAGTTCTGTACAACCATCTTTTTTAATTTGCTACATTTCTTCTTGTGTCGTTGAAGTCTTATGGTCTGAGTAACAGAAATGGTTTGTACTGTTTTGTTCTGCTTGAGCATAAACTTCAGTTCAAAATATTTCAGAAATCCATTCACAAGATTATATTTTCTTTCTTTTGTTGAACATTTTTCATGTTATTACGCAGAACATTTTGAAAAAAGTGCATTGCTCCTTGTACCCAAGTATATTGAATGTATGTAACTGTATATGTTCTTAAAAGGAAGAAGTAGCCCAGTAAAACACACATACATAACAGTTTTACTACCAGAATAACAAGATGAGTGAAAACTCTGCGCTTCAGACACTTCACTATCACCTTGTATTTATTTCAGCCTCTCACCCACTGGGCTCAGCCACATCCAGCTGTGATCTAATGTTCCGCTGTCAAACCTTAGTAAATCTTCTCTGAATATTAATGGTGGAAGACTGGAAGGTTACCTCATTAGCCATGTGCTGGTGTCTTAGCTCCAGCCATGCTGGCACAGATTCCTGTGACTAGATTAGATCCGAGAGCTTGGCAACTACAAGTTTTCTTCTAAATTGAAAACCCACAAGCTTCTACTTCATTAGGAATGGAACCATGAAGGTGTTTTTTAATGTTTTATTATGAAGTATTATTGACCTAACTTCCTATAATAGTTGATTGCTTTGTCCATTTGTTTGGAAATGAATCCTCCATCATTACAATTCATGTTATACTGTGTCCAATATATTGTATCACATGTTTTTCTTCTCTTCCCTCTTATTCAACCTTGGCTTTCTACAGTTGGTATTCAGTGCCTCATTCTTTACTGCTTTCACATGATGAAACACAGAATATCTCAACCCATACCCATTTCTTTTTTGTGTTGTAGCCCTCGGCCTGCTACAAAATGTTATCTGTTTATTCCTTCTTTTCCATAATTATAGTATAAGCTTGTGTATTGCTATGCCAAGTGTAGCAGTGACTTAAGTGAGTCCTTTCCCTTTTCCTTGCAGCAAAGTAAAAAGAGAAACATAATTAGAGCATTTTTTCTTAAGCATTGACTCTTCTCCCGACCAGATGCCTCTTGCTTCCTCCTGCTCTCTTTTCACATGCACACACTCAAGTATAATAATCACTGAGAGCGTGCATACACAAGCGCGTTTAGACACACATAACCGGAGCGCCAATCTATCGTTCCAACAGAACATATTAAACAAAGTAAACGCGATGAAGCAAAGGGAACCGACGAGACAAAATGTCTACAGTCGAAGTGGCTTTGAATCGTTTCCAGCATTGTCCTGACTGACAGAAAGGATCCCTCTGTTCAGCCAACACACACAACACACGCACACACCACCACCGTGTTGTGTGTACTTGCATGCATGTGTTTAAACTGTCACTGCACTGTACATGTCCGCAGCCAGCCACTTGCAAATAAGGTTCACAGAGCGGGCACAGAGAAGCCTGCAGACACTGGGATGTGGTGTGCTGACGTGCTCCTCTGGGGCTATTAAAGGCTCTTAAACTCCCAATATGACGGGTTGTGCTCCGATGGACTTTGGGTGGTGCACCTATCAGCACATATATTACTCAGCTAAATTACAGAGAGGGATAAACTGCAGTCTAGAGGAATTGAGCTTGTCTGCGTAATCTGGTTTTGGTTGGCACTTCTAATTTTAGTTTGATTAAACTGAGTGTTTTGGAGAAAAAGTGAATTTGATGCTCATAATTTCATGACTATGATGAACGTGTTTGAATGTATGGAAAGCTGTATTGTAGTCATTTAGCCTCCAAAGTCTGCGGTGGTCCGTCCTGGTTTCTGAGGTCTCGTTCTAGTTGCATGCACCACATCTACTGAGGGCTGTGGGACTCAATAAGTGGGGTGTGGGGGAGGGGCCATCAGATTTCCATGTAGCATCGGAATGCACCAATCACAGGGCGGTTCGTACCCATACAACAATGGTTGTACTATTTCAGCTCTTTCATCTTATTATCCTTCTGCAGCAAGCGGGCCTTGCATAACTTTGGAACGTTTGGCATCATAACATGTATTTGTGTGTGTGTGTGTGTGTGTGTGTGTGTGTGTGTGTGTGTGTGTGTGTGTGTGTGTGTGTGTGTGTGTGTGTGTGTGTGTGTGTGTGTGTGTGTGCGAGACAGGCCTGGCAAACGGCTCGATGTGAAATGTATGATATGCAGCTCAGAGAAAGTGAGAGTGAGGCGCAAATAAGGAAATGGAGGTCGATCAGAAGAGGAGAATTGGGTGGTGTCACACATGTGACACCCAGGAAAATGTCCTACACATGCAGCAATAATCTAAAACATTATCATGGTCACTGCCTTTTGCTAAATTTCAAACTACTTAGCTAATGGTGGTGTTATTTTTCCTGAGATTGTGTGTCTATATTTTTATCATAGAAGTGCGTATCTTAAATTTCAATTGCCTATAATGGGATATTATTTGGATACTATACATCCACCAAAATAGAACTTTCTGTACGTTATACTGAAGCATAGGTGGTTGTTTTGAATACTGAATAATAGCATCAAATATCTGCATGATGTATTCAGGCGTGAGCCCCATCCTGTTTGGAGGTTGACTATTTCTGTTCTGTGTCTCCTTGTGCAGGTCGTCTGGGCTTCCCTCATCCAGGAGGAGACAACCCGTTACCCCTCAATGGTATGTATGGGCCCACATAGAAATCACAAGGATTTTGTTTGATAAATGTGATGCATAAATATTTGGACAGGTTACATAAAAAAATTGTTGGATCTTTTAAAACACATTTGATGAAATGTTAAACTGTCATTCGTTTAACAAGATGTAGTGTTTGAATCCAGCTCTTGGTCATTAATCTGAAAATATGTACCAACCCAGCAGGTTAAATAAAAAGTAAAGCAGCTCTATTGACGACCTTTTACCTACTTATAAACTTCTGTCGGTTTCTTTCCTTTGACTTATGATGCTGCTTGGTCCTTCAGATACTAATATATATGTTATATTGCTGTCAAGTCCTGCTACATTTAAACAAATTGTAAAAATGTTATAATTGAACTGAGCCCAATACTAATTTCTTCTGAACAAAGCCTGGACGCAACGTATATGCTGGCAGTTAGCACCGTAACAGTCAACGTTATTCGCTCTCCTACTGCTGTTTTCAACGCGTATTTGTTGTTCACAATGGAGCATTATCAGAGATCGGGACTAGAAGGCATCAATGCTGACCTCCTGATCGCATTTTTTACTCAGTATCAGCCAAAACGATCTGCAGTAAAACTTTATTTCACACTGTGATGACTAAACTGTGTAATAAATATGCGGTTCACGTGTGTGCAGAACCCGTGACAGGGTTTCCGTTCGGATTAATGTTCCACTGCAGCCCGTTCCATAATGATTTCCTATTAGACGTTGTTTGGTTTTGGCTCTACTGTTTCCAACATGGATGCCGAGTCACAATATTTCACATTCTGAAGCTAAATGATACACCAAAAATGTGATTCAGAAAACATTTAAGGTGATAAATAGGCAATGCAGGAACATCATCTAGATTCATATTTGATCAGCACTGTCATTTGTTTTTATGTTCCACTTTATAAAAATGGGGGCGACGCCCCTGATTTTAGGCCTTTGATGCAAAATAGGAAGCTGTCTTGTCTTTCTGAAGCATGCAATGAAGACATACTGTAAAGTTAATTTTATTTCCAGATATGGTCCTGTCGTACAGAAGTAAATAATGCCTTTCATACCGTATATAACTAACTTTACCTCTCTCGAATTGTTGAGTAAAACTGGCAAATCCCTTTGACATGCCACAGTTTCTACAACGACAGTTTAATATACATATACGTCTCCTTTGCCCCTGTTTCCTTCATCATTATGTAATTGTGTTGTTGTAGCTTTTGCCTTCTGGTCTTGGGCCAGGATGTAAAACACGAGAGGCCAGTAGTTTCTTCACAAGATTGCTGGGTCACATGGTGAGATCACATGGTCAGAGCTGTCATCAAGCCCTGAGACAGATGGTGCCAGCGGATAGGCAGGATTCAGAGGGTGCACACCAGCTTTCTCTTTCTGTGTGTCTGTGTGCGTGTGTGTGTGTGTGTGATGAGACATAAGCGACCACAGATTGCATTCTTTATTCTCTTGATTCTCTCTCGTGCACTCTCATTTTCTCTCACCCCCACACTGTGTATTATCAACTCGTTTCTCCATCTCTTCCAATCTATTTCTCTTTCTCACTCGCACACAAACGTGCACACGCACACAAATATGCACACATACACCTTTTTATAGCACACTCTGCTTTCTCTCAATCTGCTTCCCTGTTTCTCTCTGCCCTCTCTCTTTCTCGCTCTTTTTGACCTCCCCCCCAGAGTTAATGTCCATCTGGGTTGAAAAGTCCACTGAAGGATTATTGCTTGTGTGTTCTGGCTACTTCTTCATCCTCTTCGTGTCCTTACAGTTTTAGATCGGTCGATGCTTCAATCTTTCCAGTGTGCACATTTTTATTTGTTTCGCTTCAGCTCTTTGCAAAGAAACATTATGTCCCCTGAGCGCGTATTAAATCGAATGAGTTAAAAGAGCATCGCCTTGACGACATATGAAAGTGAACTGCATTGTGGGCTTGATGGACCTATAAATTTAACCAGAAAATAAGCCAATGTGACCTTTTTATATTTATATCTTTTCAACAGAATTATTTAAAATGTGAAACATGATTTTTTTAAGCAGTAATCACAGCCGGAGGTTGATTCTGTGTGTTGTCAGATTGAACGTTATCTGGTTTTTTAGAAGAAACCGTGAGCGACCGGTTTAATGCTGTGTCCCTCAATCTGACCACTACAGTTGCCATGGTCACATACGTTTAACCATTCGTGGCGACGGAGGCCGATAGCCATGCTTTGGTGCCACGATTGCCTCCGCTGGGCTGCTATTGTGTTTAAGGTGGAAACAATATAGGTTTCAACGGTAATCGCTTGTTGAAGTCGATGCATTTTGCTTAAGAGTTTGAAGCGTGACGGCGGGAGGGCAGAGGGCCAGGAACACTTGATGGTAACAGCCATTAACTCTGGCAGTTTCATTTAATTTATATTGGAAGAAAGTTTTACTCCCTTCACAGTTCGCTACACGAGTGCTTCTTCTGCACTTGTATCAGCAACAGACTCTAACAAAACACATGTATTTGGTCCTTTTGACGTGGAGACAATGGGCGTTGCCCTCCGTTGTATTGTTTTACTTTCACCTGCCCAGAAACTGCAGATGGAAATTGAATTAGCTATAAACTGAATCTGCTACAGAGCATATATCTTTCTCTTTTTTAAGATCCACGTGGTTGTGAATATGCTCCCTGATATGAAGTTGATAATCTATGTCTCTGTATATCTATATACTATATCTCATGTTCTTATCACTGCCCCTAATTACCTATGGTGTGCCTCAAGGTCTTTCCCTTAAATTATCCTTAATTAGATGGCAGGAAACCGCCCTCCACTGTTAAGCATGATAATACACAGTTGCACAACAGTGTAGCCTTTTGTTCTAATGTCTGATGTTTTATTCCTGGCACCTCTTCTTGGGTAATCGTGGCGCAGTGGTGAGCAGGGGTCGTCCTTCAATCAGAGGATCGGCGGTACGAGCCCCGCCAGCCCGCGTCAATGTGTCCTCGAGCAAGACACATAACCCTAAATTGCTCCCGTAGTTATGACTACGGTGTATGAAAGTTAGATAGTCCTGATGTGGCACCTCTTTTATATAAATGTATTTAACTTAAGGACTTATATAATCTTTGTTACTAATGTATTGATCATTCCTCTGTCTTCTTAAGATTGTATTTTTTTATTTCCTTGATAATGAGGAAACTTTTTATAGTACTGTATAAAAAGATAGCCACATGTCCAATGCCAAACATGTCCATTCTTTGTCAACATACACTGTAATGACATTATTGTGTTGACATGATCAAGCTACAAGTCAGTACCTTCCTTCTCTCAGGTCTTCAAAGTGTAGACTTGTACTTTAACTTGGTCGTCCTGTGGTGACGGTTGCACAGGCTGATTATCATTCACAGCTGAGGCCAAGCGGGCAGACAGACAATGAAACATCCTTTTGTTGTCATGAAGCAGCTGGCACTTTCATTGGTACAGTGTATTATGCATCTTTTATAATCACCCTCTTCTTTGATTTGTCCTTATTCCACATGCAGCCAGGAATTATAGCAGGAGACGAGGTAAAATACAAACATGGGTGTATTATCTTCTGCATATATCAGCTCTCTAGGTCTTAATATATTGATTGAAGTTGCTGTTATGATTTTATTAATTAGAGGGCGTTGATGGTTAAATATATGCACCAACATTTTTGGGATGACTCTGCGCTTTGTATCAGTACAGTGACGTGACATGTTTTTGTCTGCATGGTTGTTGTAAGTACCCAACGTTGTCATAAGCTTGTGAAATGATCATACCCGTCTTTCATTGTTTAGTTTGCATTTCTTTCATTATGCTCGACTCTGCTTTTTTTTTTTTTTTTTTTTGGTGCTAATTTTCTCTCACATTTTGCAAGATTGTAAAGTCAAACAATAGTTGTTATTGTCACAGTTAGCTAAAAGTTAATGAGGCAGAGAGACAAATTGTAATTTGTGATTTACACACTGCAGCAGAAGCAAAGACACATGGCCAGACACATGGCAGGACACACACTCACACACACACACATCCTCACTCACACACAGCACCTACTGTAAGCTGAGGCTAACTCGGTTGCATAAATCTTTATAAAGCAGCTCAGGTCAGGTCGTATAGGTGCAGGAACAGGCTGGGGAGGGCTTAGTCTCTCCAACACAGCGCCTAAGACTCGCACAGTCCTCTGTGAAACTATCTAGACTTCCTGAGGGGGCTACTGTGTTTGTCACAGATAACCTTCATATACATGGCAACTAATTACATGACATTTTGTTTATTGTTCAGCCCAATTCCTTTGGAAATGACTGATACTACTTTCACACTTCAAAATATATATTACGCCAAAGTGCTTTATAAACATTTCACTCTCACCAGAGGGAGTAAAAGTCCCCCAGTGCCCAATGAAATTAAAATGTCATAATCCACCCTTATGAAACGTGCATTGCATGCTACTGGCTTGCCTGAATTATGTGCTAAGTGTTGTTAGATCAAGACTATAATAAATGGTTAGCTTCTTACACCTCCAGCCAGCACCAGGTGGCCTATTTAATGCAGTAAAAAGAGAATGAAAAGTTGTATGTACAATTCTTATTACTGCCCTAATTTTGTAAGCATGAAAACATCAACGCCTCCTGGACCTTTTACATCAACGTCGCTCCTCAAGGGATAAACTTTTCCTCCTCCTTCCTCCCTGTCTCTCTCTCTCTCACTCAGGCCACTCCTCTCTCTTCCCAATGGAGGATGGTTTCCCTGACGACGAGCGTGGTGATCAGGGTCTTGCCGGCCTGGGCTCTCCACACTGCTTTCCTCACCAGAACGGAGAGCGTGTCGAACGTTACTCACGCAAGGTCTTTGTGGGAGGACTGCCCCCAGACATAGATGAAGGTAAAGTAGCTGCATTAGGATCAAAGGGATTTCATTCCTGGTTCTGATTGAAACTTAAGAGATGGGGAACTGGAGGGCAAGTTAGAGCATCCGACATCATTGTAGAATTTCACCTGCAGCACACGCATCTTACTGTACTTTCGGGATACCTTCTGATGCAGGACTTTTCCTGTACATTTTCAGTCTTAAGAAAAAAATAACTGAATTGCAAGCAGCCAAAGCGTCATGCATTCTGTCTGCTTAATTTCAGATGAGATAACCGCCAGTTTCCGGCGTTTTGGACACCTGTTTGTGGACTGGCCTCACAAAGCGGAGAGCAAATCCTATTTTCCACCTAAAGGTTTGTTAAATTCTTCATTTTGTGCCGTTTTGTAAGAGTAACTGCAACACCTTTTCAACATTTTATCTGTACTAATTCCAAAACCAATTTCCTTATCCAAGAGATATGTTTCAGTTATTGCTTCAGCAGTGTCTTTGTGAATCTGCATAAGAAGGACTGAAAAATTCTATTATCTTTCAGTCCAGCATTGTTACCATTTTAGTCTGTGCACAACCACTATTCGTATGTGTGCGGTGGGGTTTTGTCTTAAGGGTATTATCTCAAGCATTTTGTAACCATGTGTGGACTGTTTGTCCGTTTCTCTGTCTGTTTGCAAAGCTTATGCCTTCCTGCTGCGAATGCAGAATGTTGTGTTCAGTCGCAGTAATCGCTGCGCAAAATTCCAACATGGCTCTTCGTCAGTACATCTTGTCCCCGGCAGCCTGAATAACCCTGCTGTATTTTGTGTAGGCTACGCCTTCCTGCTGTTCCAGGATGAGAGCTCCGTGCAGGCTTTGATTGATGCCTGCATCGAAGAAGACGGCAAGCTGTACCTCTGCGTGTCCAGCCCCACCATCAAAGACAAGCCGGTCAGTCGGAACACACACACACACACACACACACACACACACACACACACACACACACACACACACTCACACAAGCACACCCTCACATCTTATGCCGTACTAATCCTTCCTGTACAAGTTCTGAAACCTGTTGGCTTTGGGTGTCACAGGTCCAGATCCGCCCGTGGAACCTGAACGACAGCGATTTCGTGATGGATGGATCTCAGCCTCTGGACCCGAGGAAAACCATCTTTGTTGGAGGTGTCCCTCGTCCGCTCCGTGCAGGTATCCTCCCTTTTCATGAGAGTCTTTCCACTAAGTGACTCAACAACATATCAGCAATTATTATGACAAGACTTTATACGTTTGAAGTATACTAAATATCCCATAATATGTCATTTATCAAAAATATGTGATGCATTTCTGCTTATGATTATGCTGTATACACTCTGGGCAACAATAAGTAGCTATCCTTAATTTCTCATACTTCATTTTATCCCAATTGTTGAATTGCCAGAATTCGACTTTCTCTAATCTCTGCAACGTGATTACTAGCTTGTGTGCATAATAAACATTATACCTGCTACGATTGTCAAGCTTAGAGAGTCACTGACCTACACTGGTCCTTTCAGGAAGTACCCTGTGTGGCACACTGTGCTGTGAAGAATATTAAATCTCTTTTTATCCTGATAGCAACGCTATGTGCACTCTATGTTCATATTTTCTGCACCACTGGTTACTGTGTTGTTAACTTCTTCGCTGTAGTTATGGAAATGACCAAGGTCATACATCCCTGTGGTGCAATGAATGTTTAAGACCCTGTGTCATTTTGAGTCTAAATTTACATGTGTAAAATATACAATAACAAAAAAAACACCGGCCATTTTAGATTTAAAAAAAAAAAAAATGTTTTAACAAGTAAGCATATCGCTCCTTGATTTGCGCCTTTTGTGTTAAGAAACTCACAACAAAGACTGTAAATGCACTTTGTTGCAGCTATTGCTCCATCAAACCCTGCTAAACTTAAATTCATCTGTCTCGTGGCTGTGTTGACATTTAACATGAAACATGTACAGAGCCTTAGTCTTTTGGTCTTCTGCTACTTTTTCGTCAAACTTGTTTTCCCACAATGTTTTGTTCAGCTCGTTCAACGTGTCTTTTTCTCCCCCTGCAGTGGAGCTGGCCATGATCATGGACCGCCTGTACGGTGGGGTTTGCTACGCCGGCATCGACACCGACCCTGAGCTGAAGTACCCCAAGGGAGCAGGGCGGGTCGCCTTCTCTAATCAGCAGAGCTACATTGCTGCTATCAGTGCTCGCTTTGTCCAGCTGCAGCATGGAGAAATCGATAAACGGGTGAGTGGAAAGAAAAGAGAGCTCAGTGTTTTTCGGTCTTCTCTCTTCGGGTCCCTTCGGTCTTCATTTGTCTCTCCACACCTCCCCTCCTGTTCTGTTTCTCTCAAGCTCTCCTCGCCTTTCCCCCTCTTCTGAGTTGTGCTAGAAGAGAGAGTGTCTAACTCGAGCTGGAAAAATGCAGCACTGTATACATAATGTGTGTGCTTATTAGTGGAGAACGTGTTGTGGGGAAATACATTTTGCATAATTGTTGATTCACTCAGTGCAAGTTGAAATACTTGTCATGCCTCCAAACTTCAGGAAGAGATTTTCTCACTAATTCAAATAGAATTCAACCAAAATGTCTCCCATGGAGTAAGACCACAGAGCAGTATAACAAAAGACTGTTGTTAGATGGAGATGAAACCAAACGTCAACAATGTCTCTTCCCTTGAAATATAACCTTTTCTTTACTGGTTTTATAACACAACAATGTACAAGAATGTAATCACAAAAATGCCACATCTGCCCATTCCTATTGTACACTATGAAACAGACGTTTCTTACTTATACCTGACTGTTGGATCAATCCTTAATTTAATAAAAAAGAAGTTCCATGTTGGGGATTATGTTTCCGGAAATGTTAGAAAACCACTTTTCAAACTCTCTGACTTTACCTTCATGTTACACATGAACTTTTCTATTCACATTTGAAAATTGTTTTGCAATCAAAAGACTAATCGTGCCGATTGGACGTTTTACAAACGACAGCTATCGGCTAAACAGTTGGCCGCTCAGCCAGCGCTGTCACGCGAGGGACAAACACCGAGAGCCTCCAAACGCATAGCGAGGGCCACTCTGCACATGTGATGAACTCCTGATAAGAATCTGAACAACTGTGAAACACCCTATAAAATAGCACTTGTGTTTTTGTTCACCGTGTAGTCTGAAATGTCACCACATTCTGTCAGTGTATCCATCAGAGCTGAGATAGATTCGCCAGGACATGTGAGGTATGCCGAAATATTGCCTGCATAAAAAAACAAATTCTGTATGGACGCAGTCACCAAATATTTACGATAAAGGGCCGGGTTACACCTGAGAGCTCAAAGTCAACAGAGAATAATAGAGACAACTGCTGTCTCGTGCTGCGGGATGAAATATGACCGAGATGTCCTCCTTCGCTTGTATGTATGCGGCAGGTTCCCGATAGAGCAATATGACCAAGTTTGGGAATTTGAGATCAATGTTGATGCTTTCAATCGTCTCAAGCACTTATTGCCACTCGACGTTGTCGAATGCCTTTCCCACGTCGAGCAACACAGCCACACATTGGCTTGGGTCATATTTTAAGCTGTGGATAATATTGAAAAATCTTCTTACATTTGCAATCAATGATCCGCATGTTGATTATGACAGGAAGAATCATTTGAACTTGTAGAGCAAGAACTTTTTGGAAAAGTTTATATTCACAGGGTGAACTTGAAATAGGTCTGCATGAGCTGCAACGTTTGGGATTCTTGCCTGGTGTGGATGAAACGCAATCAGGGCTGCTCAAATGGTTCTGGGAATCCACCTGTTCCTATGGCATAATATGAAATCATGAAAAGAGTTTTTTTCTCAGTTTTTGGTTGAAGTTCTCGTTGTATTCTATGGGGAACCAATCTGTCATGGCCTGCTGATTTTCCTGAAACAAATGGGTTGAGGCCTTCATCACCTCCTCTTCTCTAATACTGCCCTCTAGTGTCTCTTCATTATATTTTGGTAGTGCAGGAAGATCAACCTTGACAAAAAAGAAGCTTTGTGCTCCTTAGGTTCAATCCTTGTAATGTGCTCAAAGGATTGATTGTAGTTTAAGAAACTACCTTATAAAATGAAGTAACTGAAAAAGTAGAGATATTTTTAACACTGCTGCTTCTAAAGGGTCAAACAAGTATCAATATTAATAAATATTACTTGCAGGTATCTTTTGGGAACCTGCAAGTGAGTACCTGCATTGATGCAGGTACTCACTTGCAGGTTGCCTGATAAATAATCACATGCCTCACGTTGGGTCTTATGTGCATTGGAAGCCATCTGCTTCTTGTGTGGAGCAGGCGAAAGGATGGGAAATGTCATTATTTTGGAGTTGCCATACATGAGCTCCTTTTTTTCTTTTGCGCAGCATCCAGTATTTGGAGGGTCTGGGTCCTTGTAGCGGAGGAACTTAATGACTAAAGCTCCAGGCATTGCACTCTCCTGTGGCTTCCTCTGAAGCTTTTCGGTGCACTTTGCAATATTAACAGTAACCATTTCTCCAAGAAGCCAATGGCGTCGCTACTTTCAACTCCTTCTGGGAACTCTGCAATCCTCAAGTCATTAAAACCTTTCTCACTGCAGTACAGGGTTGGTTTGATGAGCATCCATGCTCATTCAAAGCAATGCCTTCTACTATTTCAGAGAGAAGTCAAATAACAGGAACAGAATATTAAAGTGCTGATTCAGTCAATAGTCCCGGGCAGGTGGAGGTTGGAGCGAAGTTTTTAGGTGTTGTGTCAGATTATTCTGACACCACTGCAGCTACATAAACAAACCAGCAGGTGATACATTTTTTAAGTCAACTACTTCTGTTCTGCAACACACCGTCGAGCTATGGCAGTGTTTTACCCGCTATTGTCAGCAGCCAATGGCTTTGTAATTTAATCATTATTCAGTTGCACAATAGAGATGACTGAACAAGATAACGTGAACAGAAATCCAACAAATATCTATTGAAGAGGTAACGTCATCATATTTCTCGTTTGCACAATGCTTGGTTAATGTTGTAGACGCAGTGCCTCAGTGACATTCAATCGCTATCGGCACAATCGCTCATCATGAAGCAGTTGGAAAAGCAAGCGGCGTAAAGACGATGGTATGGAGAAGGAGTTTGAAATCAACATCTGGAGCCTGTCAGAATTCTGCAGCTGTTTCTCTTTGTTCCATTACCGTAATATTTAAAGCTTATGGACCGACTACGCCACTAATAATGAAAGCTACTATTTATAGATCTTACTACAGAGGCCCGAAACACACACCACACATGGTGATGAAAGGTTTGATTGGAAAGCCGGTGGTGGACCTGTTTCCAAACAAACCAGGTGCCAGTTGTTTTAATTTCCTGCAAGCTTGCTGAAAAACATCTGGCAGAGAAATGACATCACTATTCCCACCTGTGAATGCAGGTGGAAGTGAAGCCATACGTGCTGGACGACCAGCTGTGCGATGAGTGCCAGGGAACTCGCTGCGGTGGGAAGTTCGCGCCGTTCTTCTGCGCCAACGTCACCTGCCTGCAGTACTACTGCGAGTACTGCTGGGCGGCCATCCACTCACGCGCCGGACGAGAGTTTCACAAACCCCTGGTGAAGGAAGGAGGCGACCGGCCCCGTCACATCTCCTTCCGCTGGAACTGAGCGGAGGACAGCGAGGGAGAGGCAACAGGGCAGCAGGAGGGCAGGTAGTGCAGGAGTCGCAAATCATTGTACAAATAAATGCACTTTTCTGTTGCTGGTTCCTTTTTGTTCCAATTTCACTGAACCTTTTTCCTAATTTTTTTAAGTTAATATATATCTATATTTTGAAGATAGAAAAGAAAAACTGGAATTGTATCCAAATATGTCCAGCAAGGAAAAAAAGATGTGTAACAATATTTTATTTATGCGTTTGATTATTTTTTAAATATTTTATTAGTTCCTAAAAAAAAAGTACATATATAGGAAAGTTTGAAGTTTGATATGGTACTCTGCTATTCAATTGGCAATTTTTTTCTAAATGTATTTGATTTTAATTTTGATACAAGAGGCCCCAAAACAATACACTTCATTTGATATTTGATTGACTTGTTTTGTAGCAGAGCTATTGCTTTTTATTGTGTACCGAGTCTCCAGAGGCTATTTATTTCTGAGAGGTGTGATTAAGTTCTCTATTGATACAAGTGGCTCCAGAACAAATGTGAATTGAAAAAGGTGTTGCTAAAGAAGAGTGCACTTATTTCCAATTCTAAAAAGTGCAGATACAGTATATGAGACCCTTAGTAGTTAACCAAAGCTGAATCTTGAATTAACTTTGAAGAACAGAGGGCCCACTGCAGAATGAAATGCATTATTTTCCCTCCCATATCAAAATGTTTGAACCTTTCTTTTTATGATTTCCAACATCGTACAAATGTTTTGATGTTACTTGAAAACCGCAACAAAATTTTAGCAACACATATTTGGGTTTTGATCTCCATTTTGACATGCAAAAACTAATACCTCAAACTCAGCTGCTAATGTGCCGAATACAGTTAAAAAGAAAGGAAAAAAAAGCAAGAAAGAGAACATTATCACCTGCTTGTTTTCTCCTTTCCTTAGAACTATAATCAAAGGGAAGTGATGCAACAGGCAGAGTGTGATGTGACTGGCACCGTTTTGTACTCGCTTGCTTCATCACCTCCTTATTTTTTATAATCAAACCCAGGGTTGTGCTCGGGACGGAGCAGAGCATCATACAGTGTATTAGGGGAATGTATGGAGTAGGTCGGCTACAGGAGCGTCAGACAGGCCTACTGGGAAAGAGATAAGTCCAGCCCCACTCCCCCTCCTCATGTCTCCCTGCGGCCTCTGCTGCTAAGCTAGCAGCTAACAAAGGGGCGGGCCTCACGGACCGAACCCTGCTTTTTGTGTCTGTCGGGTTTGGATGCAGATCCTTCAGGACTGCAGTTATGGTAACTCCTAGAGAGGAGGCTGGTCCAGTGGCCGACCTTTTTATTGCAGTTTCTACGGGGCTACCACCAAACGGGAAATGCCTGTCCTTTTTGTTAGTGTTTTTATTTTTATGCTTTTGTGCAATTCTCCCCAGTCTTTAATGAAAAAAAAGTTCTACTTTGCATCTGCGAGTCAGCTACATTAAATAAAAAGAAGCAATTAAAGTCTGTCTGATTTCCCAATCGTCAGCACACGTTTGAGTCACGGAGGGGTCTGCCCTTTCGGCGAACCCTTTATCCTTTCTCCCGCTAAGCTAATCCAACTCAGCATCCAGTGTTTTTGAAGCATAAATGAAGATAGTCTCTGCAGTGTGCTCTACTACTACACACTTGTGACCCACATGCCGTTTGCTCTTGATAACAGTCGGTTGCACCCAGTGGTTTTTTGGAAACCAAAGATGGCTGTGCAGTAGTGGGTCATACTGTAGCTCATTTCTTATTTAGGTCTTTATTCTTATTTTCTTTCTCATTTCTTCAAGGATGTTTTCTCATATATATTTTTTAAATTCTGTCACTTCTACCCAGTTTTGCTCAACTGTCAAGCCCAGCAAACCAAAGATTGGCCTTGAACATAATATATTTATAAATATATATATTTGACAGTGCAGTCAAAACACATTAAAACACCACTGGAAAAACAACAGGGCTTGTAGACACACACAAATACATAGACACACACACACACACACACATACACACACATTGCACACATACACACAAGGCCTCATAGCTCAAAATGAAGGTGCACGCTGGTAGGCACAGTTGTTTTTATCTCAAATAGGTCTGCGGAAAGTTCAACACAGTGCACATTTACACAGCAAAAGTAAAACTAATCCTTACATTTGTTTGACGTTTTAAGTCACTCAACAAACTAGCCGAGCATTTAAATATGTCAGGGAGTCAGTACAGAAACTTGATTATACACACTAGTGAGAAACGTATCCTCATATCGGCGTTGTTGCACCAGTGTTGCACCCTGGACATTAGTTTTGTGGGTGTGGTGGGTGAGCATTTTAGAAGTTAAAACACTTTGTGAAGAATTTGCTGTTAAATGAGATGAAAAAAAATTATTTTATACATGGCCTGCTGATTTTTGGTACAGTGTTTTCTAGCTAAATTATTTTGTCATGCACATATAAACATTTATTATGCACTACTTTTCTAAATATTTTTTCTTTTTCCAACAGTCATTTTAGGCACATTTTTCACAAATGGGGAAACTCCTTTTTGCAATACCTCAATTTTTCACATTGTGAAAGGTAGCTTTTGTACTTTTGTTACTGAGAGATCTGCATATATGGAAATGTTCATTTTAAGAAAAAAAGTTGGGTGATTTCAATATATATTATTTTCAATTATGCTTTTTATACATTTCAGTGCTGAGGAAACTTTACAACTAAGTGTGCACTTCTGTTGATGCGGCTTCAGATCTGCAGAGGAGAGACCAAAGTGTAGTGCTCTCTTGGTCTTAGCTTTTCGTACACTAGATATTTCCAGTCAATCTGGTCAATAACAGCATGGCGAGAATAATAAAAAAAACACTTGTAATTTGAAATTGATGTTAATGTCTCTAAACATGGCTATACTAGTTGGAAAATGGTAACTTCAGTCTTGGTTTCCTCTCCATAGATGGAGTATAACTTATTATACGGAGAATGCAAAATTTGGTTCATGCGTAACGCTGAATCTCGTATCACAAGAATGGATGTTTGGTGTTTAGATATTTTAATATTTCAAAAAAAGTATATATATATATATTCTTGAACTTGCCAACTAGCACCTATTGTAATCCTTAGCATGCATGACAAAAAAGAGAAAATGACAAGTACATGAATTAGCTATTAAAATTAATTGTTGTGGTGTGCACCAAATGTTTCTCAACTATTAAGTTGTTAAGGACACCCCAAACCCGCTCTCACCTCACCTCACCCCCTCTCCCCTCCCCACGTGTTGATCTCCTCGCTTCCCCATTTGCAGACCTCTGCAGGATGCACATGACAGAGTTAAGACGAGAAACAAGACAGAAACGTAACTTTGAATCGATTCGGCAGTGCAGGACTTTGAGCATCCTTTATAGAAACACTGTTTAAAAAGACGTGAGAACTCTTTCCCGCGGTCTGCCGAGGTGATCTCATATAGACTTATCTGGAGGAAGGGGAGCTTAAAGACTTGAATGTGGTAAATGTTGCAAGTTAACTTCAAGTTGTTATGTGCAATACTTCTTTTGAACCTTTTTCCAGATAAAGACTCTTTGCAATGTAATTCTTTAATGCCATTTTTAATTGCAGACATTTAATTAAAGAAGATGTTAATATGTTTTTCACAGTCATTTTCTACTGTTATTGTAATCCTTTTCATGCTGGTGTTTGTAAAAAAGAAAAGAAATCAAACTATTTGTACTAATATAAATAATTGAAGTTATTTTTAAAACATTAAAGGTTTTGTGCTCATTTGCTTATTTTGTTTATTTTAAGCTACTGTGATTGATTGCATTGTAATTACTAGGTCAACAATGTATTTAGCTGTTTATTGGTATATTTTTAATTGGAATGTATAATTGATTTTTATAATTTTGATCAGATTTTTGTTATATTTTTGAGGTGAAGCTTTTAATATGTTAAAGTGTCTAGTTTTTACTAATTGCTATATTGTGCTCCACAATATATGGTTCACATTTTCTGAAGGAAAATAAATATTTAAATATTTGTCTGTTAATGATGTTACTTAATGGCAAGATTTCAATAGTTTTTAACTGTGTATGGGAAGGTTGTTGTATTTATTAATAGCATTTTTTACTTAAGATATCACCTTAATTTTTATTGTCATTTCACTTTATAAGTTCCTATTTTTGTATTTTCCTTTCTAATTAAGTTATGTAATACGGATATGTCCATATTTCTAGGAGTTGGTCTGTAGAAGTGCTAGTGAAACGAAAAAGAAAAATCTAATGTTATTTAATTGTTTGCAGCCAACTATTTATAACAGTATGCATAATTTTTAAATATTTGTAATGTGAAATGTTGAATGAAATAAATCTTAACTGTGATGAAAATATGTGCCCGGTGTGCTTATTTGTATTAAGGTGTGTGTGTGTGTATACATATATACATATATAGATAGATACATATATAGATACATATATAGATATATATACAGATACATATATGCACATGTATATATGTATATGTATGTATGTATGTGTATATATATCTAGATATATATATATATATATCTAGATATATATATATATATATCTAGATATATATATATATATATATATCTAGATATATATATATATATATATATATATATCTAGATATATATATATATATATATATATAGATATATATATATAGATATATAGATATATAGATATATAGATATATATATATATATAGATATATATATATATAGATATATATATATATAGATATATATATATATAGATATATATATATCTAGATATATATATCTATATATATAGATATATATATATATATAGATATATATATATAGATATATAGATATAGATAGATATAGATAGATATAGATAGATAGATAGATAGATATTAGTGCTGTCAGATTAGCGTGTTATTAACGGCGTTAACGCAAACCAATTTTAACGCCGTCAATTTTATTAACGCCGTTTACGCAATTTTCATTTTTCAAAACCGCATGTAGTTTAACGGCTGTAGGTCAACCGGAAGCAAAACAATAGGCACGCCGTTTGCGCTCTCAAGCGTCACGCATTTCGGTCTTAAATCACGATCTCCCGCCACGCTGAAAAAAAACTCCAGGCTATTTCATGTGCCGCAGCGGCAGACATGACCTGGACGGCTCCAGGGGGATATATGTCACGCTAACCTGTCTTCAAAACTTGGGTTGAAATGAATGGGCAGCGCGATAGACAAAATGAATGATAAGACGCTAATAAATGGAAAGTTTACTTTCAAAGAGTTGTCAGACGGCTCCCTTGACAAGACCGAAGTGCTATGAGCCGTTTGTCATTGTGAGCTGAGCTGTCATCGTAGCTATCCAGTCTGAAATACCACTGGATGGCCAAGCACACAGCTGATGCTAACACCACGTGGACACCACAACGAAGAACAAACTCACTGCAGCCACAGCTAAATGATGCTACTGCGTGTAGCCTGTTAGCATTGTGGAGGACGAGGATCTAGCTGATATAATACACATCGCACCCAACGACAGGACCCACGACGCATGACTGCTATGTTCACCTCTCTTTCTCTCGGATGTTGCAACAACAATATTGCCATTATCAAAACACATCAGAAAAACATAGAAATATGCAATTTATACAGTCAACAACAATAATAATTAAACAATAAGTAATTAAAATAATCTCTCTCTCGCCTTTGTTTACCTGAAATGTGCACTTTATAATTGTATTTTGAACCACCCTGTTTGGCAGTTGTTTTTTTCAATAAAATAAAACATTTGCATAAGCAAACCAATCCACTTGTTCATGCTAAGAGCATTAAAACGAAGGAAAAAAAGTGATTAATTGCGATTAATCGCGAGTTAACTATGAAATAAATGCGATTTATCGCGATTAAACATTTCAATTGCTATGAAATATATCCTATATATCTCCTATATTAGGATAATAATTTTAAAAAGTTTTTTTTTTTTAAAGAATCTTTTTGACGCATCCCGTTTGCAGCTGAGGAGGCGCACACAGCTGAAGGGACCCGTCTACCTTTTACCCTGTGGGAGGAAAGACCGCTCAGAGAGACTCCGGGTCAATGGAGCCGCCCAGGGAGAAACCCACCAGACACGGGGAGCCGCGCTCCACACACCCGCGGCGACCGCCCGCAACGCCTCCTCTCGCAAGTTGAGGACCGGGTCGCGAACCCCCGACCCTGCCATGGTGTGTGACTGGTGCAGCGCTGCTTGGCCGCTACACCACCGTGTCCGCCAAGAATATGACATATACAGTGTGTATTTATCCTCTGTGTCTTCTCTTCTTCTTTTTCTTTGCTGTTGTGGGCATCCAGCTATTAGTTGCAGTTGTTCATCGCTTGAGTAAATTATACGAGGAGACGGAATAGCCATTATTTCAAGAAGTGTGTTACAGGTCAAAAGTTCAAATGTGAGTCGTTTGTGTGGTGCAGTATTGTAAACAGCAGAAGCTAAAGACCGCTGTTTCGTGAACCTGGGATTCTTGTATGAGAACATAATGTTCAGCACTTAATGGCTGACGACCAGTTTATGTGATGTACCTTAGATACGAGTTGTTTATTGTTTTCTATACTTTGACTAGCTGTTGAATTGTAAAAACAATACTGTGTTGCTAATCGCGATTAGCATTAGCGATTAGCATATTATGGTTTTCTTTGCTTTCATACTGTTAGCTCGGTATGTGGAACCTGTTAAGATAAGCTGTTGCTAAAACGTCAGCATATATATATATATATATATATATATATATATATATATATATATATATATATATATATATATATATATATATATAATTTGCATAAAAAATATTTAAAATTGAATTAATTATTATTAAATATACTAATTTTTATTATTAAATCTCAATAGTTGTATCTCTCTATATAGAATTAAACAAATCTTTTTAAACGATAAAAATAGAATTCTTTTTTAAAATAATAAATAGAATTCTTTTTTTTAAAGATTTTTAAAAGATCTTTTTTACTACGCATCCCGTTTGCAGCTAAGGATTTCATGACCTGTGTCAAGGAGAGTCTATGGAAAGCAAGAAACGTACGGGTTATGAAAAGATACTGCATCCCACATGGAAGTGTGTCGAAATCTAAGTTGAACGTCTTTACTGATTATACTTGTCAAAAGACGGCTCAACAACAGAAAAGAAAACTGTCGCAGTGGAGAGTCCCCCAAACCTCATTGTACTTGACCTTTTTTGAGAATGTATAATCTGTTGAAGTGGGAAAAATTATTTGGGAAAATATTGTGCAAAGGAACCTGAAAAAGAAATTATTGAATGAGCCTTGAAAATGCCACATGCACTGGACTCAATAAACATCCAAAAATAATAATAATAAAAATTGCACAGCCTGAAAATTTGACAATTGGCCAAACATTGTGCTTGATTACACTGGTCCTCAAAACTCACATTTATTTTATTGGAATAAAAACAGGTCGTAGAAATAGGAACACTATTAAAAGTGGTTAGTTTGATGTACTTTCTATTAAAGCCCAGATTCACAAACATTCAGGGTTTGCTTGTGAGTGACGACAGATCCCAAACGATGTCGAGTGACCGACCACAGTGTGGAAGGTAGACGGCGACGGCCTGACGCATCGACACATAGCCATCATGGTGGAGACGGTGGACCTGAAGGTGCTGCACCAAGATGACGGGGTCAACACGGTCACGCTAACAGAGCGTGAACATCGACTGAGTGCAGGCGTGGCGTGCGGCGCTGACTTCAGCCAGCTCCCAGTCCTTCCTCCAAAGCACAGAGTAGAGGAGCTGTTGTTGCTGAAGGACTCTGACTCCGAACAGGTGGAGCAGTTTGAGTGTCTGCCTTGGTCCAGTCCCTCTCGAGAGGAGAGCAAACCTGCCGGCGTTGGCCTGAGGAGCGTGTTCGGCCTCAGCATGATTGAAAGGTAAAAAGCTGTGCTCTTGGTGAACGCAAGTGCAATTCTCAGAAGGATTTCATTGCACAACCGTGGCTTCAATTGCAGCTGCAGAGTAATTGCAGAAAACAGCCACAGCTCTGATGAAACAGCCTCTGTGCTCCAACCACCAGGAGGTTTTATGGGTCGTCTTGCATCTAGAGAAAGCATAGTGTGTAGCGTTGCATGGAGCTTTCTCTGCTGCAGTAGAGTCCTGCACCAGCATTCACAGACTGTCACAGCTGCTTCACGGCGCGTGAGCACCTTCACCTGCGCTTTCCATCCTATGACGACGAGCTCAAACGTCAGCTATTAAAACCGCTTATGGGAGGATGAGATATGTTGTTTTTCTTCCTCCTTTTGACAGACCTTTTTTTGCTGGTATAGGACAACACAAACTGTAGACCTGTGACATCACCAGCCTAATAATGCAACTAAGCTGACACGTCTTTTATTTTTTTTGCTTTTCTTGCTCACATTTCCTCTGCACGGAGGATAGTGGGTCAGAATAGTCGGACGAGCTTGCTGGCTTGAATTCTGAACAACGCGACCATCTGTAGGAAGACATCCAGGCATCTCTGGCTTACTGCGTTTGATCACACTTTAGGGCAGAGGTGTCAAACTCATTTTCACTGCAGGCCACATCAGCATCATGGTCTCCCTCAAAGGGCCGGTTGTGCAGAGAGATGTTCAAGACCGCATTTAGTCTTCTCTGTTCTGAAGGCAAGTAACTGTCTACCAACACAATTAAATACAACTCAATTTTAATGTTTTTAATAAAGGTATTAAATCATGGCAACTAGAGAAAACAACACTGTTCACACACTTTTACTTGGTGTATGTATAGATCTATGCATTTGTGGATGCATTCTCTTTTTTGTGTTGATTTTTATTTTTTTAAAGCCTCCTGTGCACAGGTGTTGTAAATTAGTGTTTCGCTACAAACACATTCAACACACTGCATCTGTTCATATCAAATAAAGTATAAAGAAAGATAAATACATATTTCTGTGTCGTAATCACAGCCTGGCTCTCCTTGCAGTTTAATAAGTACAAGTCAATCCAAACAGTAGCTTAGCAACAAGCTTGAAGGTGGTACTTCTACGTCTGACCACGCCCAGCAGGGATGCTATGGTGTACTGGCTACACCCTGGAGTACACAACTACATCACTGCAGTGAGGGGAGCTACTGAAAGCTATTGATTGATACATTAGCTATTATCGTCTGTGGGAGAACAGTGATTATTACTTATTGTTCACCACAGCTGATGCTCAGTCCAGTGTGTATGCAAATGTAATTTTTACACTGAATTGTGTGAGCCCAGACAACATTTGATATTTTTGTCTTTGCAGGTGTGTAAAGGTGTGGCGGCACAGTGTCTGTGCTCTGAACCTGACACATGGAAGTGCAGTGCTTAGATCTCTGCAGGTGTATGTGTCTTCGACTGAAGTCCTTTTTCTGAGTGTGTTTGTTCCTCGTCACTGAGCTAGATT
The DNA here is from genome assembly GCF_023055335.1 of Clinocottus analis. NCBI lineage: Eukaryota > Metazoa > Chordata > Actinopteri > Perciformes > Cottidae > Clinocottus > Clinocottus analis. The sequence continues at coordinate 9,254,689 of NW_027176207.1, read as the reverse complement.
AGACATGAACGTCAAATCTGCTTCACCTTTACTCCCTTTTAAATAGGATTTGTGCTCGGTGTCTGTAGTGCCGCCTCAGCCTGAAGCACAGGGCAGGAAGTGGGTTTAATAAATAGATGAATAGACCTACATTTCATATTTTTGGTTAAATGTGTTAGCTTTAGATCCACCTATTTGATTTATTTTTACTTTACTTCAACCTAATTTTCTTTCTAAAACTTGGAAGTTCTTGGAAGGCTGAGTCTAATTTTGCGAGGCTTTTTTTTCTGCTTTTTTTCCCACATTCAAGTTTTGTGTTCAAAATGTTCACGCCAAGAGCCGAAGGGAGTTGCTAAATTTTAAAATGTATGCAGAAAATGCTGAAATTTGATGCAGTGAAGACCTGTCACAAAATAATTGCTATGATAAAAGTAAACTTTCTAGTGTGAGCAAATTGGAACTGGAAGCTGGCTCAATGTGTGTTAATCTGAAAACACAGTTTGACATCACGACTGCTTACAGTCACAGCTTATGTGTATTTCTGCCTCTTCCTCGTTGTGAAATGGCCTACTTTGCTTTCAGCAGCTACATAAATACAAGCCGCTTTGTGTTTCTAATCATAAATGACTATTTCTTACTATAATTAAATCTTAAACAGGTGCTCTGTGCTTTCTCAGACGTTTGACATAGTTTTTTGTCCCCTTTAGCTGCATGATCTAAATCCCTCTTCTCGCTTTCCTAAATCCTCTTACCTGTAACATACCCACATGTTTTTTTCTCTCACCTGCTCATGCATGTCTGAATAGGTTAGTAAATATCTGGATTGACATGCAGCGTCTACACTGAATAGAAACATTGTGTTCGAGAGAATCTCATGCTGGCTTGGAGCAAAGCAGCTTGGTTGCATACCTTCAGGCAACACTCCACTTCCAATCGGCAGTCTGCGTCTGACTCAACAGATCAAGTTCAAATATGTTGATGTCGCTTTGATATGCATCTCAGTCTTTCTTTTTGAAATAGATATGATTCAAAACATAGATTTGGCAAGGAAAATAGGAAATATCACTCAAGGAGAGTATCAATTAAGGGTTGTGGTTTGTATTTTTTCCTTTTTTTTCATATAAATCCCAAGCGTGCCCTCTTTTTTGAACGGTTGACCCATGCCCATACAGAGCTAGCACCTCATCAGTAATCACTCCTGCTGCTGACTTACACTTATAGCTTCTGCCCAGTTGCTCTCTCCAACAGTGTCAGGGTGTAATCCTTTACCACTAATGAACAACCAAGTAGGATTTCAGGTGAGTAAACCTCGACCCGATGCGCCAACCTTTACAACCGCACTAAGACTGAGGGCGAGAAAAGGATGGTCAGAGACGAGAAGCAAAGGAAATGTGTTCAGGATCCAACAGGATGACTTACACTTGTTCTGGTTGATGGTCGAAAAGAAGAAGGAAAATATATGTTGGCGGTTACCAAACTGGATTTAAGTTTTTGCCCTCAAGTGCTCATTTGACTCCCTGCTCGTGCAAATAAGTATACGGTGAGTTCTGCGATATGATATGTATGAATTGTGTAACGATGCTGTAAAAATACTGTCTCTGCAATGGCATTATCAATTGCTTTCGCTATGACTTGCTACACATTAAGTGGTCCATAATTAAAGAAGTTGTATGTTCAATTTTATAGTCTAGTTTTATACTTCTCTTTGCTGAATCATTGTTATGGTTTGATATTAATGTGTTGCAGTAATAATAATCCCAAATCACAATTGCACAATAAGTAAATACTATCAATACTTTAAATACTAAAATACATACTTTTTAAATACTTTTACTGTCGATACTTTAAGTAAAGATTGTTGGTAATAGTTATATACTTTTACAGGGCCAATAATAAAATAGTATTTGCAACAATGTCCTCACTTCTGTTAAGTCCTCCTCCTGTTTAAACACATATAGGAACCCATCTAAAAAGTAGGTTAATTAACAGGGATGACAATTACCTGTGTTGAAAATCCCTGCTATCAGCAGTCATTCTTAATTGGATTATGTAAAGTCAGGAAAGCTCCACTGCCAAAAGTATCGCTTCTGGTACTACATGTACCAGGTCAAGAGCAGTTTATGCACATGAAATATACACCCAGAAAGACTTAACCCGATGATCCAGTGATCCACTTTACATTACCTGTCCCGTTTGGTTGCACAGAGAAGTATTTTTCTCCATGTTGCAAAGCACATGGACGGTCCAGTATTCAGTATGCTAGCAGCAGACATAAAATGATCTTGAAGTGCAGATGTTACCTTCTGAACAATCTAAAACATGTACGATGAAGGATGGTGAATATTTTTGGTTCAACAATCAAAAACTCCTTTCTTGGATTACCGCTTTGCACCACCATTCAATAATACAGGAAGCAATCTAAAGAGAATATTCGGTCACTGTGTGACCGAATATGGAGGCCAAATGCAGGCCAAGCACTCAATATTTCTTCTCTTTGTGAAATATATGCAGATTGGGATGCGCTCTCTAGTTTAAATTACAACGCCAGGGAGGTAATCTTTGACTGCTAAGCGTGAGCTGATGCCCTCCGACCCCACAGCACCCCAAATCCCTGGTCTTGCGTGATCTCGTGCACAAGTAGCACAAGCTGAGCTTAATTTCCTGGCCCGTCTGCAGCATCTGAAATAGAAAGCCCTCTTCTGTGACGTTTGTCTTTCCAACAGCAGGGTGCAGCATATCACAACGCCAATTTCCTCTAACTTGGAAAAACTCATTGTTATTGTTATTATGCTCTGGACAATGACACAGGCTCTGTGTATGAGGGAAATGAGTATTCTGCCAGAGTACATGATCAAACAAAGTAACCCGTGGAATACATTTGCTATTGATGCCATACATTATAATACCAAATATAAAAATATTCAGGGTCTCTTCTTATGTTGTGCAAAAAGCATTTTAATGATAATATGAAAATTCAATGGGATTCAAGATTGTGTTGGTGCTGTTGAAGTCATTAATAATGAAAACGGGAGAACAAAGCCTTTAGCTGCACAAGACAGATAAAGTCAAATCAGAGTAGCAACATCAAGAACAGAATATTATAGCAGATTTAATCAAAAATCTTTTTTTTTTTTTGTGGATTCAAAATGTCAAGGCTGCTGTCATCGTGTGTCTCCAGGATCATAATAATTGAACATGCCTTTTTCAGCACCCTCATTCACTTCCTTCCTGGGTTTGTGTGTGCCAGACAAAAGTGTAGCCATGGACATCGGTGGTTTGGAGACGGTGGTGGCAAACTCGGCCTACGTTTCGGCTCGCGGCAGTGTGGACGGAACGGCAGCGGCCTCCATGCGTGACAAGAAGATGCGTGCCAGGGTAAAGCTCCCACACATCCGGGATTGTGAACACATGAAAACATCTGTTGACACCACGTTTGACAGCATGTGTGTCAAACAGCCCATCGGGAAGCGCCTGTTCCAACAGTTCCTGGAGAGCGACACAACCCATAAAAAGGCTGTAGAGTTGTGGAAAGACATCGAAGACTACACCATATGTAAAGAAACAGAGAGAGTGCAGAAGGCTCAGAATGTCGTGAATAAATACTACAAGTCAGCTTCAAAGAGTTTTTGCAGCTTTTTGGAGGAGAAGGCCGTCGCTCGAGTTGTTGAAGACTTCAAGAACGCCCGCAGTGACCTGTTTAAAGAGAGCGAGCAGCAACTCCTCAAACACCTGGAGAAGAAGGCCACCGATGGCTTCAAGGACAGCATGTTCTTCCTGCGTTTTGTTCAGTTCAAATGGCTGGAGAGCCAGCCGTTTGACGAGGAGTGGTTCATGGACTTCAGGGTCCTGGGGAAAGGAGGTTTTGGGGAAGTGTTTGCTTGTCAGGCGAAGGCAACGGGCAAAATGTACGCCAACAAGAAGCTGGATAAAAAGAGGCTGAAGAAACGCAGAGGCTACGAGGTAAAGCAATGATATGCCATCTATGTCCCACCTACAGCCATTCTTATATTGTGTGAATAAAAAGAGTGACACAAAGGGAAATTATTCGAGCAAACTTATATTTAACACTATAATTAAACAGAGAGCAGAGGTTTAGTTTTCACGAAAAAGGCTCAATGCAAAGAAGCTTGTGAGTCACGGAGCAGCTCAGAGGCAATAATCGCACCTACTGCTTCCTAGAAAAGACCTGCAGGTTAGTCCACTCAATTAAACATGCCACATGTTAAAGTTTAATATTATTTGATAATTTCTCGTAGCACAGATGTAGCTAATAGCATCAGTTAAGTTTCTGTTCCCTTTGGGTTTGTCAGGAAGACAGATTAAACACCTTTTACGAATAGATAATTTGACTAGTTAAAGAAATAAAGCACAGGTGTAACTACTCAAGCTTCAGTTAATCCTGTTAAACTAAAACTTGCCTGTTAAGCTTCACTTCAAGTGGAGCATGAAGAAGTCATTGGTTAAAATCCCATGCTTAGGCGAGCGGCTGCAATGAATCCCTACACGTGGCTCATGGTCGGCCAACCCTTGAATGAGCCAGCGTTTAAAATACAATGACATGAAATGACTTGTCAGGAGAGGTGTAGGCCAAGAACACCTGTGTGGCTGGACAGCAAGAGGACCAGGCCTTTAAATATTCCCAACAGTTGACATTGTTCATTTTTGCTTTTGTTGGATTGATTGTGTTCTGATGTTGGATTTGTGTTTAGGGAGCAATTGTGGAGAAACGCATCCTCGCAAAAGTTCACAGCCGCTTTATTGTGACGCTGGCTTACGCCTTCCAGACCAAGACTGACCTCTGCCTCGTCATGACCATCATGAATGGTGGAGACCTCAGGTGCTCTTTGTGATTACACCTTTATACACACCCACACTGACCTCATCACCATGCTATAGCACTCATTTATGTTCTTAACACATGGGAACAGTGTTTCGCTCCCTAGTCAGCTCAAGTAGATAAACTGGCATGCGGCCCTCCTCCAAACGTCCTCATTTTACAGAGCCTTCCTCTTACATATCATCCTCTCTTACAGGTTTCATATGTACAATGTGGATGAAAAGAATCCTGGCTTTGATGAGAAGAGAACATGTTTCTATACAGCTCAGATCATCTGTGGGCTGGAGCATCTTCACCAGCACAGGATCGTCTACAGAGACCTGAAACCAGAGAACGTGCTGCTGGACGACGCAGGTGAGCATCACTTCATGCCAAGCCATACTATGTCTGCTTTAATATTAGGATTTTTTCTATGACATTATATTCTCACTTTTCTTTTCAACGCATTACGTTTTATATTTTCTTTTTTTTTATATTAATGCATTTTTATCACTTTTTTATGACATACTATATAATTACTTTTTGAAGACTTACTGAATTCTGACGTTTTTAAGACACAGTATATCATGACTTTTTTGACATCCTATAATAAATCTTTTTTTTAACGCATACCATACTATGACCTTTTAGAACGTTTCACTTGCTGAACTCTGAATTTATATGACTTTTAAAAACATACTATTCTATGACTTGTTTTTCGACATATCGGCTGTTTATTTAAGAGCCACTGTTGTAATCAAAGCCTTTTCACTCAGGACACGTCCGCCTGTCAGATTTGGGTCTGGCTGTTGAACTTCCACCCGGAACCGACACAACGACTGGATATGCAGGAACGCCAGGTCAGAATAAATCCAATATATTGTTATTAGGTGAAATGAAGAGCATGTTTCTCTCAGCAGTCTATTGTGAGTGCAATAATTCTGTCCATAAACATAGGCTTCATGGCCCCTGAGCTGCTGGAAAAGAAGCAGTATGACTACTCGGTGGACTATTTTACGCTGGGAGTCACCATTTTCGAGATGATTGCCGCCAAAGGGCCCTTTAGAATACGAGGAGAGAAGGTACAAACATGTGTGGAACAGACACATCGGGTGACTTTTATGGAAAATAATATCTTCAATTCCCCTGTTTGCTCTTGTCCAGTGCCAATTCTGCGATGCCGAATCATATGCAATGGTCTCTTTCTTCAGGTTGAGAATGACGAGGTCGCTCGCAGAATCTTGAACGATCCACCTCCATATACACCAGCCTTCAGCAAAGCATGCAAGGATCTTTGTGAAGGCCTGATGCAAAAGGACCCATCAAAGCGCCTCGGATTCAAAAACAATGACTGCGAAGAGCTCAAGAATCAGCCATTCTTTAAGGAGATAAACTGGGGCCGTCTGGAAGCAGGTACAGAGGGAAACTTTGGATAAAGATGGCACAAACTGTGGTGAACTACAAAAATGACAGGTATTGAGTTTGTTTCTTCCCCTGTGTTCCATCTAAAGGTATGCTCCCTCCACCATTTGTCCCCGATTCTAAAATGGTCTACGCCAAAGATATCGACGACGTGGGCGCCTTCAGCACGATCAAAGGTGTGGTCCTGGACAACAGTGACACCGAGTTCTACAATAACTTTTCTTCTGGAAACGTCCCGATCCCTTGGCAGGCTGAGATGATCGAAACGGGTGTGTTTGGAGAGATGAATATCTGGGGAGAGAATGGCAAGCTGCCCAATGACCTTGATTCAAACTATGTGGAAGCCAAAGGGGGAGGATGTGCGCTCCTTTGAGCAGAAACAGATGGAAAGAGCAAAGGAAAGAATATCTTAAATCCAACACATTTGGATACATTTTGGGCTCATTCGATGCCACTTAACCGTAATCTGTATGATATGTCATTTGTACAATGTCCTTGTTCTAAGGAATTTGTATTATTTGCATATTTAAATATATATTTTCATCAACGTATATTGTAATATGTAGAGTGCTAAAGTAAAGGTGGAATCATGGAATACATACGCTCTATGGTGTGATAATATATGTAATAAAAAATGTAAATATGGTTGCAAAAATAATGACGTACAACATACGTCAATATTTTTGTTTCATAATCACAGACAAATTGAATAAAAGTAGAAACTATATACAATGTTTACATAACACCAATGATTCAAAAGAAAGTATCGACGTTACTATTATTATAATTACCTATTATTAATATTAAATAATGATGTATATATGTATTTGTTATGGTGTACATACATATAACATTGTAGAAAGCAATCAATAAAATCTTGCAAAGCACAAAAATGTGTTCTGTCTTCTTTCCACGGCGTCACTGTCCACACCAGTGTGTTTCTGAGGCTGTCCACCAATTTCAAGAAAGATTTCAATCAAACATTTCACTTAATTATCTATATCGGACATTAATATTATATAAACCTTCTAAATGTTACTTACAATGGACTTTTGTGATTTTGACCAGTCAATATTTAATCCATTAATGTATATTACAATTGTGGTAAATGGTAAATGAAAATGTGATACAGCAACTTTCTACTCCTCTGACGACTCAAAGTGTGATTCATTACATGTCAACATTAACCGATTCACAAATTAACAAAACTCATGCACTTTTGTGCACACGTCACACGCCAAGCAGCCTTCATGAGCAATTTTGGGGTTCACTACCTTATTTTAACATGTAGACTAGAGGAGCCGGGAGCTTGTTGGTCTTGTGTTTGATGAAAAAGTCATTTCTTTTGTTTGAAATTGTAATAATCCCTAATAATGATATGTAATGAAAAACAACAACAAGGCTCTAGTTACTCTGGTTACACACTTAACCATTATCTTCATTATCATATTATTATGAGCCCTTCTATTTATAAAAAAAAGTACATGGCACATTATTTAAACATGTTGAACCGACACCAGTGGTGTCTACCCATCAGACTACACACCCAGGTTGAGGATCAAACTACTTTTTAATATTTACACACACAGGTGATGGTGTGGTTTAGGTCTATGATGCTCTATTTTAGATAACAATAAACCAAAGTTTCATATTTGGTCAAACAATCACCAGCACACTTGTTTATTTAAATTGGCTCAGTCCTCTGGGTGACCCGCTGGGGTAAATTATTAAACCAAGGAGCATTTCAGGTCTCACTTCAAAAGTTAATCTTAAATTAACACTTCAGCAGTAAAAGTGACTGTGGGATTACATTTTATTACGTACCATTATCAGGTCTACGCCAAAGAATTCTCGTACTTTAACCCAATTTTACAAAGAATGATGCTCTAATTACTGCCAGCACATATTTGTTTTTTAATGAAGATTTAAATAGTACAGTGAAACCCATCAATCACCCCATTAATACTTATTTACTTATCAAACAAGAAAAGAAAAGAAAGAAGTCTTAACAAGACTGTGAGTCTACAGCCATGCACAGCTCTGCTCTACATCAGGATGCTAACACGCTCTCAATGACAATGCTAACATGCTGATGCGGGTACGCAATCTTTAGCACGCTCACAACATCAGTTTAGTAAACTATCACTTGCAAGTATTCGTTCTTAAACACACACAAAAAGCTAAATGTAAACCTGCTGGCACGAGAGGAAAGGTCAGGGGATGAGTAGAGGGTTCCCTCTCTGGGGACCATGCATGTCCGTACAAAATGGTGTGACAATTCATCCAGTAGATGTTGAGACACAGACCGACATGTCCATCTATGATCAAGATGAGTCTGAAGCTATTCTTGTAAATCAGATGAAATGTTCCATGTCACCATCAGGTGACAGCGTGGTCAGCTACGGTCCGCCATCCACACCAACGACCTTTTCTAGCTCCTTTGTACATGTGTGTGTCTGAGCGAGAGACAGAGAGTTCATGGTCATATTCATTAATAAGACCAGGTATTAAATACAGGTATTTACCAAACAAACAGTGATTGTTCAAAGTTATGCCAACGTCACATTGTTCAAACAGTTTATACGACACTTTTATATTACATACAGGATGCTTTAGGGCCTGTGTGCCTTCGCTCTGTCCTGCTGTCTGGGCCTGTGTGTGTGTGTGTGTGTGTGTGTGTGTGTGTGTGTGTGTGTGTGTGTGTGATGGTGGTGGTGATGATGATGATGATGATGGAGAGAAAAAGGTTTCAGAATGTGAGGATCACATTTCTGAAATGAGTCTGAACGTGACTTTGAAGAAGTGGATGAGATTGAGCACCAACGAGTGAATATGGATGATCTGAGCTCACGGTTCTATGCTCTGACCCTGAGGATTATATGCTGATGCAGGAGCATCACTCATCATATCTTTATTATAATGTATTTTTTATATAGATATATATAATTTAAAAAAAACAATAGCACATTAATTCACACATGTGATCAAAGAAGGGTAAAGCGCAAATATGAATTATATATGCTGTTTAAACTGCTTGTAATTGGGATGAAGTCAACATAAATTCATTTTAACATACAATTGTGTTACTGAGTTCAATAACCAGCCAACATAATGAATGTTCAAGGAAAAATGCTTTCAAATGTTGAAGCACAGCACCAGTGTTTCTGTGCTTCAGGATGAACACAGATGCATTGTCTCTGCTGCATACACACACAAAATGAAATGTAATCCTTTTTTAAATGTACTTTTGGGAGTATTTAGGGAACTCTTAAGAGTTCACCTGCAAACACTAAATCAAACCATAGCAACACGTTTGCTATTCAAAGATTACTAGTAGTACTACATCTACATCTACTACTACTACTACTACTACTACTACTACTACTACTACTACTACTACAACGAGGAGTGATGACACCTAGTTGTAGTAGTAGTAGTAGTAGTAGTAGTAGTCGTAGTTGTAGTCGTAGTAGTATAGTAGTAATACAGGAAAAGACACAGCAGACATACAGATAAAGTCTAATTGTTATAACAAATGGTAATCATTTGTAATGACGTTTAACATTTTAAAATGAAAAATTAGCTTCAACTATTTTCTGCTAAAACATGCAATCATGCATTAACTTAAACTGCAAAGTCAAATCATCCTAAACCCAACAGAAACATGTGTTTGTTCTCGGTGAAGTAGTTGATGTGAGCGTAGGCGCTGGCTTATGGTCACAGCCGAGTCAGAGCCTGGCGAACATTCATGTTGGAACTTTCCCTTTAAGCGGGCAGGTCAATGCGGTCAAAACTATATTTCAGCTGAGGGAAGGGCAAGAAAATAAAATATTAACAGACGTAAGATTATGATTTAAAGGCTGAATGTCTATTCAATACTGTAAGTATATGACAGTACTTTGAACTGTACTTGTAATTATTGGCTGGCAAAAGAGAATTCAGATTTGATAAGATACTGACTAAATGGTGAAGTTTCTCATAAACAAATAGTAGCTCGACTCAGACAAACGGTAAACATCTGTGTTTACTTTTAGAGTAATCTTCACACAGTATCGAGCAGATTTTCGCAAAGGTTTTGTAAAGACTGAGCATAAGTACAGATGGTGACTGTTTGCTTCCTTCCATATGTTCCTTAATGTATCGACAACCCATCAATCACCAGGGTGTGTGAGAACAGTCTGGTCCTCTATAGGTGACAGCACGTACTAAGTCAACATGACGTTTCATCAGAGTTACATTTATATGTGAAAAAAATGTACGTACAAAGAGCAAGACTTTCAATGTATCTTTTGTCCTGTATGACTTGTTAATGCTTAACCGGTACTAAAATAGTCACTTTCTGCCTTCAATAAATCACCCACTTTGCAGAGCTTTCATTGTTTGCTTTGCTCTCTATTCAGTATTTCACATTCGTGTTTGCTTATACAACCTTAAATGACCTCCCTACAATCTCAAGCTACCAATTCCTCAAACGGGAATACAGGCAGGAGGACAAGATGATGTAAGCAAACATATAAAGCAGATGAATGATACCCACAGAGTAAACCGTCAGAACAATAGGAATATCCCTTCACAGATCACATCATGAAACTTTTCTCTGCTCATTCTGATCATACAGTTATGATATATCTTGCAATTATGACAGCAATGCATCTTAAAACACTTCTGCTGATAAAACGATCAACTGTCATGTTTACAGCCTCCTGAAGAAGCTTCAAAGGCACATCAAAGCAATGTGTGCCAAATGATTCCAGCCATTTGGCCTATGGATTTGAAACCGTGATATCTATTTTACAAGAGATTATCTTTCACGCCACTGCCAATCAAAAGAGGGGAGAAAAAAAAACCTCATTGTATACCAACATTTCTATGGTAACATGCCAAGCACAGGAAATGTCATGAATTTTGGGCGGGAATAGCAGACTTACAATGTAGCTGCACAGCCAACAAATCAATGTTTAAATTAGTTCAGGTTTGAGTGCATGAGGGTAAAACAAAATCTGTTCAGTTCTCATACTCCAAAAATGCATATCAGTTACAGAAGTTGTGAATAGAGATCATCACAGAGGTACTATCTATTAGATTTGCTCATTAATTATTTACAGATTACTTTCAAGATGAAAGCGATCCTCGAGGTTGTAGCACTTTTCCTGGGTTTTGCAGGATGGATATTGGTTTTCATATCACTAGAAGATCAATATTGGAAAGAATCGACCACTGAAGGCAGTGTAATTACAACCTCCACAATCTATGAGAACCTCTGGATGTCTTGTGCAAGTGATTCAACAGGGATCTATAACTGTCGGGACTTTCCATCTCTTTTTGCTCTCCCAGGTAAGTCCAAGCAGAAGGAGTGACTGTTACAGCATTTTTGTCACTTGTTTGTGTGTCAGCTGTAAAAAAAAATGTTTTAATGTGACTGTTATTGGTCATGAATAACAATTTACTAATTATTCTACAATGGGGTTTTTTTTTATATGCTTTTACATGATTTTCTTTAATAATCCAGCTTCATGTAACAATTGACATGTTTTATAATCTCTGTCACACTGAGAGAAATGTATATTTGAGTATGGCTTGTCTTCTCCTTAGAAACTTAATATGAAATGCACATATACATAATCAGATTATAAACATATACATAAACATATATGGCCGTGCTGTAATCAGCAGCAGCAGCTGTGCAATCTAACACAATGTCTCGGGAAAGCTGACGCTGCGGTTGTATGAGAAGAATCTACATCCACTTTGTGAACATTTATGGCAACACATTGTCCTGGATTGCATTATATTTTGAGGTGAACACAGTGTCAGATCTCATAAACCTTATAAGCAATACTGTATCACCATAAGAGTATCCTTACATTGTGCTTCTTTTTATACTATCCTGACATGTAGCCATTGTGTTCAACCCTTTGATACACACGCTATGCAAACCCCTTCTCAGGCACAACATGGGTCCAAAATGACCCGTATTGACCGACAATGTTATTTCAATAATGGTGTTTCTTTGCTATATTTTTTGGAAATCCATTTATTTCACCATGTAATGATCAAAGTATTCATTAGAAATCTTGGTTTTGATTACCAGAAATCATTATTTCAATTTTTACTTTCTTCATTTATGAACTAAAATGATTTTTTTTCTTTCTATTTTTGCATCAAGTTTACACACACGGGTTGACTCATATGTAAACTATACTCACAAAAACTATTTTAGTTAAAAAATTAAGACAGAGAAAAATAAGAAAACTATTTATGGTAATCAAAAACAATATATTTTAATGAATACTTTGTATTATTTAATGATTAAATAAATAGATTTTAAAATACAAAGCAAAGAAACACAGCATGTATAAAATAACGTAGGACATGAATATGGGTCATTTTGGACCCATGTTGTGCCTTACAGGGTTAGTGATACAAAAATGATTTTTATTAAAAAAGTGCAAAAGGACAAATAAAACTAAGAACTTGTAATGATCAAAAACAAGTTAATCGTGGATTTCCGGAAATTCCGGAAGACAGACAGATAGATAGATAGATAGATAGATAGATAGATAGATAGATAGATAGATAGATAGATAGACAGACAGACAGACAGACAGACAGACAGACAGACAGACAGACAGATAGACAGATAGATAGATAGATAGATAGATAGATAGATAGATAGATAGATAGATAGATAGACAGATAAAACGTCACGTATAAGCAGTAAAGACAAGTTGTTCTTAGTTCTTGTGAAATGGTATTTTGTTCTTGTCCTCATGATATAATGGAATTCATTACAAAACCACTGAAACTGTCGTTACAAGTGTCCAGAAAGTTGACTTTGACTTTGAGCAGTTCTTGTGTTTAGGTTGTAAAGATGTGCAACAGTCAAGTCAAATCCTTTTCTTTACGTGTGGCCTAAAGGCCTCGGCGGTACCTCATCGCCATGATGATAACCACACTACATTTGTATAACAAAGGAAAGCCAGACTTTTGGGCTCAGTTGTGAGAGAAGCAAACAGGTTTATCTGCTGTGCAATAGACCTGGTCGTCTGCAGCTCAGTATGCTGGGATGCCCCCCTCACCCTCAAATGCCCCTAACATACCCATCATGCTATGGACACAGGGTGAAGTGAGCAAAACGTGACTCCAATCCCATCAATAACGGTTTGATATTATTGACACAGCGTTCAAAGCAAACGTCAAAAGGTGACAAATGGCTTCACGTCTATAGTCGATAATAGGCAGGCTTGTAGGTTGGTCCCTGTTGTCCCTTAAGTTGGGTAAACATGTGGAGTCTTTGAAAAGGTTCAATAGAGTTGAGGATAAAAGATGTCATCATAAGTGGGCTGTTTGGAATGAATCATTAATTTGTGGTTTTCTGTAACGTCTTCGCTCTGGGGTTGCTGGGAATTAGTCTGGCAAACTGAGAATTTGGGGCCAACAAATCCACACGTTTGCGCAGGACGATAGCTTGGAATCAACATTTGAATTTAGCGTTTCTCTCTCTGGATAACGAAACGATTGAAGATATTGACAGAAGAAATAAGGGAGTATGAATGCCATAGTGGAAGCCTTGGCCTTCTTTCTGGGGTTTCTGGCTTGGCTGATGGTTGGGATCGCCATTCCGAATCGATACTGGAAGGTCTCGACAGTGGACGGTAACGTTATCACGACATCAACCATCTATGAAAACCTATGGATGTCCTGTGCAACTGATTCCACAGGAGTTCACAACTGCCGAGATTTTCCATCTCTGCTGGCACTTAATGGTATGTAGCCAACACAGAAATAGTTTAATTTGTGTTGAATACTTCGTATCTGGTTTAACCGCTAATCCATCCAAGGATTAAGGACTTTGAAGACTGCAACATAGCAAACGAGAAAAACTGTATTCCTCAAGCAAGATAGTATAAACATTGTAATTCCTCTACGTTGTCTAAAAGTGGGAGAATGTTATGTACAATAAAACTCTTTCACGCAAAAAAAAAGCTGAATTTTATACCACTGCTCAAACTCAAGTGTGGACATTAGTTGACATTGTTTACTGTGATTTCGACAGCATCATAGTGTACCTTTAAAAGCATATCAGGAGCAATCTACTGTACTGATTATAATCTGTGTTACAGGCGGAGAATCTGAGATATGATAAGCACAACCACAGTGAACCCAGACCAACTCAACACCCATAAAATCATTTTAAAAAACACATTTTTAAGACTAGTCATTCCTATTTGTTGTAGACTGTAAACTGCTTTGGCCAAAACTCCTGTTAAGACATGAATTGAAGTGCTTGAGCCCTCATCTCATTACAGCATGAACACACTTTCCAGTTCACATTTATAGTTGTGTTTTGTCAAGAGGGGATTTGAAAGTAGTGATGAATCCAACCTGTGTGGTTCCCCTTCAGCCAACTGGAGCTACAGATGTTTCTACAAGTGTGACTACAATTCATCTGTTGGAAAATGCTGGATGTTTGGATCAGTTTAAGAAAGTGTTTTTGATAAGTTTTGTGTCTAAAGTTCTATCTGAACCAGGTGTGGCCCTCTAACGATGTCTGAGAGGGCCCCGCTGTGCTCTGAGGACCAGGGTTACCATCAGGAAGTCTTTCGAGGGCCCCACCTCTTGTCCTGCTGTAACGCTAAATGTCATCTCTGTGGCTAAAGCATGCATTTTAATAAGAACAAGTGAAGATTGCTTTTAATAACGCAACTATGCATTTGATTGGTTCATGTTGTACAAGTATAGAAGTATGTGTAACATAATCTTACAAGTAGGGATGGTACCATATGAAAACATTTTAGCAATCAGTATAATAATCCTGTATTGTCCATCCACTAATTCCAAGTGCATGTATCCTTGTATTTATCCATGTTTTGCACACAGGGTACATTCAGGCCTCCCGGGCACTCATGATCGCTGCCATTGTGTTCGGGACGTTCGGGCTCGTGGCTACTCTTGTTGGAATGAAGTGCTCCAAGATAGGAGGAGAAAACTACATCCTGAAGGGAAGGATCGCTGCAATTGGAGGAGTTTTCTTTTTACTACAGGGTAAAGACTTGGGGATGGATGTCACAGTCAGTTTCAGTTGGGTGGTGCTTGATGTAGAAAGGTCCCTGTGTTTATAGTACTTTAAAATAACTGAGGAAATTGTCACAATCACACAACACAAAACAGCTAGAAAGGTAAATCATGTCTGCACAAAAGGTGGTCCTTAGTCTCACAAACCTGCTGATGCTCAAGGTATTTGGATTGTGGGAATAATTACATCTCAGGATGTAAAACACAAAGCTTGTAATCTCAGGGACCTTTGTGTCCATAAGCAGAATACTCTTTGCTATTATTACGATGTATAACACCACATTTTTTTTTACCTTGTTCATGTTATCTTAGCTTGTTACTGTGTTTGTTATTTGCATTGAAAAAACGTCAGTTTGCCTAAAGTAGATAGTGTTTTGTGTTTTGTAGGGACTTGCACCATGATTGCTATATCTTGGTATGCTGCCAACATCACACAGGAGTTCTTTGACCAGTTTTATCCAGGGACAAAGTAAGTCAATACTCTCTGCATCAGTATGTCACGGAGTTGAAAAGAAACAGAACAACGGCTAAATATGGATGTATGAATAATACATGGGAACATACATGTTCAATGTCATTGTGTCACAGGTATGAGATTGGAGAGGGTTTGTACATCGGCTGGTCTTCAGCTACACTCGCCATTTGTGGAGGCGCATGCCTGTTGTGTGCTTGCAAAGTCAACACACCCAAAGAAAAAATGTGAGTATGTGTTGCTGAAACATTTGATCATTGGGTAAAGTATATATGTTGCATAATCTCAGGACTGAAAGGTGTCTTTTGTGTTGCAGTCCATATCCATACCAACCATCCTCCAGAGGACATGTGCTGTCGCCTGTGGCAATGTCTCAGTCTGTCCCCAGCAACTACGGTCGAAACGCATACGTCTGAGATGAGATTGTGTAGAAGTGAAAGCCAGTAAAATCAATTCACTAGAAGAAAACCACTATGAGAAGGCAGGATTTACAATGGAAACCATTATAAAGCCTCACGTTCACTTACTAGTAGTTTAGGAGCAGCAACCTTTTTGATTTCCAATCTAAACCTTTGACAATATATATATATATATATATATATATATATATATATATATATATATATATATATATATATATATATATATATATATATATATATATATATATATATATGATGTATATGAATTTGTAATGTGCATGAACTGTTAAAATTGCCTATATATACATAGATATGCAATTTACCTGACCAGCTTGCTGTTGCTATAGCAAGAGGAACTGCAACATAATGAAAGCTGTGACGGGGTAAACATTTGGTACAGTGTTGATCACATATAACATAATATACGATAGACTACAATGTGGTAGTGACACTATAGTTATAACAGCCTTAAATAAGCACACATCTACACCAAATCACTTTTCCATTCCTCCATGTTCATGATTGCTACAGGGTGACTCTTGAGAGAAAGTTGCAGGAAAGCTGTGGAATAAGTCATGAAAATGTGGATCCTCTGACCATAGAGGATGTGCTACTTTGACATTATTTTAAGATTAAACATCAGATCACCTTACATTGTTTTAAAATTGAGTTCAAGTATATGGTGCTGGTATGTAAAGTGTTGTAATCCTTTGTAATATCTGTGTATTCACAAACTTGCCATTAGGTTTAATGATCAAGAAAGATGAGAGCCACTCCCCTTCCACAAAACACATCACTTCTTGTGGTTGTGCTACAAATTCAGAATAATTTGTCTGCAAAATATTAAGCTAAAAAAGCTCTTCCCATTCGGAAATGAAAAGGCAATTCCAGAAATTTCTGAAATCTGCTTAATCAATAATCTGGCTGGTCTTAAAGTAAATAAAGTTCTTAGTAGAATGATCTAATGTCCATCACATTACATCTGTAAAAGAGAGTAAATCTGATTATTTAACTTGATGGTGCAGAAGTCATGGAGGAAATGTGTTACTTCAACTTTAAACTGTAAGCAGTGATAGCAACACCAGGGCTTTCACAGGGTGGTTCTTTTCAGACGCCCATCTCTGAACACTTTAGTAAAGGGTTGAAACACATATAAACATAAAGCCTTTGTAAGTTGTGTGCATTATAATCTTTTGTAGCACATGTGTATTTCAGATGTAATGTCACTGTTTCTCTTTTGGCTGATTTTACATGTCTTTCTTTGGATTTCAGTATGTTTTATACAAAAAATAAATATAATTTCCACCGACTGATTGCAAAAACACAATGAAAGTGTTAATTAAGGATTTGGATTATCAACATAACGGACATAATTTTATGAATAAGGTTTTAATTACAGAACTATTCTAGGTAATCCCCTCCTCTTTAACCGTAGCAGAAAACACTTCCAGCTTAGATTCCAGTCCAGACACAGTGTATAATGTAGGTTAGCCTCAGCATTGCACGGCTGTCCACAGAGTTCATTTTCTGTTAGTTAAATAAGCCACCTAGTGGACAAATACGGTATAACATCTGGGATTGTATTTAATCAGGTCAAATCAATGTGTTGCTGGTAAATTGGCCAAAATCGTCACCACACATCATCAGATCCTAGAAACAATACAATCATCAAGGGCTGTACTGAAGGGCTGTTTAATTTACTAATAAAAGGTTAAAAAAAAAATAATTATACATTTAAAAATGAATGATTGATTTGCACATTGCAATGAACAATGACAAAGGTGAAGCAGATGCTTCTGTGCCTGCTAAATGAATGATGGTTAAAGGTACCTTCATGAAAACACAATTATTAAAAATCATATTTCCAAAGAATATAAGTCCTTGTGAATAATATGAAACAAGATTTTGTCAAACTAGGAGATAGACAAGCTGGTGGGGAATTGGGTAAACTGAAGCATATGCTGACGTCGTCTTCAGGGTGAATGTTTAACAGCCACATTTATTCACGGCAGGACACACATTTTCACTCGGAAAGCCTCTAATCTTCAGGAGCTTCATTGGCTAAATTGTCCAGGTCTCGTCCGTCAAAGCGTAAAAAGTGCCGGCCTTCGCTGACGGTGAGGTCCTGAGCTCCTTTAGCAGCATAGAAGTCTCGAGAGGGCTTATTCCAGTCCATCACAGACAACTGCAGCCGCACGCACTGCATCTTCTTCCCCACCTGAGAAGACAAAAACATGCACTGCTACGTCTTTGCCACACAGGACACATTTCTCATACAAAACGACGATTTAGTGGTCAACAAAGACATGCTTACCTCAGCAACTTTGCTCAGTAAACCCTTGCCAATGCCCTTTCCTGTAATGGTAATCAAGATAAATGTTTTTACAACAGAAACGTTAATAAATTATGATTTGCGCAACCAAGCAAGCAACAACTCAATCCATATTTGATTTACCCCTGAATTCTTGCATCACATACAAGTCCTCCAGATACACCGAGCGGCCATTCCATGTACTGAAGGTGTAAAAGTAAAGGCCGTATCCAACAACTGTGAATCCTACATGGACAAAGGGTGCAAGCAATAAAAAAGACAAGCAGGCAGAAAACCACCACCAAAAGGAAATCCCTACAAATATAAAAGGAATATTTCATTGTGTGTCGTGAATAACATCTGACACAGTTGATGTGTGAGGCGACACTTGTCCTTCGACACTTAATGGAAATATCTTGTCAACGTCACAAACCTGTCTGACAGGGAGCAACACAAATACTTCACCTTCTTTCGATTTATGCTCCTCCGGCACTTCTGCAACGAGGCATTCAAAGAAGGGATTGTGGCCGAAACCGTCCCGCTCCAGTTCTAAAGTAAAGCAAGACAGATCATTTACCCAAATGGCCGCATTCCATCTTCACATTACAAGTGCAGGCACTCATTACTCAAGCAACTTTCAATTAACAGTATTAATTAATGGATTGTAAGGGAGAATGCTTATAGTTATTCATAGAGGAACTCATATTGGTTGTTTTTAAGAGTAGGAAGACGTGCCATGGATCCTTTCCACCCATACAACCACATTAAAAATGTTCTCCAAGAGATTTGATCCGACTTCAGATTCAGCTCCGCTGTTAACCCTCACTCCTGCGTCAACTAAAACGTCACCTCAGTTACTTATTAGAGCTGTCTATTTACTCACGCCACACACCCTCTCAGGATTCATACAAGTACAGAATTACCTTCAAGAGTTATCTTCACCTGTTCCGACATGTTTTCATAAACAGCCAACTCCTGAGGAAAACATCAGATTGTATTATTTAATTAGGTTATGTGTGAATGCATTATATAACCTGTGTCATTTGACAAATACAGCAAAGCCTCACCCATATCATTCTCAATATTTCTTTGCAGTCTTCCTTCGCTGCAGGCCGGACTTTGAAAAGCATGTTTGTAGAAACTACCAGAGTCCGCACTTGACTCTGATTGACCGTCTTCCTGCTCCGACTGAAGTCAGGTAACCGCGAATCTTAACTGCGTTGATGACGACAATAAAGTCTCAGGAAGTGGTTCCGGTGTTGCAATTATGTCTTCAAAATAAAAACTTTATTTTACAACGAGTAAATCTTAAACAAGTTTTTAATCTTGGTCGCAATGCTTAGTTGGAGTCGTAGTTCATTATTGTAATCTTGAACTTATTCTGGCCTGCCAACTGACCAGAAGCAGGGGTTTAATTTAACCAATTACTTTTACTAATTTGTCCATTTTATGCCATGTATTCAGTTTTACTCTGCTACATAAATATTACATTACATTTTAACATTAATACTTTATTCTCATTGACATTATGAATATGAAACAAGATTTTGTCAAACTAGGAGATAGACAAGCTGGTGGGGAATTGGGTAAACTGAAGCATATGCTGACGTCGTCTTCAGGGTGAATGTTTAACAGCCACATTTATTCACGGCAGGATACACATTTTCACTCGGAAAGCCTCTAATCTTCAGGAGCTTCATTGGCTAAATTGTCCAGGTCTCGTCCGTCAAAGCGTAAAAAGTGCCAGCCTTCGCTGACGGTGAGGTCCTGAGCTCCTTTAGCAGCATAGAAGTCTCGAGAGGGCTTATTCCAGTCCATCACAGACAACTGCAGCCGCACGCACTGCATCTTCTTCCCCACCTGAGAAGACAAAAACATGCACTGCTACGTCTTTGCCACACAGGACACATTTCTCATAGAAAACGACAATTTAGTGGTCAACAAAGACATGCTTACCTCAGCAACTTTGCTCAGTAAACCCTTGCCAATGCCCTTTCCTGTAATGGTAATCAATGAAATAAATATTTTTACAACAGAAACGTCAATAAATTATGATTTGCGCAACCAAGCAACAACTCAATCCATATTTGATTTACCCCTGAATTCTTGCATCACATACAAGTCCTCCAGATACACCGAGCGGCCCTTCCATGTACTGTAGGTGTAAAAGTAAAGGCCGTATCCAACAACTGTGAATCCTACATGGACAAAGGGTGCAAGCAATGAAAAAGACAAGCAGGCAGAAAACCACCACCAAAAGGAAATCCCTACAAATATAAAAGGAATATTTCATTATGTGTTGCATGGTGAATTTATTTCAAGTCTGTGAATGCTCAGTTATTGCGCAATGCCCCCAACCTGCCTTCAGTTGCAGCTCCAAAAAGAAATCTACGAACATCTGACACGGTCCATTTGAAAGGCGGCACTAGTTGTTGTTAAATTCTCAACAGAAATATCTCAACAGCCTCTCTGACAGGGAGCAACACAATACAATTATTTCACCTTCTTTCGATTTATTCTCCTCCGGCACTTCTGCAACGAGGCATTCAAAGAAGGGATTGTGGCCAAAACCGTCCCGCTCCAGTTCTAAAGTAAAGCAAGACAGATCATTTACCCAAATGCCCGCATTCCATCTTATTATAAGTAACAGGATTATTACTCAGCACCTAAACACAAGAAACGTTTGAAGATGAATGTATCCATCCTCTAAGTAATTAACTAACAAACTAAGATCCAGCATATGATAACATTGCTGCGAAATTGTACATCAGGCAAGTAGCAAGTAATACAAATAAATCCCATCAATCGTCTTTTTACATCTAAATCTGCAGGTTTTATCTTAGTTGTTTACTCATAAACATGTTTGAAGTGACTGGTTACTGGTTCATTAAACTATTGCATAGTGATATCTTCTCCTCTAACCAGATATCCTTTAACAGCATCATATGTATTGAACACAACAAATCTTACTTTGTGTAATCTGTCTGCTACAGGCACTCAGTACCTTGTAAGGGAGAATGCTTATTGTTATTCATAGAGGAACTCATATTGATTTTTTTTTAAAGAGCAGGAAGAAGTGCCATGCAGCCACATGATTAAAAATGTTCTCCAAGAGATTTGATCTGACTTCAGATTGAGCTGCGCTGTTAACCCTCACTCCTGCCTCAACTAAAACGTCACCTCAATTACTTATTAGAGCTGTCTATTTAGTCATCACACACACACACACACACACACACACACACACACACACACACACACACAGAATTACCTTCATGAGTTATCTTCACCTGGTCGGACATGTTTTCAAAAACCGCCAACTCCTGAGGAAAACAATCGTGTTTCATTAGCTTATGTGTGAATGCATTATGTAACCTGTGTCTATAACGGCTATAGCTACGCGCTGTAGAAACATTACTCACACCATAAAGTCACATGCGTTTTTTGTGAAGCAGAGCACGTGTTTAAGGGCAGTGGCGTTACAAAAACGAGGTACTGAGCCTCACCAATATCATTCTCGATATTTCTTTGCAGTCTTCCTTCGCTGCAGGCCGGACTTTGAAAAGCATGTTTGTAGAAACTACCAGAGTCCGCACTTGACTCTGATTGACCGTCTTCCTGCTCCGACTGAAGTCAGGTAACCGCGAATCTTAACTGCGTTGATGACGACAATGAAGTCACAGGAAGTGGTTCCGGTGTTGCAATTAAATATAAAAATCCTTCAAAATAAAATAACTTTGTTTTACAGCGAGTTTTTAATCTTGGCCGCGATGCTTGGTGGGAGTCGTAGTTCATTATTGTAGTCTTGCATTTGGAAAAAAATATATATTTACTTTACTTACACCAGCCGGCCAACTGACCAGAAACACGGGTTAAATGTAAGCATTTACATTTACTATTTATTTTTTTTCCATTTTATGCCACGTATCAAGTTTTACTCTGCTATATAAATCTACATTACATTTTTAACATCAACATTACTGGTTTGTTCTTAGTTGATTCTCATTGACATATTCTTTACACATAAAAATGTGTGTATACATTTACTTATGTGCAATTTTGAATGCAGTAGTTTTTACAATGCATTACTGTCATTCAAGTACAACTTGTGATCAGTGAGGAAATCAAGCCAGTTGCAGAGAATAAGAGCAGTTTGTTTGAACAGCTGTTCAGATATTGAGTTTTGATAAACTTTGACATTTTTGATGACAAACTGTATACAATACACATTTTCTTAAAACCCATCACGGAAATAAAAAACACATTCAGACAAGGATTTCATACAAAATCTGATTTATTTTAGAGTAAAAAAAGAACATGAAATCAATTAGAATATAAGCTGAAACATTACAGATCTCACAGCTGGACCTGAGTTTTCATTGGGCATTAACATATTTACAATGTCTAGTCACATTTGCTCTTCATCAGTCAAGAGTTCAGATATTCCCCTTCATACCATGCCAGCGTTTACCCCTTTATGTTCAGCTTAAACAAATCACTTTGTGTGTTCAGCTGCATCAACATGGTAAAAGTATCCACTATCTATACAAGTCTCAGTGTGGCGACTGCGTGCTTGCTCCAGGAGATTCGGACCGGTCGAGCTTCATCACTGCTTCGAGTGGGTTTGAAGAAATTGAGGTTGGGAGACCGGAGCTCTTCGCCTCCAAAGAGGAAGAGGCAGACGAGGGCAGAGATACAACTATGTACTTCTGCATAGGTCGTGAACCGGCCAGTCCAGGACCACTGCCAGACTCCAGTTTTACCAAAGGCTGCAGGGTCGAAGTGGCACTGGGAACAGTGCTAGTGACTGGTGAGGCTGACTGGGAAGAGCTGAGGGTGATTACCTGGAGGGAAGACGAAAAGACAGATGTTAAATCACACTCTTACGATTTTAAAGAAATCGCTTTCAGTAAATCCCCTTACATTTTAAGACCAAATAAGTTCCTACTTCTTCCACTACTTTTGTTTGTTGTATTTATATTGTAACAGTAGATATACGTTGTTACAAAATGTCATCATTCATGATGCTTGCATTGTTATTGTAGCTGCTATCTTATCAGCATAGACAAGAGAAGGTAGAAAAGGAGATTTCCTGTGGTGGCGGCGGTGCAGAGCAACGCTGCGATGAGCGTTAAACTGAATTAAAAAAACAAAGTACCTGCTGAGTTGAGGAGGCTCCAGCACTGGTTGCCATGACGATGTATTTTGTTGCCGGGGGAGACGGCTGTGACGGAGTCCCCGGCCGAGGAGACATCAGAGTGAGGGAGCTCGGGACCTTAATGATGCTGGGAGTGCGCGGTCCTGTCGACCCACTTAACCCACTTTGTGACACAGTAAGGGTGGGACGAGGCTGCAGGAAAACAATTCATTGTTCGTTACTGACAAACTGTGTGTTGAGTTACACATCTTTCTGCAAAGCTTCACATTAACTCTGGACTGTGAGTGCAATGCCGAAATGATACATAATATAGTTTTATGAGTATTAAATGTACCTGTGTGATTGTTAATGTGGTTCTGTTGACTTGTTGAGCTTGCAGTGCTGCTTGAGTCCTGGCCTTCATCACATGAGAGCACAGCATGGGTCCGAGGTAACCATAGTCTGTCCGATACTGTTCCACGTTGTCAGGCTGAGGTCGGATCTTGGCAATAACACTTGCACAGTGTTTCTTTAAAAACAAAAAACATTTTGTTAATATTAAAACACATGTTCTGTAAGAAATATTTACTGATGAATGTTGTGTTGTTTTAGTGAAATGCTTTGACTGTTATAGTCTACAAATGTAGTATACAAATGTAGTATTCTGTGGGAAGTCATCTACCTTTCAGTGCATAAGAATCACAAACTTGTTACCAGTAAGAGGCTTTGGACATGGTCAGCTCCAATCTTATCAATAGTGGAGACCACTGGTCCTTCCATCACCGCTTTGATGCGAACACCCTCTATAGTAAGCCGAGGAAGGATCAGCGTCTTAATCACCTGCAGGGGAAAAACAAAACAAAACAAAAATCAGGTTGGTGCCGATAGATAAGAGTAAAATTATAAAGACCCATTTGAAGAAAACAGAACAACACTCACATCAGGTCCTAGTTCAGAAAGACCCGCAATGCAGCCGTAACGTGTTGTCCACTGCGTTTTCTCATCCAACCAACTCTGAAGAAAGATCTCAGTCAGGTTTAGTATGTGAAGTGATTTTAGAAAGGTTCTAATTCAATGAGGGTAATATAAAAAGTGATCACCTTAGTGAAGGTCTTGGTAATACGGGACTGGATGTTGTTGGTCGTAGTACTGAAGGTTTTACAACTTTGGGCCATGAGTCGAGCAGCAAAGTCCCGTAAAGCCCAGTGGTTGTCAACATCTGGTCGCAAACACAGCTGCTTACTCACAATACACGTCACCACAGCCGGGATGAGCTCATGCAGCTGCAAATACAGATCGAGAAATGTAAACATGAGGATAAAAGTAAGCGTTGCGATTATACCGTTCAAAAAATTAACAGAACATTTGTTTGTTTTCTGCACTCACGTATTTCTCCAAATACAAGGTGGGGTTGTCCATTAGAGCTTTGACCATCCGCATTAAATAAATCAGCAGTGCCAAATTGTTTTGCACCACATTCACACGAACCTTGGAGGAGAACATAAAGTCAGTACTTTCAGCACAGATATGCTTTTTTTTTTTTTAATGAGGCGAGTAATATTTCTGAACATTAAGAGAGGATGGGAAAAGACGCTCACTCCTTCAGAAATGAATGTGCTGAATCTTGGAAGCATCTGATACAGTCCAGGATCTGTGGCAATACTCTGTAAAGCTTCCTGAAGGAGACGAGAATGAACATTTATCAAAAAAGGTTAAAACTACCATTTGATCATTTTTTGGCAGAATACTGGAATTACAGTTTTATGTTGGCTGCGATTTTTTGTTATTTATTTATATACCATTAATTATACAATATAATTTCTAGCATGTAGAAAATAAAACATTAATACAGACAGAAAAGCAAGACTCACAGCTCTTTTCGCCTCACAGGAGCCCACACATGCTTCTGTAATTTCCTTGTAGTAGAGCTGCTGTTCCACAGACAGCTCATGAGTGCTGCGCGGCTTCAACCTTATTAGACCCTTCTCCTTTCCTGAAAGAGACGAATGTGACCATGATATGATGGAGGCGTACCTAATCATAAAGGATTAAGGAGGGAAGGAGGAAGGAAGGCAAAGGTACAGGAAAGTTAAATAGAAAAATGTTTTATTCTAATACAACACAAGATACTGACCTTTGCCATCAGCAGCGGTTGCCCCCTGACTCTTGCCGTGAATCATGCCTTCCTCCTCCTGACCAGGCTTGACGACTTTGAGGGGCTCTGTAGATTCCACCTTTTGTTGCTCTTTTGGTGCTGAAAAACGGTAAATAAAACCCAATATTACGTATTTCCTGCAAATTTAGATATTTTGGGGTCTAGAGAAAAAAGATGGGGGCTCACCTGGTGGTGGATTTTCTGGAATAGAAGGCTGCACCCCCTCAATGCTTAACCAATGGGCTGTGGATTTGAACAAGCATGGTGTATGAGTTAACAGTCAAAACAAGAAAATATGCTGAAGTAAGACAGCATGTTATACTGATCATCTGCGTACCTTTGAGAGACACATCTAGTGGCACTCTTGGGAGAGGCGTGTTAATAATGTCACTGAGGTCGACTTCCTTTTCCTCATAGAAATGAAGCTCTCTTCCACCACCACTTGCAAAGCGAAAAGGGATAAAGTCTTGCGACTGGAAGCCATACAGGGGCTGTAACAAAAGGAAACTTACTTAGAATACCAAAGATAAAAAAAAAAAAAAAGAAAGCAGAGCAAAAGTCCAACTTTGAGCTTTCCCTCTGAACAACATCTATCAAGTGGTATAATAAAAGTTAAAAACAATGCCAGTTCTCCCTTACCTCCACGTTTTTTAGTTTGAGAGCATTATCTAGGTCACTGGTGGTTAATTTACGTCTCTTCCCATGATGCATGAATTTGAGAGCATCCTGAGTAAAATGGAGAAAGAAAAGAGACCAAACAAAACATATATATATATATAAAAAATCATGTCAGTTATGCCAAAGACAATCAAGCATGAAGTTTCAGTGCAGTTTACATCTCCACAAAGACAATATATCACAATTTACCTGTGCAATTTCTTTAATTCTGTAGCTGACTTCTTCACTTAGGGCTGCGCAGCTTTCCTCCTGTAACTGTCCCACTCCCACAGACTCTGCCATTGCCTTCATGGACTCTGTGGGCAGGGAGACCGAACACTGCTTCGGCCGACGTTCCTCCGCCATAGCTAACAAAGAACACACGTCTGTGATTATCACCCCTCACATACACACGCAACAAAATATAATTTATACAGATGTACTCCTCTTATTCTGGGGTCACCCTTTTTTGGGGTAAAATCCATTTCAGTTCTAGAAAATTTGAAAGGTTCTGATCTCCACTCAATGGGTTTGAAGCCACAAACACAACATCTTCACATGGAACTTGACAAGGAGTTATGATATAGTTATGTGATAATTCATAATGTGATAATAAATAATTCAGTATCATTGAAGAGTAACATTATAGAGGCTATAGTTTACTTCTATTCCATCATTACTCTAATTTCCCAAATTAAATTAGAATGCAGAATTTCAGCTCATCATTTTGATACTTTCAACAAAATTACTTCACTATTCATCTGCTTTGTTCAAAAACGACCGAGACAATAATGTGTATGTCTTGAGCGGTCAAGCCCAGAGATGTAAAGTTACTTGCTTTTGGCAATACGACTTTATTTATGGAAGACCTTAAAAATTGCAGTTAATTATAATTATGCAAGCTTTCAAAAACCATCAATCCTATCAGGAGTAATAGGACGTGCATGCAGATGGATCATCCGCACAGACAGAGGCAGTCATTTCTGCTGCACATGCCTCAAGGAAATAATGTTATCGACTTGACTACGTTACGCTACGATTTTTCATACCTTACTTACTAATAATGTTGATAACCTCCACTTTGATTCTATGTCCAATCTTGTTTACAGCGCTCACGAGACAAATTCCATGGAATAAATACTTTTGAAAAGGTGTTATACTTCATGTGTGTAAATAAACACACCGAGCTGCACAGAGAGCGGGTTCTCCACTCTGACGGAAGAACCAACCAGAAACATGCGATACTCGAGCCACTTCTAAAGTACGGGGTATCCTTGCAAGTGCAGCGACTTCATATAATACATCTAAACAGTGGCGATTTTAAGCTACTTAACCACAGCATAGTTATTCAATATGAACTTGCAGTGAATAGATATGATGTGTTTTAGCTTGCATGCTAGTAACTTAGCTTCCGATGACATTTTACCTGTATGAAGTTGTCCTCTCCTTTCTGAGTTTGAGCAGAAACTTACGCGAATCAAAACCGTCAATGTTGAGATTTGCAACAATATTTTTTTCGCAAAGCAAATTCTTTTCTGTGAATATCCATCTTTCGATATAAACAACTAACTAATTCAACGATTGCAGCTGGGACCTCCTTTCGTGAATTAGCGCTTATGTTCCGTCGCCATTTTGAGTCACGTTCGGTTGAGATATCGCGAGATTCAGACAGATCGAAAGATCTGAAGTAACTTATCCGGAATCAATTGCGTAATATGTGTTTTAAATGGCAAAATGTCTAACACCATAATTAAATAGTTTGACAGTAGAACTTGATTAAATGTCAGTTCTTCTGAAGAACGTACGCTTTAGATCATGAATTTATGAAGTACTGTGTCCGGAACCTATGTCATCCTGGAGTTTCTGGGGGGACCTTATAATGTAGCAACGGAGACAAATGTCAGGAGCGTGGAAGGACGTTACAAGAAGCAATCATGTACAGGTTTTTATTCCGGACAATGTGTTCGGTGCGACATTCTTCCGTCAGTGTATTTGAGTCGCGTGTGTTTCCAGCTAAATGTGACAAGGCTGCAGCTTCCGTTTTAAGGTGAGTTTGTCTGAGTGAACAGGATACATGAAGCACAAAGTAACGAGATAATGTCAGATACTTACGGGGCTGTCATTTTGGTGCATTTGTGGTGAATACAAAGTGTGTACAGTGAAAACAATCCACATTTGAGAAAGCTCGGAAATATGTTCTTCCCATAAAAGCTGGGGACAGCTAATGTTGACTCTTAGCCTTCTTAACCTGCACGTATGAGGTGAGACATTTTGATTTACATTTCTGTGAGAGGTTCAGGTGCATCACGTATTTCTACAATTAGTCATGAAGCATTTTCAGTGTTTTATTGTCATTAGAATAACATAATGTTAATTTAGAACGTTATTCCCCACCTCTAAATCTAATGTGTTGTTGTATTTGATTTTTGTAATAAAAGTGTAATAATTATTTTTTCAAGCTTCTAGGATCCCTTCTGGGTCCGACCCTTATGACTATAACCTTTGTTTTCTTCTCTAAACATAGGGTTGCAAATGGAGGTGGAGTCAAAGCCCTCAGCACAAGTTCAGTCACACTCTGCGAAAAGAAAAATGATGTTGACAATTCTCATCAAGCAGAGAAAACAAATGCAGATAAAGACAGTGAGCCAACAGAAAGTCCAATTGTGGTTGCACAGAAAGCTGAAGATGACAACAACATTATCAAGATGGCTGAACATAGAGAGGAGGAGCCCGTGGTATTGGAGACAGATGAGGGAAGTACCACGCAGCAGCGGGTGGATGTTGAAATTGAGCCGGTCGTGGCAACGCCAAAACAATTAAAGACTGACACAGCCAAGAATGGTAAAGAGAGTCTCCTCGACCTTCTTGGAGCCATGAAGGTAGAAGTTACTAATAAGAGGAAACTCAAAAGCATGATCGTGAAGCGAAGTTTTGAGTCTACACCCACGTCTAAGCCAGAAGCTATGGAGAGCATGATCAGTATGTTTCAGAAGGCTACAGTGGAGGCTTCATCACAGAGGTGAGAGGGGGTTTTTATTCATCAGCTTGCATTGCCTTGATACAATACAGGTTTCGTTGAGTTGTAGGCTGTATCACAACATTATGTACAATGTAATGGTGACTTTCAACTCAAACATGATGAGATGACCACTCTGTTACTGCTGCCATCGATTTCTGTTGCGAGTTTGATTGTTTCACCTGTAGTTTGTGCCTGTATATCTGTTACTCACTTTACACCTTAATCTTGGAAGGATGTCTGAAACCCCGGCTTCTCTTCATCCACTGTGTTTTCTTTAGAGAGACACTGGCTCCTGAACTGGTTGCAGCTGCGTCTGCTGCTGCCTCCACTCTGCCTGACAGCATCCAGGCTGAGTCTGAGCTGCTCCAGCAGCTGAGGCAGCACGATACCATCACTGAGGCCCAAAAGAAAGGGGACATTAACAACCTCGGGTATGCGTCCAGTACAGGTCTTTAGTAAAGGAATGTTAATGGACTGGATATTTAAACGAGAATGTGATATTTGACCTGCTTTTTCATTTGTATAATGGAAAAATACAAACGCACATGTAATAAACAATAATCCAACAATATTTTCTCAGATTAATAATCGCTGACATGAAAGTAGGAAAGAATCCCAACCGACAGCATGCTCAGCCAGCTAATCAGATCCGTTTTGATGACGACGGGCGAGGATACACGCATGACAGAGGGATCACTTCTGAGCTCGATGGTATTCGGAGGAGGTAAATACTTTTTTCATGTTTTACTGGTATAGGTTTTTTTAATTTTTTTAGATGAACCATGTATTTAATGTGCCATTTATTCTTTTAGGAGGGACTTGTTCTCAGGGAAAAGACTTAACATATTCTCTCTGACTCCTGATGAAGACAGAGTTGAATCAACAGTTGGTAATAAGGAATCTTGATTTTGTAATAAGCTTACTTTTATTTATTGACTGTTTGCTTGCAGTAGGTGATGTATGGTATATAGAAATAAGTGAGAATTGAACCTTCATTAATGCTTTTTATCATCAGATGTTGTAGGGAGACGCTGTCTCTCCTTCATGTGACATTGCTGAAGCTCTTGATTTTAACTTCAGAACATCTGCTCATAATGCTGTTATAATATTTTCAGCTCGGCCAAGTCTATGGGACATAGAATTTGCTAATCAGTTGTCTCTGTCGACCAACCAAACACTCCGCAACGGGCTTGAGGAAATGATCCAGTGGACCAAAGAGGGGAAAATGTGGCAATACCCAATCAATAATGAAGCTGGTGAGTAACGAATGCTGTATTCTAGCTAAATGTAGATAGAAGAACAAAATGACCCTCTGACAGAATCTTCTTGCTCTATGTTAGGCCTTGAGGAGGAAGCCAGTGTCCCGTTCCATGACCATATCTTCTTAGAGAAACACTTGGAGGAGGGTTTTGCACGTCAGGGTCCAGTGCGTCACTTCATGGAGCTCGTGGTGGCCGGTCTGTCCAGAAACCCTTACCTGACCGTCCACCAGAAGAGGGAACACATTTCCTGGTTCAAAGACTACTTCCACCAGAAAGAGGAAGTCCTCAAGGAGGCTGACATTTACCTCAGCTGAGCTAGAGACAATTGCATAAGTTTTCAACATTTGTTGAGTGTGGACACATTTAACTAAGTCCTGTTTACTCAGTGGGGCTTTGCATCTATGATCGTTTTTACTCATGCAGGTTGGATTTCTTAACTCCTCCAGGTGGAGCGGTGTGGCAGCAAGTCTGTGTCCTGGTGTCAAACATTGAACAGTGTGTCCAGTCTTTAATATGTTGATTAGACTACAGAACTACT
Organism: Clinocottus analis; assembly: GCF_023055335.1. Lineage (NCBI taxonomy): Eukaryota > Metazoa > Chordata > Actinopteri > Perciformes > Cottidae > Clinocottus > Clinocottus analis. The sequence goes on along the minus strand of NW_027176207.1, from coordinate 9,223,424 downwards.
GTTGAAATGTTGCTTGTACAAAGAATTAAGAACATATAAAACAACTAAAGTACAGACATGGCATTTTTTTGTATTTATTTGCATAATCCAATGCAGACTATTTACTGACAAAAATGTCCCGATAGAGACAAATATATGAAATCAGTCCCAGAAATAGCTGTCATATCAAATCCAAGGAGTTTTGTGATACAGAGATGGTATAAAGTGATATACAAACATAGTTGTGTTAAATTATACTACAATTAGGAATAAATGGTTTAGTTTTGTAACGAGGCATGTTTGAAAATCAGGTTACATTGAAAAAACAACAGTGAACTGTTTATTTGGATGGATGGTTAAAGACCTTCACATTCAAAGAAAACCGTTTGATGAACACATTTTTGTATTTCTTTTGTGTGAACAGTCAACCAAACTCTTGTGATCGTGTTGAATAGTGTTTTCCCAGGCCAGTCGCAAAACAAGTATAGCTTAAGTGCAGCATCTAGGACCTCGGATCTGGTTTACAGTAGGAGGGTATGCGACCATGAACCGTGTGCCCTTTGGAAGGGAAGTGCTTTTAAAGTAGAAACTGAAAAACATGTTAACAATGTACCACTCGGATTCCTTTTGGTTTAAAAACACTCCGCTAGCTATTGTCTGAGAAAGTGTGGAAAATCAGAGCTTGGCAGTCGAGAGTGCCTCATTTCCACATTTTGTTCACTTTTCCTTAAACACATGATTGTCATGATAAGATTTTGGCAACACTTCCCTACTTGTATGAGTATAAAGTTTAAAAAAAACAAAAAAAAACAACTGTTTTTGTTCTGCTCGAAAATAACTTGTATGCAAATAACCCACTAGATGGCACTACTCACATCTGTGGTCTATCTGATTTCAGGATATCTAATCATTTCAAAACCCTGGACCTAGATATTTCAACAAACAAGCCGCCTCTGCAGTGCAGTAAATGTGTTGCATTGATTGTATTAACCAGTATGATAAAATTGGATATGGTGTAAAAACACATTATGATGTAATGACAGTGTTTCAGATATCAGAATCATATGTGTCTGGCCACACATACCAACTAATGGCTGGACTCTTTAAGCAAACCAGACCATTTGAGGGGAAACCCAACTACACATTATAAACATGTCACTATATTTTTAAACTAGTACATCTGCAAATATATTTTACTGAGAAAACCACAAGGGGCCGAGTGTGCTATTCCGGAAAAAAAACCTACTCCCTGTGATCGGATGGGCACAATATCTCTCAAAGCAGGAGAGGGGCTCAGCGTGTTACTCTATATGGTGCGTTTAGGTGCCTTCAAGAATTTGCAATAAAGATTTAGTGACTGAGAAACAACTATAATGATTGATCACTTTTGTTATACATTTCAAACTTGGTGCTATTAACAAGCAGGCAGACTGTATGTTGACGTGCTTGTTGTCATAATTGTTATCCAGGACACAGGCAGCATCATGTTAAACTCCTGACTCCGCAGCTTCCATTGAATCTGAGAAGCCATGACAACTAGTCCGCTGATTAATGAGTTTCTTGTTAGTTATCTATGCGAAACTTAAAATGATAAAGAAATATATTGCACATAAAATTCACATTTCATTCGAAAACGGGTTCATGAAGCAACTTCCAATTAAAGAGCATTCAAACGCACCGTGAAGTTGTACCACTCAAAAGACCGAGCCTATAAGTGGGCCTTGAACGCAGCATCAGACTCTGGACGGTTGTCATTATTGACAGAGCGGCAGACTTGAGAGTTGCGACTAGTCGGTGCAGGATGGTTTGAACTTCAGTAAGGACCTTGAACCAAACAGTTAAATTACAAACCTATCTTTAATTTTTCCACCTCAGAACTGGACTCTGGTGTGAGAACGCAACGTTTTTCATTTTATTTTGACCTGTTGATTTTCCATTAACTATTTATTTGTGTATGTAAGTGTCTGTGTGAAAGTGAGAGCGACTCCGACATGGCTGAGGTACCCGAACCACAGCCGGTCGAAATAGACCCAGAATTTGAGCCCCTCTCCCGCCCGCGGTCCTGCACCTGGCCGCTGCCCCGGCCGGAGCTCAGCGACCCGGCCAGCTCCAACACGTCGTCCCCGGCTCCATCAGTGCAGCAGGAGCCGGGAGGAAACCCCGAGTTCATCAGCAGCCTCGGCTTGTTAGAGGAGGACTATGAAGAGTATGCAGATCAGAAACTGCCTGTTCCCTGCAATGATTTCCACTGTCGGGAGGGAAACGGTGGGCATCCACATCACCACCATCACCACCCGCCTCTTCAGCAGCAGCTCCCCGGTCCGCAGCTGCCGCCGCAGCAACAGGTGCCTCCTCCGGGGGTCGCACCCCTGGGCAGCTCCGGCCAGAGGAAGAGCAGCTCGTCCCGCCGCAACGCCTGGGGCAACATGTCGTACGCGGACCTGATCACCAAAGCGATAGACAGCTCCCCCGAGAAGAGACTGACACTGTCTCAGATTTACGACTGGATGGTGAAGAATGTGCCTTACTTCAAGGATAAAGGAGACAGTAACAGCTCCGCGGGCTGGAAGGTGAGTGTCTGCGTGCTCGTACAAGCATCAAGTTGAAATGGGATGAACTTGGGATGGTTTGATGATCGAGATGTGACTATTGACCCCTCTAACAGTGATGCAAAAATGTAAACACCAACATAAAATAAAGCTCCTGCTAAAATGCTTTTAGCAGGAGCAAAATATTGTGCATACCGTGAATGCAGAAAATAGCAGGCAAACATTCAGATGACCTTTTGTGTCTGACTGCACTGATTTATCACTTTTTATTGAAGTGAGCCCAGAGAGCAAAGTTCTGTACAAGCTGTATTACTTTCCCTGCGTTTTTTCTGTCTTTAGTATATCTCCTAAAATCACTTAAATCCTCAACACAGCTGTATAAAAACAGGCTCCGTCCTATTGTGCTGCATACTGTTGTATTATAAGAAATGTAGGGAGGCGTTTTTCAAGACAATTTAATATGTCACAATAGGAAAATTACAATCATTCAAATAAATAATGACTAGGCTGCATTTGTTATATTTCCCCTGTGTTTTTCTCTCTTCTTCCGTCAGCCAAATATACCTTGTGTGACATCGCTGAGTCCAATGTGCTCACTTAGTTCGACGTGACTGAGCAATTGAACCCACAGAGAGAAAGAGGACACCAACAGGCCAATAATGAGTGCACATTCAGTTGCTGTGATGGTCATTCATCAGAAAAGATTAGTATAGGAAAACAATACTATCTCTGCCACCTGGTAGAGTAAAATATGTCACACTTGTTTAAAACAATGTCATACAATCCATGAACAGGCTTTCAAAATGCTGAATAGTTACTCTTGAATTTGGCTGCTGAACCTTGGCATGTCAGTAACCTTTGAAGTGGTTTCCTCTGTCAGTGGTAGCATACGCCTCTCTGCTGTGTCAGTGAGGAAACACACAGCAGAGGACCAACACTGCAAAAACATTGGACATGTTTATGTTTATTATACACCTGTCAGATGTTTGAGACTAGTTGCTGGCTTCTCTGAGCAACGGTTTGAATCTGGTTTGATTTAGGGGAATATTGTGCGAGGAAAATGTGGATCAACACAAATTTCAGATTGTACATTTTGCTATTCCAGAGAAAAAACCTTCGTGGGCAACAATCTATCCAGTATATCCGCAGAACATACTGACTCATGGGCTATGCAGCATTTCCACATCCATGGAAAAACTGGTACAGTCCTTTAAGTTTACAAAGCTGTGCTTTCAGGCTTGGAAATGTATTGGAAATATTTAGCACAGGGGGGAAAGCAGTAGCCTACTGCCTGTACAAACATGCTAATCCAGGTCTTAATATTGTCTCGCCGAGTAGAAAGTTACTCAACCATGAAGGATAGAAATTAGGGGGGGAGAAGCAGACAGAGAAAGTAAAGTAGACGCTATTTAAAACTTGCACGCTCACACAATTTGAGTCCAATTCATAGTTAATCTTTGTAGCCCATGCTGTAACCCCTGTAGCCTCATGAGATGTACTTTTAAAGTTATGTCAAGAAATGCCTTTGTGAATAATAACTTTGATTTCATACAGTGCTTTTCTGAATATTCAAAGACGCTTTACATAGGAATAATTCACACAGTGACGAGAGGAGCTACGCAAGGTGCCACATCAGGCCGATATAACTTTCATACACCATGTTTTTGTGCCCAGAAGCAACGTGGAGTAAAGTGCTCGGAGCCCCCCAACAATAACAGGAGGCGACACAAACAGCTCAATCAGTGTTGGGGAGTGTGTCGGAGGGGAAGGGGCTTGGGAGAAGGGAATGCTGGGAACAACGTCAAACATCCTCCATTCCTGAGCTGTGTGCTCATATCTTTGTGTCGCTGTCTTCTAGAGTTTCCTCAGCGGATGCTGCAGCTTGGAGAAAGGGATTGCTGCTCTTTATCCGTACACTTCCTCCTCTGCGCTCTTTTAGGCCTTCTGCTGAATGAGCTCAGAGAGTTTGCGTATAGGCCAACTGTCCTTTAAGCACCAATATCTGTACATAATGACACAATCTTTCTTACTTTTTATTTTATTTTAGAATGCACAGTTTATGACAAATGTCTATAAACTCCCAATACCTACGAGAACCATCTATTGCCACGTATGTTTTCATATATAAGGAATGTGTCATGACGGGTTGTGCGTAACATTAAACAATAAACACAGCCCACAACAACCATCATCAATCACTTTTACTGTAGCCCCTTTTTTCACTGTGTGCCGTTCATAGAAGCAGCAAATGCCTCAATAACAATAGCACCAGCCTGTTTATCTTTGATATTAAACCAACACATCACCACTTCAACCTCTGCATTCCTTAATGTTGGCATGCTTGGCTGGGCCTTGGAACCACCGGTTTATAGTTATTTTTACACTTTCCTGTTAAAAAAACACGACGGTCCCCTCACAATGAACTATGATGCATTTCCTGCGGACTGGATGGAAAACAGTGCCATGTGTTAACATCCCCGCCTTGCAAAACACGAGCGTCAGGGCTGGAAAAAGAGGAGGAACTAATAGGAGGTACATGGATCATGTTTGTGCGTCAAATTCGATGTGAAGTCATTTTATTCCATTTCAACGTTCCAGCTTGCTTGTTGTTGTGTTTTGTGCCACATCATGGCCCCGTGTATTGACTTTAGGATCCACATGAGGTGAGGTTCAGTGATTGTAATGCCAGATAAAGACAAGCCAGAGACCTCATGGTGGGTGGAGGGCGTTGTGTTTGAACCTCAGTGATTATACAGCTCCACCTAGAAAACTGTAGGTGGGTGGAGGGCAGGACGAGGGCGACGCTGCTGCAGCGAGAGCTTCCTGTCTCCCTCATGTCATGGAGATACTTTTTTGGTTTTCCCTCTAAAACTTGTGTGTTGATCGTAATGTCTTTACCACAAGAGAGGGCCCCTGCCAACGGGTAGCCGTGGTTCCCCTGGGGTATCGGTGGGTCCATGAGTGGCAGTGTGCAGCATGCAGGGTACTTTACCATCTTACTGCTCGTGCCAGTGTTTTTATCAGCGAACTGTGACCTTGAATGATGGAACAGGAAGTGGCACTCCTGAGTACAAACTCACGCGGAGGTTGTGAGGTGTTCATTAAATTGCAAGGAAGTATTTTACCAACAGTTACATGAACTTTTTAAAGGTTGTAAAGTGTGTAAAAGCCATTGGTTTGTGGTGCTAGATGTATTACATATATCTATGGGACAGTGCTGTATGTATTAATTTACAGCTTTTGGTGGCAGTTTACAGTAATATGTGCAATGCCCGTGAAGTTGTTTTTTCTAACTATATGATTTAACACAGATGTCAAAAGGGCCCCTCCAATGCAATCAAAAACCTGTTGATTGTGCTGCCTGGCTCCTGTGGTTTGCATATGACCAAACCTAGACAGACATTACTGACTGTATGTGTTCAGGATGAGCTGAGTAGAAAAGCTCACTTTACCTCCATTTGAACAACAGCTGGATAAAGGTCCTGCTTGTTAGAGATAGTAGACGAAGATTGTAGTTGATAGCAGTGTCATGAAATAACATTTAAATGAAGGGAGACAAGTAAATGTAGAAAAGATGATTGCTTATTCTAAACAAATATATATGAGCTGATGAAACTGTAAAGACTACAGATGGAGGCGTTGCGTGTATCAGCAGCCTGAACGTGCGAAAGCCAAGAGTGGCGATCGTAGTTAGATAGATGAGACCAGCTGGTATCATGATTGACAGCCCCAACCAATGACAGCAAGGGAATTATGAGTGAACATGCGTGATGAGAGTGAATGACCGGATGAATAGGAAATAAACTTCAGGCCTCAGTATGAATGTGAATAGTTTCCTGCTGAAATTACGCTGAAGCTTAATTTTTTTCCCACCATGAGACTGAAGTGTCTCAAGTAATTTGATGACCATTGGAAATGTATTAATGCAAAGTATGAGCAAAGATGACCAGAAATTGATGTTTATTCAACCCAGGTCAAAAGGCATTAATCGTGTGGCTCTAAAGATGGAAATGTTGTCGGTTCAGACTAGATTTTCTGCTCCACTGTGTTAAATCGCCATTTGTGGTTTTAAGTAGAATTACTTAGCAACCATTAGACGGACTGCCGTGAAATTTGTGACACACATTTGTGTTCCCCTCAGTGTGAATTGTACTTTTCATCAAACGCTATCATAAGGGTCAAAATCTCAGTTTGTTCAACAACCAAATACTTGAAAACCAATGGTGTCCTCAGCTTTAGTTTGTGTTTAGTTTCTAATGATTGTAGCAAATATGTGTTTGCTCATGCAGTAATTTAAGATATTTAACACGGTTTCCAGACTCAAAATTGCTTAAAAGCACCACTTTGCCTTTAAGTACGGCTGTAGATTATTCAAAATGGTCTATAAAATCAGAAGAAAAGGAAAATTCTAGAGTTTCCATTTCTATGTTGAGTAAAGGGTGCATTTTTAAATCAATCAGGTGTTTAATGGTTGGTTGATGAGCTAATAGAGGGGGGTGGACAGAATAGCTGCCAGCTATTTGTCTTGGGATCACAAGGTTAAAAAGGGAGGACTGTCCTTAACTTAAGAGGCCCACTGAAAGCTTCATGTAACCTCATGAAGAAAGGAAGGCTTGGGGCAGGGGCTTTCAAAGAGGAGCGACCGTGGCTTGTGGGAAGAAGGGGAGCAGTCAGCTGACTTGCTGCCTGTGGGCTGAGGCCTGTGTACAGTCTGCTGTCCACACGTGTTTGAGCCTGTGGAATCTGTGGCATTTGGATTTCTGCATTGTCTTCCAGTCCTGCGCACGGTAATAGCCCCCTCTGACTCAAGTCCATTATGCAAAACATAAAGGACATGGGTGCCGAGGGAGGCGAAGAAACATTGTGTGAAGAAAGAGAAACAGGATCAGAGTTAACTGAGATTAGTGTCAAATCCTGTAAAAATATCAGTTGGCCTTTTTGCACTGTAAAGTGTGCAAGAATGTGTGTCGCTCTCAAGATTAGCCTGAGAAAGATTAGAGATCAAGTTTCTAATAAGCTTAGTGTGTCTGAATTTTTAGTGTGACTGAGTGTGTTTTAATCAATCGAGCATCACGTGAGGATGTTTAAGAGTTTTATTCTCATTTGGCCCCTCCCTGTTTATCTAAAGCTGAGCTTGTAACACAAAGCTCCCCATTCCTTTTCATAGTCCCACTTGAGAGCCATTGCAGAAGTAGGTCACTCAGTTTGATGCTCAGTGTTAATGAAGTAGCCTGCATTGTGCTGGGAGCCATGAGCTGGAGGGATCTCCTTCTGCAGTGGCGTATGCCTTTTTACCGCCCTGTAACTCAGGCCCCGCATGCTCATTTTTTAACTTCCTGGGTCAGAGGAGAAAGGGGGGAGGGGTACACAGGAAGACACTGTCAGGAAGTGGCTTACCCTTTTACTGCAATCTCTGCAAGCTTTGCTCTCCTATTCTCTTATTCACAGCACCTGACTGCTTCGGGGAGGTAGTGATATGACAGCAGTTATTAAAGATAACAGCATTGATTAATTGTCATCTGCACGTGTATTTTTGCACCTAGAGCCATCATGCAGTATAAGATGAAGAAGCAGTGTGTTAACCACTTATTTTACATCAGGCAACTTGTCTCACCAGATTAGTTACTAGCCTTTTTTTTTTTTTTTACGATTAAGATGAATGGCTCTAATGTTCATCAATGGAACACACTGAACTTAATTTGTCCCATAATGTGATATCTATCACCTCCATCCAGCACATTATATTGGGGCACAGAGTTCAGATATATCACCCAAATACCATGAATAGGAAGTCAATCTGTGCATTGACATTGTGAGCTACATAATCAACAAGTTGGAAGTCTCAGGGGACTCAGCCAACATGTGTACAGCCAACAAACCGGTCATGAAGTGTACCACAGCTGAACTCTTTGTAGTCAAAGAGATTAGCATACTTCCTTATTTCACTGTTAATGTGATGTTGATTCATAGGCAATTGTTTCACGTGCTTCCTCATTCACTACAACTTTTTTTTTTATTATTTTAATCTTTGGGCTGAAGCAACCACACAAACAATGCATTGAGATTCACTAAAGCTCTGATTAAAAGTAAGAAAATCATATCAAAGTCACATCGTCTCCCTTCAATATTGTTGCGTGATGCAGCTGCATGATGCCGCCACATCCATGTAAATTGAATATGATTCTCTTTTCCCCTCCAGTTTTTTTTTTTTTTTATCACAAACTCAATAGCAGGCCTCTTCATTGATATAATACTAAGTTACTGATTTAGGTGGCAGCTGGTCTCCAGCATGGGGTCTCCTGAGGGATCCTCTCTGCCGTCTGTGGTTGTGTCTGCCGCTGTGCTGAATGTAAAACGTTTGGGCCCGTTGCAAGTGAGGCCACTTTCACTGCAGCTGCACCTGTCCCTGCAACTGGCCCTTGTTTGTTTACTTATCCTGCGACCGTTACTGCAAGCCTCATGCTTCACTGCGCAAGAAACAGCAGCTGTGTGACTTGGATTGTTTTGAAGTCCAGGAGTTGCTTTATGCTGCGGCAGCTTGTCGTGACGGCATTGATCACAGAGGATGTAGAGATCGCTGGGTACATTTGAAGTGTTGGACGATGCTGGATGATTCTCCGTGTTACTGAGTGCTACCGTGCTTGGTAGCAGCAGGTGGACTCACTCAGTCTGTCGAGAGACAACTGCTTTTTGCTGCACTGCATTTACAGTGTGCTGTTCAACATGTTGCACAACAGGGCAAACTGAAAATAGATCGAAGACCATTCCCATGTCAGGCCTCCCTGCACCAGCTGACAGGATCAGTGTGATGTTAAAGCTCACATATTCTTTAGTGTAGAGAGTTTGTTTCCTTTTGTTGTATAAACTAATATATCTATTCTTAGCACATAATATTCATTAAAGGCCAATAGCATGACTCTAAAAAGATGGTTACAAAGCTACAGTAGGAATGATGCAAAATTGATTTTGAAAATGAATCCTAAGCACATAAAAAACACACACAAACACAATGCAATATATTCTTTCCTCATATGAAGATCGGCTAATGGCAACTCAGCCTTATGTTACAATACTTTGTATTAAGATACTCTGTATGTAATGCACCTTAAATTGAGCTCGTATTGGATTCTAATGACTCAATACATCTCCTCACTTTTACATTTACGTCACTTCTAGCCGACATAACCTGTGCGTGGAAACTCCCCTGGCTGACATGAAAGGTCAATAGAAAGCGTATAAATTTCTTAATGCCCCACGTTCTCATGAGCTGTCATGCAGTTACAGGTGCACACATGTCGCTCTTTCAAAGTTAGTTAAAAGATGAGGGCCGTAAGAAAATGTTTTACAAAGAACTTTAACAACAATGAAACGCATAGGCCACCTTGGGTCTGGCTTTCCCAGACATAATGTGTGAATGGGGCACCTCCTGAATTAGTGAGGCAGGGATGTCTTTTGTTCTCTTTGGGCTGAGGTGAGGTCTGTCTCAGACAAGGATTATCTCTGGCGGAGTAGAGAATTCCCCTTCCCAGGGCCCAGTCATGCAGTCCATGATCTTTTGTAGGCACTAATCAGAGGCTACAGACATTTGCATATCACTAGTGATCTCAACTGTTTGAGAGCAAGACATGCCGTTTTGGTGGGTGGAATAGAAGTTGGTTCACAGACAGAGTCTGTGCAGCACTCAGGTCCTCTGCTAATGACTCATTTCCTGTCTTCCTTTTACAGATTGAGATCATGTAAAAAGAGAAGAAAAAAAAAAAGGGAGAGAAAAGGTCACGAATCAAACGAACGCGAGTCAGATGGAGCGTTACATTTCAAAGGCCATGCAGTGAGCTCCGGTCTGCGTGTGCAGGATGCAGGAAGCCGTATTTTAAAAAGTCGGTGGAGGAGAAGGGAGGAGTACGGTTCACAAGGAGGGAGGGGCGAGAGGGGAGTCGGGGGGGGGGGGGGGTGCTTCTCCTCCTCACTCTGTTCCTGCTCCATCCAACCTGTTTGCATGTCTCTGTCAGCGCCAGCTGAAGAGCTCGTGTTAAGCACACGGTGAACTCATTGACCCCCAGCTCTGCCGGCAAAAAACATCTCCCTCTGTCGCCCTCCCTATTCTCACATTCGAACCCTGTAACCTCCCTCAGCGTTCTTTTTTCAGAAAAAAAAAAGTCCCATTCATGCATAGCCCGCTGCCTCCACTCTGAGGATCAGGCTTCACAAGTTGAGGTTCAGTGCCTTCGTATGGGGATAGTTAGCCAAAACAATACTCCCAATATTCTGGACTTGTTATACAATTTTGTGAAGTGTAATTTCAGTCAAAGTCTTGGTTAAGCAGCTACGTATGATTTGTATGTATTTATTTAGATCACTTTAGAGCCGTCTTCAATATATAATAAATCACATTAATATTCTCGAATATGAGTCGCATTCGGATAATTAACATGCACTGACCCAAGACCAACACTTTTTATCCAGAGAGAACAGGTTGTACAGTACATCTGTGTCCTGTGTGAGACTGTCTCTCTATCGTTGTTTTTCTTTCTGAGAGAACGACCGCAGGAGGCGCCTCTGCGTCTCTTTCAGAGTTCATAACATAGCATTAGAGAAAATGTACTGAATGAGGCTTTAGGTGTATACATTTTGGCCCAAGGACAAATGTGACCGCATACAAAAGTTGGTTAAACTCAAAGTCATACAGCCTGTCTTGTTTAGGAGTTTTTATTTAATCTGCTCTTTCAGTAAAAAATAATCTGCTGTGCAGATCAAACTTGTTGTAAATCACAGGAAGAAGCATATGATTACGGCCGACAGTGAGGAGGGAGCAGGGTGACCACTAATAAACTCTAATGTTCAATTCATGGCTTCAACTACAAGTAATTAGAGGACAAAAGCTAAACAACATTGATGTAAAACGTTGAAATAGTTTAATGTGGTAAAAAATACATCTTGACGTTATATAAGAAGAATCTTAGTCGGATAATCATGCATGAGACTCATAATACAGATCCTGTGAAAATATCAGTATAGTTTTATGTCTACAGAGATGATCCATGTATATATATGTGTATGTGTGTGCATATATATATATATATATATATATATATATATATATATATATATATATATATATATATATATATATATATATATGTGTGTGTCAAATGCACTCAAACATTAATTTTGAATATATGCTACTTCTATATACTGTTTATACTTTAGATTATATAATATTATTATATAATATAGATTTGGAGAAAAAACTTTTCAGTTATATTATTGCGCATTAAGTATCTATTATTTTGTTGTCAGAAACAGATATATTGTTCAGCTGTACTGACGTCTGTCATGCAATAGTAACACATGTTTATTTAGTGTAAAATAAATGACACCACACATCCCGTCCATCCCTCGCTCCCTCATGCCAAAGTAACTAATGTCTTCTGCTGGACAGCGTGAAGAGGGATTGGAAAAGGCCCAGTAGACATAATACTGCTGCCGGAGGATATGGACATATGCATACTTCCTGTTCATCTGCTGGCTTTGACATCACACTCAACTACCAGCTTCTTCTCCATTCAGTATGAAAAATGACAAACATTTCCTCTGCAGAAATATACCTTCTTACTTAATTCTCAGGGATCACTCACAGCTACTTATTGTTGCACCAAAGGGTCAGTATTCAGTATTTGAACAACAACATCATTTATAATATTCACTTTTGAAAAGAAAGACTTCATCTTTGGAAAATATACCTTGTTTTTGAGTTATGTTGATGCTTTTAGCTGCACTGCAGCCTCTACATAACTTACAGATGATTTACTTGTTTCCCACCCAGAACTCCATCAGACACAACCTTTCCTTGCACAGCCGCTTTGTGCGCATACAAAACGAGGGAACGGGGAAAAGCTCCTGGTGGATGCTGAACCCAGAGGGGGGAAAGAGCGGAAAGTCACCTCGACGCAGAGCGGCCTCCATGGACAACAACAGTAAGTTCACCAAGAGCAGAGGAAGGGCCACGAAGAAAAAGGTAAACTCTCCCTTCTATTACCACTACACTCTATCGCAATAGTTTCTCTCCTCACAATTTTTCTGAATTCATGTCAAAAGAAAGACTTTGACATATTATAAAATACAGTTATTTGCTATCAGTTATGGGCATTTTGTCATCTTTGGACATGGCTTGGCTAGCCACGATATTCCTAGTATCAAAGCTTAAGCTTAGCCAGTGTTTCTCAAACTTTTTCTGTCACGCCCTACTTTGGAGAAAGTAAAATATTTGGGCCTCACTGCCCCAACAACATTAGAGCAAAATGGTCCAACTTTTTGAGACTCCTCCATCCGTGCTTTTTTAATTAATAGATTAAAGAAAATTGAAATCCCCACCTGTAATACCTCTGCGCCCCACTAGAGCGTCACGCCCCACGGTTTGAGAACCACTGAGCTAAGCTAACTAATTGGTGGTAGGAACTTCAGATATGAAAGGTGTTGATGTTCTCATCTGTCTCTTGGAAGCGAGCGAATAAGCACAATCCCCAAAATGTCAAACTATTCCTGTCATTTTGATATAAGTTAATAATACACTGGTAATTATAATGGTATCCGTGTAACCTTTAATGTTTTTCTGTCCTTAGATGTCCCTACAGGAAGCAGCTGAGGAAGGAGCAGGCAGCCCTGGTTCCCAGTACTCTAACTGGCTGGGAAGCCCAAACTCCCACAGTAACGAGGACTTTGAAGCCTGGAGCTCTTTCAGGACGCGCACCAGCTCTGACGCCAGCACGCTGAGCGGCTGCCATTCACCTTTTCCTTCTGAACAGGATGACTTGGGGGAGTCTGATGGCCACATGATGTACCCTGGAGCAGCAGGGGGCAAGATAACCTCCACCCTGCCCAGCCTGTCTGAGGTCGCTGGATCCATGGGCCAGCGTGGCTCAGAGAGCGTCATGGAGAGCCTGCTGGATAACCTGAGCGTGCTGTCTCCTAAAGCCCAGCTAGGGTCTGACTCCTCACATTCATCAAATGCTGCCATGCTCCAGAGTAGCCCTTACAGCTCCACTGGCTTGACCTCGCACCCCCAGAAGGACTACCGTAAGTGCATGTACAGCCAGGTGAGGATGAACTCCCTGCCCCCTGCTGCCATGCAGCCGCTTCCAGAGACCAAGCCCGGCTTTAGGGCTTATGAGAACCAGTATATTTGTCCCGCTGGCCTGCTCAAAGAGCTGTTGACCTCAGAGGCAGAAGCCAGTAGAGATACACAGGTGTCTCAAGTAGGGAGGGGAGGCTGTCTAATGCCCACGTACAGCCGCCAGAGCCACATGGGGTGTCATAATGGAGTGAAAATGATGACTCCTCTTCAAAGTCACCTAGTTCCTCATGTAAATCCACAAGATATACATAGCCAGGGTCCTTCAACCTCACACGATTTGAATAGCTGTAACATGATCCCCCTGACGAGCCTGACTAGTCTTTCAGGGGCCCCTCCTCGAATGACCAGCCTGAGGACATTCATGCAGTTGCCCCGTGGACACCCAACACACAATAATGCTGTTTCGGCGAGCTACGGCGGCAACAGCGGCTACAGGGAACGCAACTTTATTCACCCACACAGTCATCACCAGGAGCGGCTGCCCAGTGACCTGGACAACGTGTCCCTTGAGAGGTTTGAATGTGACATGGAGACTGTCCTCCATGACACCCTCATGGATGGCGGGGCACTGGACTTTAACTTTGACCCCACAGCTGGGCCTCACGGGTACCCTCAGAGGGTGAAGACCACCACACATAGCTGGGTGTCAGGCTAGGACGCAACAAGTGAGACTAACAAGTAGTCTGTCAGTAAGTACTTGTATTAAAACTATAACAAATAAAATGTCCTGTTTTCTTGTCCATGTTTCTCATCCCGAAATATTTTACTTCTCCCTCACAGGTTTTTCTCAGCGTCCCGCCGCTGCTCACCTTCATTCAGAGAATGGAAAATAATGTAAATCAGCCACAGACGTCATGCTCCGCGGAACATTTGGCAAAAACTAATTGAAATTAGTTTCATTTGACTTGAGCTGCAGCTCCATGTATAACAATGCATGTTAGCAATTTATATTTAATAGAGTAAACAAAATAAGTTAATCATTTTAGAAACTAAAATAAGACACAATAGCAAAAGCTGTTTAATTGCTAACTGCATTGAACACAAGCTCCGCAGAGAGAAAATGAATAAGAGACAATCCCACATTTGTAAACTAGCCATGGATTCAATTACCTGTCCAAAACTGGAAACATATGTACATGTGTTTATTATTACTGATTTGTGTTGATATAAATATAGAGATTTGCAATATATTACATAAGACTGAACATAGAATCAGAGTGCCTAACTAAATTAATTTCTCAAAATGTATGATTTGTGGCCAGTCCCACATTGGAACAACACTGCACATCACCTTTTGGTTTAAGATCTCTGCAGCAGGCAGTATAGCGTGTGACTACACACTGTTCGGTAGGTGTGGAAGAGGTTTATAATCAGTTCTTTACTCGCAACCATTCAGTGAAATGAGCCAGTTTTGGGGTCATTTGGGGTCAACAGATCAGGATATATTGAGCGAAACCATTAAGCAGTGTTTTTTTGTTCCATTACTTCAAATGTCAAGTATCAAGTCCAAATAAATCAGTGTATCATCTGCATATTGATACATATTCATCATCTTTTTTATCTACACCATGCATAAGCCTTTGGTGTCTGTCTGTCTGTCTGTCTGTCTGTCTGTCTGTCCGTCTGTCCACGGCTGATCTCTTATACTACTGGACCCATCAGCCTGACCTTTCGGTGCTCATTTGACTGTATTGCTCATGGACCCCCGTGTGGGATGTGGTGATACACACTTTTTGAAAAACATATTTTATTGCGTGTTTTTTTACAGTTTATTGACTGCTGACCCCTCACTCTTGAACGGTTAGAGAAAATATGTGATGACTGAGAACAGGACATGTCCAGGAATAGACAACATCACATCGCATACAATGAAAGAAACACCAATAAATCCAGAAAAATGTACACAGATTAAATGTTTATTCACAGATATCTTAGTACAGTGCTATCAAATTCAACACTCAAATGGAATATCAGCCATATCTCCTCACCATTTGGTCGTGAGACAAGCTGCATCTCTGACTGAAATTAATTTTTATTCATATACTGTATGAAGGTATTTATTTATGTTTTTGTTTTAATTGTAGATTATAATTGAATTATTGCTTTGTGCTCTGCTTGTATGTACAAAGATGTGTGCCTATGCTGTGTACAATGTATATACACTGTGTTTGTATGTTACATGATATTTTTTATTACCTTGCCTTCTAAAAACAGTTCACTCGATAAGTTATATGCTCCCTTTTACGTTAATAGTCTTTACATGCAATAGAAAACGTGGCCTTCAAGAATAAAACTCCTCAACACCTAAATTCTCCTTTTGGGACTTAATGTTGCTATCAGGGGGCAACTTCCCAACTCTCATTAACGTCTTTGACATTAGGACATTCTGCTACGCTGGAAGTTATGAAAAACTGATAAAAGCATAGCGATCAAGTCAAAATCAAGTTGTTTTTGGTCAAATTCTGAAAAAGGGACATTTTGTAGAATTGAGAGATTTTCACCTCACTTAAGATGAACGATACAGTGTGAGAAGCAGCAGATAAAGATCCCTTAACTTACTGGAAATGGATGATGACCTTCAACGTTTCGCTGACACAGCACACGATTTGATGCTGTTTACCTCCCAGCAGCTCCAGTTTTTATGCACCAAAGAGTTTCTACTCTGCCACACACACGAGGAACGTGTGTCCACTGGGCCTACACGGCCTCACAGACCTATAATGCTGTACATAGTATTTTCCTTTGTCGTACATTTTTGTATATGAGGGGTTCAAATGACTTGTTCGGATCATATGGAAGTATTATACTGTTTGTAGGATTGTGTTAGGAATGGTTGTTTACATATCTGAGTCCAAACCATATCAATAAATATATGAACATTCATACCTCAAAATATTTTACCTCTGAAGTGTTGAAGGGATTTTTCCTGCCATTCTCCTCAGTAAGTAATGTATTGAATTTGTCTTCATTTTTTTGACAACTTGTTTTGTAAATAGTTTTTGTTTTGCTTTTATGTATTTGAATATTTCTGTTTGGACCTGTTCAGAGTAATGCACCATCTGCCTTTGTATTTCTAATGTGTTGGAGGATTATAGCCATTAGTTGCTAGTAAATATTTTGTGACCGCACAAAGTAAGTCATTTTAAATCAAAGTATGTATTTGTGTGAAATTGTACATTTTTTTAAAGGTTTTTTAAAAACATGAAATCATTTGTTCAGACAAAACTCAAGGAAATGAATTCAGTAAACAGAATATAATTGTATAATAATGCTACTCTGCAATTGTGAAAGCTTATCAGAAATAAATGTGTAATGGGCGAGTTTGTATAATGGGTCAAATTGAACAAATGAGATTTCAGATTTAATAAAGAGAGTGCATTGCATTTTTATATGTAATCTTGGACATTAAACAAATGATGAAACCCACGTTAAGTGCACACATTTTTCAAGGGGAAATGAAATGCAGTCGTATTTTATCCCACATCCAGATATTCTTTTTAAATATTGCAGTAATCTATGTAACCCATTCAGTTAATAAATCAAAATGTGCACATGTAATTAAAGGAAAAAAAAACAAAATATTATCTTTGTGTCTTCATCATATTAGCATTTAATTTAATTTCATCTAATGGTATAAACACATCTTCATGATCTCAATTTCAATATTCTCTGTATTCGTTTTAAGTTGAATCAATCTGCTCATATATATATATATATATATATATATATATATATATATATATATATATATATATATATATATATATATATATATATATATATTAGTTTGGTTCCTGTGTAGCATTTTATTCCCACATATTTCTCAAACATTTTAGGATGCTTCTTCCTTTTTTCTCAGCTCTGACTCTGCCTTTGGTTAGTGCTTACTTAGCATCCACTCTTACTTCAGTTGAAGTGTTTTGTATGATCTATACCGCATTGTTTAGTCGTTAAGAAAAGACAAGACCTTTGACACCTTGACAGCATGAACTGAACTCCAGAGCATCTGAAACAGTGAATCTGGCTTTGAGGAGTGAGACTCCAGAAGGATGGACACCCGCCGTTAAGCACACATGCAGCTCACAGGCTCTCATCCAGGTAGTCAGAGGTCATGCCAGGTCACCAAGCTCTTCAAGTGTAGTTACTTACCCTGAAGATGTTTAGAATGAGAAATGACAAAACAATAGATGAAGCTACGTCAAATATGAATCATTTAAAATGAATGTATCCAGAATATGTCACACGGTGATTCAGCTGTCCTTAAAAACCTTTACAAAATGAAAATGTTGCAATGTGCGAGACAGTGATGAGTCACCTATGTAGATGTGGCATCTGACTGCAGGCTCCAACCACTGAATCATCCAACTCATTAAGGCAGGTGATTTGATTAGTGTTGATTCCTTCAATTGGCAAGCATCCTTTTCTTCCATTGCTTGTATAAATAAATGTGTGTGTGTCTGTGTGTGTATGCGTGTGTGTGTGTGTGTGTGTGCGTGCGTGCATGTCTTCCCGCAATGAAAGCACACCATTGAGTCATGTGGCCATTCGTTATCCTAAAGGACATCTAAGCATTTACTTGTAGGAAGAATAAATGATGAAACAAGTTATTTGTTGAATTAAATTATTTTGGGAAACAGAAACATGCTCTACCTCTAACCCACTGCCTACAAATAGTTTCCAGGTTATCAGCCCAGGGCAGGGCCCCAAATTATTAAAGGCTTCCTGGTTCCTCCACATCTTTTGATAACAATCAGGGCACATTTCCAAACCTTCCTACTGTGACTTACTCAGTCTCCACTGAGTCTTGACTAACATTGAATGAGCTGTAACTTACTTGCTGTTAAGGCCTTAACTGAAGGTTTCTGGTAGTATATTTAAACATTGAGCATTGAAAAGAAACAGAAACCTTTAGTTTAAAAATATTTGGCTGCCCCCATTAAGGCGTATGCTTTAATTATCAAGTGTCATTCTTATGAATCATACAAATGGGGACAATGGATGACACTTTTGGACAGTGAAGAAAAGTCGTGGTGTTGCTGTTTACAAAAGTCGTGTTGGAACTATGAGAAAGTAAAAGTTGAAATCCAGCATAATTCCTCAGCTCACCATGCCAATCAAGTCATGAGGTGGATGTGAATGTTGGATTATCACTTTACAAGAAGACACTTTTGCCACTGATGTGTTTTCTGGTTGTTGTTTTAGTAAGTTCATACTAAATTATGGCACCATTAGCATTTATATGAGTTATATTCATATGTATGTGAACATACTGAGAGTAAAACAGCATATCAATATCATATGAACACAGAGCTTGTTGCAGGTTGTTTTGTAAACTTGAGAAAATCATGCAGTCCCCTTGAAGAAAACCCTGAATCAAAGAAAACAATCATGAGACATTTGAATCAGGAGTAGATGAGCAGATGAATGTGTTACCTTTTCTTTGTCAATAGGTGTTAATTAGGATTTGTAATCAGTTGCAGACTGAAATCCTGGGGTTGTCACTGAACATCTGTGAAACTTAGCCGATGGCTAACAAGTTGAGCATTCACATGAACTGGCGGCAACACATGACAACTCACAATGATAGACTGACTTCCTGGACTCAGATTTGTATTGTAGCAAACAAGCAAACCAATTGAAAATTAGTCAACTTCCATGTGGTCTGTTTCCTGCCACCTGAAGCTTTTTTTCAAGTCTGATTTTTTTAAGGAAAGGAAATATTAAAGCATATATTAATAAAGCAAATGAAGCAGGACAGAAAGACGGTCATTAATGTGTCACAACATGTATTCACATTATGTTACAGCTACAATACGAAGCCTTGTTTATTGTCTCCAACTGTGTTTGTCACTTTGATCCGTTGTAATGCACACAGCAGCACATCCCAAAGGTCTTGCTATTGTAAGAAAACGTGCATTATTGTAAATTTATGTAATCTAAAAAGGTACTTTTACATCACTCGGATCCTCCAACATCTTAGTAGCCAGTTTAACATCCACAGCCTGCTTCACACACAATTAATCACGTAATGAGAGCCATTCAACAGCAGGGAGGCAGATCACAAAGCCTATACCCCTTAAGTGGTTGTTGTTTCAGAAGCCGTCGGGTCACCTCTCCCGCCTGACTGGTCAATAAAGTTTATTTGTCGGAGCAAGGTGGGTGGCTGAGTGGGGTTAAAGGGACACCCGCTGTCATTTATTTGTTTGACTGGGGCACGTCTTGTCAGCCTCATTGGTTACAAAACATGTTCTCTAACATACGCATGACCCGCCTCTAAAGTCACAATAAAGATCAAGTATGGAAGACTTGCAGAAAAAGTATTTTGTATTTTGATGTTTAGTGTTTGGACAGAGAAGAAAGAGACTCCCTGTGAAACCACTACCGTACCATTTATTCATGGGGTAAAAAAGATTTGTCTTGCACGCACGCACGGACGGACGGACGGACACACACAGAAACGCACGGCCCTGCGTCAACAAGTCACATCATGTCAACACTCCTGGTTGATGCTCTTAATTCACTCATAACAAAAGCAGCATAACCTCTATTAACATCTGCATGCAAGGGAAGATGAATGCTTGTTTAATGCTCAGAGCTGATGCAGATTATTCTTATTATGTCATTATTATATTATTATTATGTCTGTGTGGCCTGGAGGGGGCTAATTTATCTGTGTGGCCCAGGCACAAAGCCAGGGAATTAGGTGGTCTGGGCCACTGAAGATTTGCTAATGTAAAACACAATATGCACATGCACACCCAGCGTCAGGCCTGCAATGCATCTCTGTATATTTCAGAGGAAGGCCGGGATGAAGATTAATTTATGACGACATTCACCTACAGCAGCTGATCAAGTCCCATCACATGATTCTTGAACAGGAAACAGGTCATATAAGGGCGAACAACTCTGGCTGGATCCTGCCACAGGGTGACAGAATCATAGTAAAAATAATAAATGCTCCGACATAAAGATGCCAGAGTGTATTTTTCAGGCACAGTACAATGTCAATAACAAGTAAGTGTTTTTGAGAGGAGCCGTTATTTTTTTCTGTCGAAGAGGCACTCCAGCCATGTGGAAGAACTTTCATAAAGTAAGACATCTGAAATACTGACCCAATTTAGCCTGAATGGAGTACTGTGTGAGTGTTATCTCTTCTGTTACTCTTGGGTTATAAACCCAAACTGAAATAAAGTGGTTGCAACTGTCTTGTTAGTTTGTGTTACTGGTGTTAAGTATACTTGTATCCTTTACAGTTTTGAATCTTGTATGCTGCATCTCTGTCTCCCATACAACTAAACATTCTTAGTTACAGTAGTTTATATTAGTTTGAAACATATGGTTAACGTTGTAAAGAGAAACAAAACACCCACAAAAAACAAAAAACTAGAAATACATTTGCATAACAGTTTTTTTTGTCTGGTACTGACTGTGATGAAGGATGGTTGAAGGTTATTTATAAGGACAGGAAGCCAAACGTAGTATTTTTTTTTTCTTCCTTTGTACGAAGAACCCATGTCATTTCCATTTAGACAATATTTCCACTGGTTTCTCTCATCTGCACTATACCTATTATCACAGGAAGTGACATCAGCTGCAGCTGCTTATTGTTATTCTTTTATATCTCTTTACCGTTAGTGACGCTGTTGTTTTCGCAGCACAAATGCCTCTTCTTACTGAAGCGCCCCATTTCTTCAACTTCAGTCCTTTGAGACGCTTTCCCTACACTCTTCTGTGAACACTCGCAACTAGAAAATAACCAGAATGCAACTTCATTGTACAACTAGTATTTGCCTTTTTATGGACACTTATCCTCAACAATTGAAACATCAACCAACATTCAACTTAAACATGTAAAACCCACTGACGGGGTTGCCGTGGTATATATAGTTTTTGAGTCCTGCCTCTTTTCATGAACACATGAGACCATGAGACCTATGCATGAAAGACAAGGTGAGATGTTATTTTGGCAAATATCAAGCACAGAATAACTTGGGGGTTTCAACATTACATGTTTGTTTATCATCAAAGTCATCCAAAGAATGTGTCACATTATTTTTTCAGGAACAGGATTTTCACGATGGATCGTTCTTCTTTTGTGCACTGGTGGAAAAAGTGTTGAGATTTTTTACTAAAAATAAAAAGCAGCAAAACAACAGTGTGTTGAGCTGTTTTAATTTCTTTATATATTGCTGGCGGATTGAGAAATGACAATCCACCTCATTTTTTTAAGTTGACCTATTTCCAAAGTAACCTCTGACTATACTGTAGGTGTCTAACAAGGAAGTACACATGTGTCCTCTGAAAGGTAGAGGTCGGTCTGGATGTGCGTGGCAGATGTCTGAAGCGTGACACGTAATGATGACTCAGTTCAGTTTTAAATGATGCGGTACAGACACCATACCAGCACCTTGGTACTCAATAGAACTCAACCATTGTCATTATTCATGACACTAATTACACTTATTGTACACTTTTTTTTCAAAAATATTACTCAATCCTAATGTATTTGGAGCTTGATTCCTATATAACTTCAATACCATGAACTATGTTCAGGGGGCTGTAAATGTTTGTGCTAGCTTTCACCTGAAGAATATATCAAGGGTTAGAGGACTTATGTCTCAACAGGATCTGGAGAAACTTGTCCATGCATTTACCTTCAGCAGACTTGACTGCTGTAACGGTGTGTTCACAGGCCTCTGTAAAAAGTCAATCAAAAAGGTGCAGCTCGAGTTCTCACTAAGACCAGGAAAGTGGATCACATCACTCCAGTTCTGAGGTCTTTAAACTGGCTTCCTGTCAAACAAAGAATTGACTTTCCTCAGGTCGTCTGGTTCTGGTCTACTTTCTGTTCCAAGCGTCAGAACTAAACATGGAGAAGCAGCGTTCAGCTTTTCTGCTTCACATATCTGGAACAAGGTCCCTGAAAGCTGCAGGTCTGCTGAGACCCTCAACTCCTTTAGATCCAGATTGAAGACTTTTCTGTTTGCCTTTAATTGCACCAGACTCAACTGCTGCATCTCACTCCTGCATTTTATTTCTTAAATTGCACTGCAACTTCTTTTCGTCTTAACTGTTTTTGAATCTGTTTTTAATGGTTTTATGTGAAGCACTTTGAATCGCCTTGTTGTTGAAACGTGCTATACAAACGAACTTCCCTTGCCTTGCCTAAACAAGTGTGCCCCCTGCAGGCCAAAGTTCAAGTAAAACTGTTAAATAAAACAGGTGAGGTATGCTTGATACACAATCAGAGCTTCAGACCTGTTAATTCAGTCCATTTCCTACGCTGATTGAGTCTTATATTATCAACGAAAATGTATTATATATAGAAATAGTGACTTGTGCATAGAGAACACAGTACACTTTCATTGTCCATACCCTTTATTAGTTACTATAGTTTTGCTATAGCATTTAGCACACCTTGAGTGGTGGAAGAAAATAAACAAAACAAGCTGAAAAAAATATAAAGGTAGCTTTATTTCAAGGACTACTTGGCAAATAATACTACCATCAGAAAAGAATGATAAAATAAAATAGAAAGGCAGTGCGGACACAGTTATTGTTAAAAATGTGACATCAAAGTAAAAAACAAGATAGCATTCAAATTAAATTGGCAGCACAAAGAGAGCCCACAAAGGCCCTAAATGTGTGTGTGATTGTGTCCTGTAAACATAAAATGGAAGCAGCTTTGAGAAAACATGTGAAGCTACAATATTCTGTCATACTACACATGTTCTGTGTACATTAAAACATGCATACTCATACAGTAGGGGAGGGATGTCTAATTTAAACAATTTATATTGGCTGTGCGAAACAACACACCTGTTTTCACCACACACCTTCTTGGGGATGTCAACCAGTTAATACTTGAGCTGCATAAGCAACGACTGTCATTCAGCCGCAGTGTCACTATAAATACAAGACCGCAGTGCTCACACCTCCACATCACCCACATCATTAAACAAACTTTGCAAACCAGCTGTTTGAACTCTCACACATCTGCATATATTTTTACTGCATGGCAGATTAGCATCAAAGCGAAACATTTTTCCCGGAGGTCATCCCAATCAAGTATCTGCCGTATTGCTGCAGGGGGAGTAGAAAAGAGACTGGGACGAGGTGAACCTCTCACAGGGGTCAAGTATAGATGCCTTAATTCTACGTCAAGGTACTGAAGGTATCAGAGATTAGCATTGCTTGCAGGAAAGGCAGTGTTTAGGCAGTTATCCTTTACTTTTACTCAATCAGCCACCTGAATACCTGTCTAGGTTACATAGTATACATCTATAGTTGAGCAAACTGGTGAGACTGTAATAGATACCAAATAATAAAAAAATGAAAAGTGGATGAACTGAGAGACACTCACGAGTCGGTATCTTCATAAAGGCCATCAAAAGGCTCTCGGTTCCTTTGGTGTTTGAGGGAAGGTTTCCACTTTTAACGCCAGTGTATATAATCAAACCCATTTGTGTTCAGAGCATTAATATACGATGCAATATAAATCTATAAGAAGCATCTGTTTTTCTTTTTTCTTTTTATACAAAAAACACAAAATGTATATCTATTCGGCCATTAACGTGACTTTGATGATTGTTTAAATGAATAAGTCCCAGTTCCTCTTATTTACAAAGGGAGACCTGATCAACGCAACAGATTCAAACTTTGTCATTTTAATAGAAAATAAACACTGTTCACTGTTGCATTTGTTCGCAATGTCTTTCCATATATATTATCATGATTTCTTTACTCTTTTGATAGCATTGTGAAACATTAGTGTTCCAGTTACAGTGGTGAAAATGGGTTTCTTTCACACCACAAAAGATATGTTTTTAAATAACAGCCCAACGCTCAATGGAAGGTTGATTTCATCCAGTCTAAATTTATTTAGAGGGGGTTTCAAGCTTCTACACTCTGCCTAAAGAAATACAATAATAGAAAATAAAAGCATCCCAAAGAGTCAACCACCAACCATCAAAACACAGTGAGTCGCAAATTATGTAAGAAAGGTCCATTGAGATGATAACGTGTGAAAGTGAGAGTTCACGGACTCAGGAGACCCACAGCCATGGGAAGTGACATGACTAGAGACAAAAACCATGGTGCAGATTTGAACATCACACTGATTGCAGAGCAGATTGGAAGAATCCCTGTAACAGAGCAGAATTTGAATTTAGATTCGGTTTCGGTTGACCCAATTAACCCCCAAAAGATCCAAACTCTACTCACTGTGATGGACCGCCATGCTGTTCTCCTTCCAGCTGCTGCCCTGGTAAACCCTGCAGGTGTAGGTGAAAGGCTTCTCATCAGCCAGCGGGGCCCAGGTGAGGCGGCACAGATTAGGAGTGACCAGGCTGACGTTGCTCCTCCTGCGGTCCTCTGTGGACACGTAGATGACGGCATTCGGGTAGGTGCTGCCCACCAGCCGGCTGTCCTGCCGATACTCACAGTAGGGGCCGGGGACCTGGTAGGTAGGTGGAAACTCACAGTCCACCCGGACATTTCGCTCCAGGTATGTTAGACACGGGAACATCTGGGGCCCGCGAGGAGTGAACAGAAACGTGGACACTGAGTTCACTGAAAGAGAGGCAAACATGGATGGGAATCCCTAATTAATCAAATGTGCGATGAAGGCAGTAAAATACAAAGGAAGCCTGGAGACATTCTGCAGGAGCACTGTATGATGGGATGTGTTATCAGCAGCACAATGAGGATCGCAAACATAAACCCAAAGCTCCACAATGACCGATGTTAATATTTAGTAAAGACATCTCCGGCAGCAATAACAGCCTTAAATCTATATGTTGATCAGTCTGTTTCAGTGTTGAGCAGCTTTAAAAGAAAGGCCTTGTGAGTTTTGTCAAATTGCAGTCACAAATGACCAATTGCGTTAAAATTATGTTCTTGGAGAAGATACTTATGAAGCACAAAAGTGTCCAATATTAATAAATAAAAATGTCATTATGAAATAATTAAACATATGAATAAAATGTGTGCGGTATCGTTTATGAAATTAAGTGACGCAATAACTAAAATGCACCTCTTCTATGATACATATGATTAGTATTATGGTCCTTGGCGTTTAGTTTGTTTGCTTAGTTTGAACGTTCTCTCCTCTTGGGTCTTGTCTGACGTTACTTCCTGTCTTTGTGTTTCCCGCCTTCCTGATCACCTGTCCCAGCCTGATGTGTTGCACCTGTGTCTAATTAGGCTGCTGCTCGCCTTGAGAGTGTCAGGTGGTCTGCATGTGTTCAAAGTTCATGGTTACTGTGTTCCTCGTGTCACGTTGGTTTGTCTCCTCTGTGTTTGTGTAGCAGTCTTCTTTCACTTTGAACATCTTTAAAACATTAGCTGCTGCTGCAAATACTCTCCCTTCCGGTTGATGCTGACTCATTACAAATTAACACTATTTATTCATGTAGTCTATTATTTATTAAATATTGAACACTTTGAGGCTTTGTAGCACGTTTCGATATGTGGTAAATATGCTGAGGAAATGAGTGATGTCACGGAGGCATTTTAAACTCCCATCTTCTAATTCTGTTTAAAGTATAACTTGTCTTTGTAATAAAGTTAGGAGACTATTAAATATATGCATTAGGATCAAATCATCCTAATAAAACTGTACTGAACTGAACTGTACTGTACTGTGGTGAAATTTTTTAATGACACTTTTTCTGCAGTATTATTGATATATTTGTCTTTCTGTCGTGGACAATCTTGACTTGATGTCAAATTAAGGCCTACTTTAAAACATGCATTGTATTGCTTTTTTTGCAACTGTATCTTTTTTTAATAATCAACCATTTAGGCCTTTTACAAAGCCAACTTATGAGTGCCTAATATCAAACTAACTTCGGCTACACATAGCCCAGACTAGATTTAACAATCTCATAAATACAAAAAAAAAATACAAATACAAAAACTGACACACATACTGTGAGTTTGATGCGTTATCGTTATCCTGCCAAAGAGGAGACAGGCCGCGGCGAACAGATGCAGCTCCATGGCGACTGGACGATCAGCTCAGTAACCTTCACACCACCCTGAGGACCTGACAGAGTTCAACATGGGACAGCATGAGAAAGTTGCACATGCAACCCTAGAAAACCACAACATACTTAGCACAACCGTTTGGAGACACAAAGCAGAGGCACGC
Organism: Clinocottus analis; assembly: GCF_023055335.1. Lineage (NCBI taxonomy): Eukaryota > Metazoa > Chordata > Actinopteri > Perciformes > Cottidae > Clinocottus > Clinocottus analis. The sequence goes on along the minus strand of NW_027176207.1, from coordinate 9,196,612 downwards.
AGGCTCTGCATACCACTGCACCACGCTGGATCTTCTTGCGCAGTTCTGGCGGGCCTGGATGTGCGGTTCTGCCTTCAGCCCCCATGCAGAAAACGGACTACGCCCATGCGGTGTCTCCTCTTTGCAGCAAGCTGCCGATCTCCCCTCTCTGTTTATGCGCATACTGGGGTCCATACTGCGGGCGAATGAACCGCACGGCCATGCAAGACATGCGCCAGATACACGCCGCCAAACCGATCAGAAAAATAAAGGTCTCGAAGCTATTTCTAATCTCTGCAAATGAGACAGTCGGTTTTACCTCGTATGACGTCCTTGTCCCGAGTTTGAGCTGCGCCGATATGCGGGACAGCAGCAGCAGCAGCAGCAGCAGCATCATCAGTGCAGCGGCGCTCACTGTCGGACTGATGATGCTATTGCTCTGTAGTCTACGGAGTCACTCCAACATGCACACATGCAGAGATCGGCTGTCATCCGAAAAAATACCAAATCGTCATAGCACAGGAGGGATCCAGGAGCAGAGAAATAATTGTCACTTTAATTCCATTCATCGGGAAGCTTTGAGTAGAGATCAGTTTCAATGTGTGACTCATGCATGACGTAGAGGTAAAGTCTTTGAACTTCCGACATTAAAAAGTTGAGCTGAAACTGTATACATGATAACAATCAATTTAGATGTCATAGTGCTACTAACGCTAAATTGTTGTTTTGGGGAAGCGGTATCTGATGCAGCAGAAGAGTTCCCTCTGCAGGACAAACACTGGAACACCACCACATAGTTAATGTAGTTAATGATGAACGGGTGGAGAACATTAAAGCCTCTTAGGCTTCAACAGCCCTTATTCTAATCTCATTCACTCCAGGCTTGTGGAGCATTTTAGCTTCTTAAAAGTTAACTACATTAACACCTCTGTAGATGGCTCGTTTCTCTACTGCAATAAAATACAACTTTAGATTTTTGTTGTTCAGTGATTTGCACATATACAAATTATTGCAGTTCATGTAATATCAGCTGTAGCAGCAGCCGGGACTCCTTCAAATGTGAATTAATTTCATAAACCTGCAATGATCTGCAATATGCAATGTAGGACGTCATGAGAAAGTTGGACATGCAGTCCATTAAAACAGGAAAAACACAAGGCGCTTTCAATCCACATCAAGACACAAAGTAAGCGTGCAAACTGTCCAACTGGTGCACTAGTAGCAGGTCTGTGTGCGGTTCTGCCTGCAGCCCAATGCAGGCTGCAGATGACACCCACGCTGTCTCTTTACACTGTGAATGGGTCAGTGGGACGTATAACAAGCGATTGGAAGAGAGAACAACTTTTTATATGAAAATAGTAATATATTATACAATATTTATTAGCATTGTTATACAGTTAGTAACCATGATTATGATTCAAATGTAAGCTTGCACATGGATAACAATATTTAGTGTACATATTTGAAGATATTGGATGGTATTGCTATTGAGGAAAATGCTATAATCTTGTATGAGGGAAAATTCATCAGAAGTGTTTTTTTAAGCGAGTCATCCCTAAAATACACAATTCACACCTTCAAAACTTAAGAAGATTTTGTATTTCAATCCGTCAAGCAAACATGGAGGAATGGGAAAAATGGTCTGTAAAATTTCATTTCAACAGTGATTTATTGATGGTCCTGAAATAAGCATCCCAGCTGTTGTGTGTGGAGCCTTGGGAGGTCTGGTATGCAGATTGAAGCTGAATGTCAAGGACCCAGCTGTGTGCTGGCTGTTCATGTCTGATGGACTGTGTAGTAATAATGTGTAACAATGTATTCTACTTTCAGTGTTCCTGCTTACTGTAGATAAAGTGCGCTGTTAATGAGCTCTGACAGGGATAAACAGCACAAGGACAAAGTGTGCGAAACAGTGCACTTGCAGTACTTAATTAAAGGACATTAGCAGTGTTGCAATGCAAACACACACAATGATCAATGATATCAGTTATTTCTCACCTCTCTGCACCATTTTAGTCTGCGGTCCAGACCATCAAACTTCCTACAAACATCTCAGAAAGCAAAGTCTGCTGCAGCACAATGCCTTACGGTAATTTCCTTGAAAACAGAGTCTTTTTTTTAAAGAAGGAAAGCAATAATGCAGAAAATTGAGCATTCTTAATGTTTTTGTTGGTCAACCCTAATATGTTGAAAATATGTTAGAAAAGCAGAAATTCCAACGATACTAGACAGTGTTAAATCAATACTATGTGCGGGTTGCTAGTAAAATGGAAGTAAAGCTTGATAGTATAGTACATATCGTATAGTAGTGTACATCATTGACGAGGCGCTGTGTTTCATCTGCAGTGTATCAACAGCAGCGTCAGCAGAGGAGCAGCAGGGATCACAGCTCCAGAATCTTTAATGAATACTTTTGGCAGGGATCACTTCACCTGCTTTGTTTGCTTTTGATAGTGAAAAGGGAGCAGACACCATTGTAAAAAAAAAAAAATGCAGTGTTGATGAATTCAATAGAGTCGATGCAAAAGGACAGATATCCTCTGCTTTTGGTGTTTGCTGTGGGCTGTGTCTTTCAGAGACCACTGCAACACTTCTGTCGGTGTCCTGGGAGACTGCTTCAGTATGGCAGTTGTTCAGCTACTGTCCAAGAAGGACCTTGACAAAATGGATGAGCAGTGTGAAGAGGATAAGCTGCAGTGAATAGAGCGGGTACAGTGAGAGGATACAGAGGATTCAGTGAGCCTAGCTCAGCCAATTTGACTAGATGAATGTCTGGTTGTTGTTTTTGGCAACAGTAACCAATGTTACATCATTTTAACCATGTCCTTTAACATATAGAGACACATTTTGCTATGTTATATGGAGGCTATATACCTCTCATTTGCTAACGCTGGCCAACGAGGGACGACCTACCGAGCCGTGCTAGTGGCGTGGCTGTTGGGCATTGTTAGTCTGTTGAGCCGCCACTTTGATCCAGACTGAAACATCTCAACGGCTATTGGATGGATAACGATGGCATTAAGAGGAGAAGAAGGAATCCTGTTCACTGTTGTGTGATTTTGAGTGAAATATCGCAACAAATATTGTACTGAATTCCCAAAAATTTGCTACGTACATCCACCACACAAGATTTCATATGTCAAGAGAAGAACAAAAATTCTGATTGGATAAAATCATAAACTGATGACATCTTGGACAGGCATGGATGTAAACTGCAAATTGGATGATTGGCGGTCAAACTGTATTGAATTGACTTAAAACACCTCAGATCTCTTCATCATCATATCTTAGTCACAAACAATACAACTGTGTGATGGCAACATGTGATGAGGACTCAGGGTGAGACATACACATACAGTCCCATCTTTTTAAACACTTTTACATTTAGTGTAAACATACTCTAGATCAGTGGTAGCTTTGCCATAGCCATATTGATATTCTTAGAAATGATAAGCTTAATAGCAGAACACTCAAACATATATTATACCCGCGTCCTGTGTGTTCTTTTGTTTTTCCCTGCGTTTTTTTATGTTATGCAGATGTAAATGTAGTCTACATCTTCAATTTACATTAGTTCAATTAAATTATTTGCATATTAGTGTTTAATATATGTACATATTTGAACATACGTGGCTGAGAAATCGCTGCCATGCGTATTGTACTGAATGAGGAGGAAATGTAGAGCAGCTGCTGAGGTGTCTCAGCTAATCAAACCCTCATCTCAACATCTCCTTTTTCTTCCTCATTCAGCCTGAATTCCATCTTTCAATATGAGCCCAGAGGTTTGTGTATTGACATGCGATCCTCTGTTCTGTGGTAAAACAGAGGATCAAAATCAATACAACTCTTATTCAATACTGATAAATGTCCCCAAAGTCCACTGGAGCAGCATTTTCTCCCCCGTTCTCTCTCCCCACTCCCCTTTTTCTCTGTCCCCCTCCCCTCCCTCTCTCTTCTGTTTCTTCTATACGCCGACCTCTACTGTATCTACCCCTGGCATCACACTGCAGAGCACTGAGGAAAGCTCAAACTGCATCAGACAAGGTGAGAATGATTCATGCACTATTACTTGCTGCATATGAGCTATGGTAAATTATTGAACTGTGCTCTGCACAATGCTTTTCTTTTAGTCTGGATGAAATATTAGGTTTAACACTGGAGTCAGCACTAAAGCAAATATTTGAATGAAGGCGAGAGTGGCTTTGCATCGAGAGAACTGAACTGCTTTATGTATTTTATTGACATATTAAGCATAAGTAGGCAAACAATCTGCACGTGCAGTCGACAAAGGTTTGCACAGAAATGTGTCATTGTTGGCAATTTACCAGTGAAGTTTGCAGTTCATCCCTTTGCAGCGTAACACCAGTGGGGCTACAGTGTGTTCAGTATTATGGTCCAGCGACTTTTCTCCAGTAACCTCTGCAGAAGTGTGTGAATGTCTGTGAAATCTGACCCTACTCGGTACAGCAAAGTCAGCTTTATTTGATTTGAACCTCAATAATGTGAAGACATGACAGCTAAATGAATAGGCTAGCTGTTTGGTTATGATGTATAGTCAATTAGTAATACCTGAACTGAATGTTTTATTTAATATATTTTTCTTTCTTTTTGCAGGAAACGTGGGAGAATGTTCTTCCTTGCCACATTTTTACTTTTCGGTAAGATCATTTATGGTTGACATAATGTGAATAGAGGACTTTTTTTTATGATATTCTCATGATTAAAAGAAATGATGAATGATTTTCTCCTCTGAGTTAGTTTTTTTTTAGTAGGTTTGTTAAATATCTGGTCCTCTCTGTGTGTTATACTGCTCATAGGCTTTGCATCAGCCCAGAGGGTGATTCAGTTGAACTACTGCTCAATAGATGAACACACACTCAGAATGGACTGCAAATATGCCGTTCCCGCTGAGTCACCAGAACCGTTTTGCAAGTATACAAACGGCGAAAGGCTCTTTGACACCACCGACCCAGACGAGGAGCAGCACGCCCCCTTCAAGAAGCGCGCCAGAGTCCGCATCTTCCCTGGCAACAACTGCCGCATGCTGTTTAGAAACTTGCCCAAAGGCAAGTCCAACTTCACCTGCAACATCAAACTTCCTAACTCGGCCACGGCATCCAAAACCTCAGTGGTGGAGAAAAGTAAGCTGCTTGTCCTCATGGGCATTGTTTACCTCAGCAGTGCATGTCCTGTTTGTTTTTCCAAAAAGAAATCGTTTGAGTGACTGACAGACAAAATGCTCTTCCTCCTGAACCTGCATTATTTTTGTCTGATTGCAGAGCTCCTCCTCCCATGCTCAGGGTGGAGTGTCCTATTACAAAGCTGCAGTGGCCTACTGCTGACCTTGATGACACTTCCCATGCTACTGGAAATTCACTGGCTGTGAACAAGGCGCCAAACCGCTGCATTCGTTAACACTGCTGCATACGCCTCATAGTCATCCGGGGACGGCTGTGAGACGCTCCGGAAGTTGTGTGTCTGCACAAAGTGCACTGAGTTGAAATGAATACGATATATATATATATATATATATATTTGGTATGTCACAGGCCTGCTAACTCTGCATCATGCACTCAATACTAAGCACACGCACTACTGCATACACTTTATATTCTACAGTACTCTCACGTATAAACAGTTGTTGAAATGATTTAGAAATCTGTTGAATCCGTGTTGATTTCTGACAAAAATGTTTAACAGGGTGACGAGCAAAATGCATGAATGTGACTGAGTATTCAACTAAAAGTCTATATTCTGTAATAGTTCATATTTACATTCAGTAATTTTAGAGATTTTATTAAATGTAATGAAAGATATTCAGACTTCATAACGAGAAAGGGGGAACTATCTATGTGGCAGCAAATAATATGAGAGACTTTATAGAAAGATGAACACTGCTCAACCATCAAGCAATTACAATTTTCTCAGCCCAAAAGTGATGCAACATTGCGCTCCACAATGTGACATTATTGCTGAGTGTCATCACTCTTTAAGGTAAGAAATCTATTTCGCCTGACTGAAATCTGTCCCCCGTGTCTTCTTCTTGGCCGCCAAAGATGAGAGCAGACAGAGGCGACCTTGTGCCACTCAGGCACACAGGTGGAAGATTGCGTTGTTTCAGTCAATAAAAACTGGGCAGGGCCACAGAGATCGCTTTGGCAAGGTTTAATCTGAAGACGAGCAGAGAAACAAAAACTTTTGAACTGTTTTTGACTTACTACTTACGGATGCATGAGCAATAACGTCTCTATTATATAATATTCTGAGGAGAGGATGTATACAGTCTCCTGATTATTGTGACAAAGAAAAACCAAAACTCAGTTTTTACTTTGCCTTTCACTTGTGCCTGAAACACATGATCTATGTTCAGCCGAGGCTTGTTGTCATACATATACAGAAAGTGTCTGTGCGCTATACATTTAGTGAGATCCACATTATATTTATACATGGACACTGAATATGCTGTATATGGTGCAATGTTTTCTCTGATAATGTAAAGGGTTTTTACTTGTATGAATGTATCATAGTTGAACAGGGGGTGTGTAGCCAAAGCACAATCATTTAATTGCACTAAGAGGCACTGCTGTACTATGTACTGTATAATGACAATAAACTGAATTTAAACTTAATGGCTTCAAAGAAAAAGATGTTTTATTAAAAGAAACTGACCAACCAATCAAATGTGTTTGAGCTCTCGTGTGCACGCCCACAGTTAGTGTGCATTATGCTGAAGGGACTGCTGGTATCCTGTAGAGGGCAGCATTGGGTCACATAGGATTGTACTTGAACGTGTCAACGTTGCAGGGATAGCGGTCATGAGGAAATACCAAAGTTTGAAATTATGCAAAGCAGCGTATTGTGTCCGAGCAGGAAGTTTAGGGATTAACAGCAAGACATCAATTTACCTGCACGCACAGGCTAAAATAATGTGTCTGTGTTTTTACAAAATCCTGAAAACAATGAGCACTGCATCCTTAAAATGTACAATACATGTAGAGTTCGCTGTGCAGAGCAAATGTTTTGTCCGTAGTTTCACTGTTATGAATGGCTGCTGTCACTGTATCATGTTTTTTAAACCATATTGACAAAATTGTGTGGAAGCCCAAATGTTGCAATCATTTGTAATCATTCGACAACTCATTTAAAACTATGAGCATACATGTGATGCTCAAACATCCTCCACACTTTGGAGCCTGGCTGAGGAGATTTACTCCCAAAGAGCACTGGAGTGAGCTTTAAGCAGTTTTGGGTTGATAAGGCCTCCGTTGGAGTTCCAGTTCATCCCAAATATGTTGGCTGGGGTCGAGGGCTTGGTGCAGGCCGGCCAAGTTCTTTAACAAATTCAGAGATACTTTTCTGAATTTTAGGGGCATTGTGATATTAAGATGTTCCTCCACTGGAAACCCATAAATAAATAAAAAAAAGTCTTGGTGTCCCCATTTTGGCCACATGGTGTAGTCTCACATACAGAGTCAAAAGATATAAGAGAGACGCTAATATTTCTTGCTGAGGAGTGAACAGACCAACTGTAAATGTGCTCACATAGTCAGGTTGTTATTCCCTTTGTGGTTAATACCACACACTGATAAATAAAGGAACTCCTCCAGACTTGTGTCAGCAAGTTTCCTAATCACTCTGCAGCCACAACAGCTTGTACAACACCAAGTGTACTAAAGTACTGCTGTTAAGTACTCAGGTATTCCAGATGATTGACTCATGCACTAGACTTCTTCCAACAGAATATACATCCAGGTGAATATAAACCCAGGCTATGTTAATACAAATTTATCTTTATTAAATAAATTAAATAATTTCCATTTACATGCATATAAAATAAACATATAATAGCTCATGTTAATATTGTAAAACTGTATATCTCTTGTATGTGGAACACTTTAAATCAAATATCATCACGTTTACTTCTTTGAAGATTATTGAACCTTAATATGAAAGTTTGCATTCATCCACTGTATCACTGTTTCAAATACATTCTTCATATATAGTATAGTGTTGTGTAACTATATTAGATGTAACTACAATACATACCATACGGTATGCTAAATTAAATTAATTATAATATAAATGATAGTCCAATAATAGTTTCATTGCCAATAATGTCACATAATTAGTTGTCACTGATAAATAAACTCACAATCATTATGACATATTGGCTTATTTTTTGCCAACATGATCTTACTCATCACAATGTTTTTGTTTTAATCTTTTAAAAACATTTAAAGAATGTTACATCGCTTAAATCTCTTCTTGATGCATGCCAGTTTAACGAGTGTGTCATCATAATGCACATCATTCATCTGACTCATCATGGAAAACATTGTGACAAAGGGTCAAGAAAGAACTGAAGGCATTTTGAATGTGTGCGAGTGGCGGAGGGTTGAACAACCTGAACCCAGTCCGTGTAAAAATTATCTGGCTAATAAACGAGCGAACTACCCAGTTTGATTTGTGCCTTTCTGCTCCTTTCCAGACAAACCTGTTTTTACACGCTGTCGTCACGAGGAGCACCTGCGAGGATCTTGTTACCGGAAGTTGCCGAGCTTGTTGTCACCTGGGCGGACTCCTCAGGTGAGAGCGCACACGGTTATTTTCGACAGAAACATCGACACGGTGACTTAATAGTTGGGAAGTATCATTGTCAGGTTGTTTCATCGCCTCAAGAAAGTTTTTGTTTCGAAATTTCTGTGACTTTCCCCCCCGGGAGTATAGTTGAGAAGGGACGTCGTCGTGTGGGAGAAAACGGAGCCGACTGGTCAACATGCGTGTCAGCTGGCTGGTTTCGGTGGCTTTGTTCTTGTTCGCGGCGACAGGTGAGTGATTTTGCCGATATCTGTTTTTAAGTTGGAAGAAAGTAAACGCTTCAAAGTATTCATTGTTGCGCAGTTGAACCAAACGGCAACAACAATAGTAGCTAGCAGTTTGATTTCATTAAACGTCACATAAAATGTTGGGAGCTTTGTTGTCGCTCAGAACCCTCAAATTATTCGCAGGCCTTGTCCTGCAAACACTACATTTCTTTTACTTTACTACTTATACTTTTTTAATGTCTCTTTAAAATATAATGAAAACAATAGAGCAGAAACTGTAGGACAACGTCCGCCCTGAATACACGAACATGTAAAAGCTGTGGAAAGATAATAGTAGTTCCTAAAATACAAATTGTTCCTGAATAAGTTCAGTAACAATTTGCGTTGCAATTTTGTCGTGAATTTCGGAAGAGTGCTCTACACACCTCCACCATGTGCTTCCACATTCGTGTTCCTGTAAATGATGGCCTGTTACACATCCAGGTAGATGGAACAGCCTCATTTTAAAACGGAACAATGTCCACTGAGGCCACTGGTGGATCAACAATGAGCACACTGAAGCCCCCTGAAGAGAATCAATGATCATACAGCACTATTTGTGTGTGGGAACAAAACGCAGGGTTTTAGCTTTCCACTTACGTGTAGCTCTATGCATTCGTGTCTAAATGGTACTCATGTACCCTGAACTTGGAAGATATTTACTGCCTTCACAAATCCAACTGCCACTCATCATATGATCAAGGTATTTGCATTTTAATTTGTGGGTGGATGGATTCTTATGTCCAGTGAGTAACCTCTGAATCAATAATTCTTAAGACAAAACTATGTTGTAACTATCAACTTGCAGCATTACAGTCACAATCTTGACTTGCGTCCGTGTAGGTGTTTTTATGAACATCATGAAATCTACAGTATATTTAGTTCCCTTACTCTGTGCTAATGCAAAACACTTTTTGAACAACAAACATTTTGCATAAACGACTGACATCATAGGACTCTTGCTGGCCTTGAGGCAAAGTGGTCCGACAAGTTCACAGACATGGCGGGTTTTAAAGGCATTTCCGTCAGTGAATCAGCATTACACTTTACTGAATAAAAAAGAGACCCTAATGTATTAAAATCATTGCACTGAGCAGAATAATTTACTTTTGCTTATAATTGAGTTTTTCCCCCCTGACTCCGAAACTCTCAAAGTATGCAGACAAAGAAGTCATGGAGTGCTCTGGTTTCATTTTACACTACAGGCTTATCTCCAAACCAAAACTGTGACTGTGTGGCCTTATCTCAGCTGAGAGGTTCTGTGAGAAACATCTGCAGAGTGTCGAGGAAGTCTGACACAGTCAACGGAGAATACTTTTGCATGATGTGGATACACATATTATTTTAAAGACTTGCCATATGTATATTTTCTCTTGTAGTAAATGTAGGTGATGTGTAGAATGAATGACTTTGCACTCAGTTAATGGTTAACCAGCACCTGCTGCAGTTCCCTGTAGTTAAAGCTTCTCATACACCACAGGCCTGACAGACAACAATGTAGTAGTTAAATGGGACACTTAAAGTAGTGTCAGTGGTTCAATGTAAAGTGGCGCCATAGATGTATGTATAATACAACTGCATGCATTAGTAATGTAGTTGCGTCACTGTGGTTGTAGCAGCACGGCTGTGACTGAAAATACAGTTTCAGATGGATCGTTGGGTTTCGCCGGAAGTTTTGTGACTCGGCGGACAGGAATGAGACGTTTCATTGTTGTCCACACCCTGGTGGCTTGTGAGCATGCTGAGTGTGATTGTTGACATAATGTCATACGGTTGGCATGAATTTATTGGTAATGCAGTGCTGGGACTTTTTACCCTAATGATCTCCTCGCAATTAATTAAATATTTTGCCCATCATTTCTTCAATCAATTAATTAAGTTTTTAAAACATCAGAAATGAATACAATTTCTTTTCTTTTTTTCATTTTCGTATTTGCAAATTGATTAATTTAAATTGATAATTTGATCAAACAAACAGTCCAAAATTAAAATATTTTTACAAGTTTGAATTAATTTTTCATTCAAATATTAAGATGACCGCCATAGAAAAAGAAATCTCGTAAAAATGTTTACATTTTTTTAAGCTGGGACGTATGACTGGACATATTCAGGTCTGCAACTGCTGCTCATGATGATGCATGAGTGCCACCTCTTTCTCCTATCGAGCATCTTTTGACATAAATCTATTCCGTGGAGTTGACGAGTGTACATGTCTCCACTTCAAAGCACAGCGCAGACCTCAAGTGTTATTCTCTCATGAAAAAACTAAATGTAGAACTGATGCTGGTCTCCATCTTATCTGAATATGCCTCAGCCCGACCAGTCCTGATGTCTGCTGCCGCTTTGTGTTCCTGCTTTTGAATATTACAATACAGAGGGCTTTTATCTTCCTCCTCAACGGCCGTAACCTCAAATGATGGGGATCAAAAATAGGTTTCTCGCTAGTTTTATAACAATTGCACTTTAAAAATCAGGATTTCCACGGTTGTCCAACTTATGGAATATACATTAGTATTTAATTTGAAGCAACATTCAAAGAAAGTAATACATAATGTATAAAATAATGGATAAATGCTAGTTTAGTTTGTTTCGTCTACTGTAATAATTGTTCACCAATGCAAATCACAGGGATGTATTAAAGTAACAGTGTGTTATGTAACTCCAAAGTGTAATTACGCATTTTTCTTTCACTCATTGTGTGTCCAGGTGCAAGTAGCTTTTCAGTCACCAGCACCAACCAAAATGTGCGGGTGAAAGAGAATCAAGGTAAGTCATTAGCTCTGTTTTAAAGGGCAAAGATGGGACGGTCTTGTCAATCAATAAGAGACCATTGCCGGGCAGTACTCCAGCTTATAGCCTTTTATTCTCTCTGTGCTAGAGAGTGTTTTGCACTGGAAATTACTTCGATAAATGTATTTCTGCTACAGCGACTGCTTCAGCTCCGTTGCAACATTCATATGACCTGTTCAACATTCAAAATATTTAACTAGTGAAGTGAAGAATGCTTATGAGTGTGTAATGAGAAGTTATTTTTTTAAAGCATGCAGTAAAGGCTACAAAGATGAGGAAAAATCGTTTCAGAATTTTTTGTTTTCTTGTAATATTTAGTTTTTTTTTATGTCATATTACACAATTTAAGTGTAACCCTTCATAATATAGTCATGCGTCCATTTTGGTTGTAATATGAACTCCATTATTTCAGGAACTGACCTTACGTGCACGTATTCAGCCGACTTTGGTGCAGACGCCAGAGTCGAGTGGAAATTTAAGAACCTGCAGGGCTCACAGACGTATGTGATTTATGATCATAAAACAACAAGTAAGTAGATGCACATTTTGATCCTGTTTTTCTGTCGCTCTGTTAGAATATTACTTAGAAAACTACTTTAAAAGATTTGAATGACATTTGGTGTAAAGCTGGGTCAAGACGCAAACAACAGCAGCCGTCTGTAACTAATAAGCGATAAGATGTTGAAGAAAAAAAATAATCTCTGCTGGATTTCTACACTGTCCAACACAGCATCCACATGGGCACTGTCCATGCATATATGTACATATTTTGAATAATTAAAAAAACAACACACAAACTACATATTTCAACCAGTCCTCAAGACTGTGTGTTCTTGTGTCCCATACTCAGGCATATGTTAATCGCATAGCATGATATGACATACAGTTCCTAAATGTGCGTTCTGAATGCTGTTGAGGCTGGTTTTTAATGCTGCCACTCTTCCCCAGCGCCATACGCCAATCGAGTGACGTTGTACGATAGTTCTCTGAGATTCTCCAAAGTGACTCGTGAGGACAATGGAGTGTACGACTGTGAGGTTTCTGGCAGCAAGGGCCAGTTTGGGGAAGTGCGAGTGACGATGACTGTTCTTGGTAAGGCTCCTTTTGTATTGAGCGAACACGTCCCTTCATTATATATGTCCCGGGCACACAATATAAGTTTGTGTATTGTTATGGAAGTTGTGTATTGCTGCACATGTGGAGACCAGCTGAAAACTCAATGTCATGTTCCACAGTGCCTCCATCTGCGCCCATGTGTAGGGTCCCCACCTCAGTGACGACCGGACGGACGGCCATGCTTACCTGTCATGACGGAGATGGCTCCCCTCCGTCCAAATACAAGTGGTTCAAAGACGGCACCCTTCTGCCCTCTGACCCAAGCCAGATTGCTGCCTTCAAAAACGCAACCTACAGGCTAAACCCAGATAATGGCAACCTGGTCAGCTTTAACCTTTGGCTGCACCATCTCTGTAGTGACAGTTATTGCCCTCATGGCCTTTTAAAAATATACATGTCTGTCACTTTAGGAGTTTCCCAAGGTGACCAAGATGGACTCCGGTCAATACACCTGTGAGGCTTTCAACGATGCTGGTGCTCCTATGCGCTCTAAAGCCATGAAAATGGAAGTCCGTAAGTACTCTTCTCTTTAAAAACATGCTTTAGCCTAAACCTCAAATTCAGGAAACATTTATCTAAACCAGTATCAGCCGCTGCATGCCGAAACTTAAAGCATAGTAAACGGGTTTGGCAGCTTTGAAGGAGCCAATATAAACTGTAATACTCTTCATTAAGCTACTACTTTTGTTTTACATTTCCCTTTTGATCTTTTGAGTGTTGCAACAGCTTTAGAGTTTGATTCTTTAGCTTTTGCCACACCATGGTGTTTGACTGTAATTCAGCTAATGATCCTCAACATTGTGATGTTTCCGTTAAGGTGACTTAAACACTGGAGGAATTGTTGCTGGGGTAATAGTGGCTCTGCTGTTCGTGGCCCTGCTGGTATTTGGCATTTGGTATGCCAACAAGAAAGGATATCTGCCCAGTGAGTTTTCCACATATTAAAATCATTGCATTTACTGTAATCATCAATATTCCAATATTTCGAGTTGAAATAACCGGACACTTTGAATTTTTAAAAAAGTCAGAGAAGGTTGTTAACTCCCATGAAGCAAAAAGTTTCTTGAAAAAGCAATATTTAGTTGTAAACTCCCTATGACGCAACATCTTTATTCTCTGGAATGTTTCGGTTGTTTAAATCTCAAACTTCATAAGTACACTATCTACCATTGACACAATGCATATATAAAGTGATCCACATTATGCATCTCAAGTTCAACAAAATATGATAGAAACCTAGTAGTAGATGGGCAATACAAAATACGTATTATCAATTCTAACGCACACAACAGTACCTGTCAGTTACAAAAGAGGGCAGACGTTTGCATGTCAGTTGCACATTATTAATATGTAGCAAGTACTTTATCCCTCTGACGTTGTTTCCTTTCTTTCCTTTACAGAGAAGACTGAAAGGTGAGATGATTTTCTTTTCATTTTAATACTTTCTAGACGTCAGTAGCTCATCTTTAGACTGACTTTGCACTGTTTCCTCAGTGAAATGCAGGTTTAATTGGTCTGCTCTCTCTGCGACTCACTCAACGTGTTCTTTTTATTCTCCCTGCAGCAAACCAAAGCCCAGCGTGGTCTACCAGCCGGCATCATCATTGTATGGTGGTGGTGAAGATGAAGATGTAAGTATGAGTGGTGTTGTTATTTCAAGATATTTATATCGTATTCAGGCATGTTTGTTGTTGGCTAAGGATAGGCTGTAATACTTGGTTTAGTGTTTTCAGTTCAGACTGAGAGCTAGAGGAAAAATGTTTTGGATCTGATGTTTGATGTGTTTGCTTTCAGGGGGAATTCAAACAGAAGTCATCGTTCGTGGTATAGTCTTCATAAACCGCCAGATGTCCTTGGTTTAAAATGTTTATCCGCATGGTAGTTTTCATTGACATCTTTATTTTTATTTGCTCCTAAGTTGCAGTTTTTATAGACCAGTGTGATTGTTGACCTGAACTGTTTACTTTTTTGTCTCTGCAAAAAGGTTCGAGGATAAGTTCACGACAGGCAGGTTACGAGACCTCTTTCATGTGCTGATGTGCTTATTTTAATAGCGTGAGATGTGGCCCCCTTTAGCCCCCGACTGGTTTCCATCTTCATGTTCGCAGCGTGTGTTTCTGAGCTTCTGATTTTCTGTGCTGACATTCTTACATTTTTTTTATTTTTTCAAAATAATGCATCTGCATGTAAACATATCAAATCAAATAAAGTACAGATAGTACTCTTAATATAGGAAATCCAGGTAAATAAACTTATTTTAGAGGGAAAATTGACTCATTAGTCCATTAAAGCTAGCTTAAAAAGCGTTTTATAGCCACATTAACATTACATTTACTGAGCCACATCAATTTCCTCGAGGACAAGCTAAACCATTGAAGGAGCTAGTTTATCAAAGATGGATCATGAATTGAGTGTCTCTTAAAGGTGTTTTAACAAACTACCAAATTCTTGTCATGTACACTATTTTTGTATTTCTAATAAAGTTTTTTTTTTTTTGTAAATACAATACTGTTTTTACATATGTTATTGAATACTCTGCTCCTGCTTGTACGATGACCATTTTAGGTGCTCGTTCCCTTTTAAACATCATATCTAGCTTAACTAGCATTGCATATATCAGGAAGTGTTGTGATACGTTTGTAAACGTCTGAACCACATCAGCAAAGTCAGATGGTGTTTAACACAGTGAAGACTGACCGATAAGTAAATGTCCTGTTGAAACTAACGGATGTCTGTTATGATGCTGCACCTTTTCATGAATTGGAAGAGGGGTTGCGAGTTCATGACGATGTGTTTAAACAAGTTTTTAAGCGATTACCAGCCTGTTCATGAGCTGTCGTGTAGCCTTTTGTGTGGGTGTGGGTAATGAATAATTACCCACACTGTTGTGACATGATGGTCCTAATATTCATTAATTCTACCGCCCAGACACTAAAGTTATTAATTTGTTTCCCTTGACATCTACAAATTCTCAGGCCGTGTATTTAATTGGTTTGATAAGGTCAGACATCCATCATGGGTTCATATAACCGTATCAGGTACGATATTTACAATGGGGGAACACTTTTTCAGGTTTTCTACATTGCTTGACCTTTTTGGTTGTAGAAAATAGAGCTGATTAATGAGCTGATGCTTTGCGTTATGTATTGATCAATAAAATGTGAAACTGAGTCTGCTGTCGTGATGGGTAATATTCAACTTTGCATCAACACAGTTGAGTTAAAGTATAACATGCTTATCTTAGCTGCTTTTTTCTTTTTTTAAGGTGACCCTTTTATTGGCATGATCACTGCCTGTAAATTAAAGAATTTGAGGTGACAACTGACTGCTTATTGGTTTAAGAAAAAAATATAACAAATGCTAAAAAAATTAACAAGAGTACAAATGCAGAACAATAGTATATTACTGACCACTGCAGCTTAAAATGCCTCACTGCCTCACATTTGAATTGGCTTTAAATATAATACAAATACATCCTCTATTTTCCACATGCAGCATATTCTCCACACCCTTTTTTGTCCATAGGATGTAGTACACAGACCACTGTTATGATATTGAGGACACAACACAATATATGAAATTGACAAGTGCATATCTATCTTGCAAATTGCTGGAGGACCCAGTTAGCCCACTTAATAATGTTCAATTCACAGGAGTGCAATACATCCATTTATTTAGTTCACTTAATAAGACCCTTTCCTTATATGACCCACAACAATGTTATCAGTGAAGGTGAATAATGTAAAGTTCAAGTCCAAGGTGTCAACGCAGACAAGTTTCCAAATTAAATTAAAAAAAAAACTATACAAATATTTGACTAAAGTAAAATTAATTAAAAGTTTCCAAATTATTATTATTATTTTTTAAAAACTACAAATATTTGACTAAAGTAAAATTTAATATGGTGACATGTTTATAAAGCTATGAGTTGCTACGGCAACGGAAGATGGCGTGCTGCTGTCTTTGCAGTGCACTGCGCATGCGTGGAGTGACAGGCAGGCAGACAGGAAGTGTGACCAACTTTTTCCATCATCCAGCCCTACCTCTACTCTTTTCATCTTGCTGCCTCAACCAATGTGATTGATTTAAGCGCAAAAGGGCAACAACAGCGCGTCCAACCAAGACGAGTGTGTGCTACTCTCAGTTTAACCCATGTTCCGCCTGAAGAAACCCACTGACTTCCTGTCCTCTCGCAGATCGGTGTACTGCCGCTTTAAGTGAAGGGGCCGCGCAGCTCGAGCTGCAACATTTTACAGGCTGAACATCCGCTCTCTCAGGATCCATTCATAAATAAGACATCGTGTGGAAAAGGAAGCTCATACAGCATCTGTTTTTTTTATTCAGTTGATCGTGTCCGAAGAGCGACCAGGAACCAGACATGTTCACCTCGGTCGGGGACTGTGAATCGGGGGCACGACTGGGAGGGCAGAAGTGACTTCCCATGGCTGACCCCCCTGCTGATGGTTTTGACTTTATGTGCGAACCGTCAGGAGGCAGCTTGATCTAGCTCACAGCATTGGTCAAACCCAGAGAAATGCTCGTTTCCTCGGAAGGGTTGGTGTTTTGTACATACTTCCGCCTTACTCAAATCATAGCCCTACTCTACCGCTTCCATCCCTCTTCTTCTTTTTTCTTTTTTTTTCTTTTTTTTTTTTTAAATAAATGAAAATACACCAGAGGAGCCGAGGACCTGCCATACCGATGGAGCTGTGAGTTATGGCAGCTAAAGAGGACCTGTACGCCAAAGTGACGCCGCGGAGGCAGCGGCAGAGCCGGCCGAGCACCGTGAAACATGGGACCACTCTGGACGTGTTGCTGTCCATGGGCTTCCCCAAGACCAGGGCGTGAGTACACAGCTGCACTGTCCCAAGACCAACACGCACACACACACACGCGCCCTGATAACGAGGTTAAATCAGGCTTCCCAGCAGCATCACTCTCCAGCCTAAGTTGCATGCCTCCTTAACTTGTCTCTGTGTCAGTATCATAATCAGATGATCTGAAGCATCTCAGCAGCCGAAAGGAGACATGTCTGCTGTGCTATGCATGTTGTTAACACATGGAATACATAGAGTCCTTGGGGCCATGTCAGATGACCCCTTTTAGGCTGTAGTTTCTGCTCTGGAACCCACAGTCAGATTGCATGTTCCACTAGAGGGTTGTGCAATATGAGTCAATGTATTTTAATGTTGTACTGTAGGTAGTGGAAGTTAGAACCATTTCATAGTCATGTAGTTTAATGTGCTGTTTAACAATGCATCATATTTCATATGTTTATTGTTCTGATCATCTACAAAGTTACCTGTAACTGCAAATAAATGTAGTCTCTACGTAAATGTAAAACTAAACTAAACTAAAAATACCCAAATAAATAAGAGTACTACTTAATAATAAATAGGTAATACACTTACTTTCCACCACCAACGCAATAGAAACACAGCAGCATCACAAAAGACACGTATAGACACACAAGTGCTGTACCTATGTACAGCACTTGTGGGTCTCTATACGTGTCTATTTTTCTTTTTAAAAAAACAAACATATTTCCCACTACAAAAGAAAAATACGAGCGATGCTCTGTGTTTTCTGAGTCACTCTTTTCTCTCGCCAGCTCTCCGTAGTTTTCAATGAAAATCTGATCCTGTGGGCATTCCTGCATCTTCTTCTCATTCATCCTTGAGAGAGAGAAGAGTTGCCAGGAAACAAGCATCGTTGGCGTGTGCATGCAGTGTATGGATGATGTAATTGTATTACAAAATGACAATGTGTCTCTGCAACGAGGGTTTGTGGGCTCACACATCATTGCAGTTCAAGCCTTTATAGTTATTGAACGTAGGCGGAAGTATTTTATTTACACTGGAGGACTGTAGTATATTGTTTAGAAGAGTATAGAAGAAGTAGACTACTTGCATGACAGTATTTGACATGAAATCTCAATATTTGAGACCACAAGTCAACAGATGCATTTCCCTTTTTAAACCAGAACCCAGAGAATTTATATAAATGTGAAATGTGGAGGTGCTGTATTATCAAGGAATTATAGACATACGCAATGCAACTTCATGCTGTAAAGTATGCTTTGTAAAATCTATCTTAGCCTATTTTCTTTTGCTGGCATCAGCTTAAATCCTTTCCCACCTAAATGTATTCTCGGTTTGGTACATTTGACTACGGGCACTGAAAAGGTATCACATTGTTATTGAAGTTCTGCATGGCTTAGTTTTTATATCTCGGTCTCCTTTCACTGTATATGAACTCAATCTAATCACATGATCCATAATCATAATGTCCATTCTCATAGTTTGTGTTGTCAGTGACACATTATATATCTAGCCCAATGATTTGAACAGACTCATCTCAAACAAAAAACCTTTCTGTGTGTGCAGCAGGCCGCAAAATTGGGTCCCATGTAACAAAAGAAATAGTTCACTTTGAGTCTCGGTCAGCTGCAGCAGTAATCGCAGAGCTCCGTGATTAACCCCCAGATCTATTACTCGTTTCAGTATCAGAATTGTAGGATATAAAACTGTCTCCCAGCGTTAGAAAACAAGAGGCTAACAATTAGAATGACTGTTGGCAGTTATCTGAGTTTTGCTAAGTACACTAAAAGTATTGCGCAGTCTTTCTTCTTTTAACGAGACAGATTCAGCAGCTCCGGAATTAAGCCTTTTTATCTTCTGAAAAACTGGTCATCCAGCCTTCCTTTGCTCCACGCTGTAGCTCTCTCTCCTCCTGCCTAACGAACCACTGCAGACAATATGAGTGACTGTGGTCCGTTATATTTGCAGACTCACATCTCTTACTGATGACAGACTAATACACTTTGATCAAAGCCATACAATTATAATGAAGCAGCATAATTCAGCGCCATTACCTTCAAGGCTGTCTGATCTGATGTCAGTGGAGACGCACAAATAACGAGATGATAATAAAGACGGAAACACAGGTGGGGCTGCATAATGTTTATGCACAGGTTTGGTAAGACTCAATTTTCTACCTGGAGCTTATAGCACAGTAGATAATATTGTAGAAATCAGAATTAACTCACAGATGGGTAGAGATATTTGATAATTGCCCATATTAACGCAGACACAAAACCTTGCTGGCTGGCCCAGGACGGCTAGCTATAGTCACTCTTATTGGATCCCTGCTGTCCTGCTTTCCCACTTATACTTTGTGTGCCGTTGCACTGCATTCTGTAAAAAAAAAAGTAAAACGCTAAATATTGAAGAGGGATACAAATGATGATCTCTGAGCTAATGAGCTCAGTCATGGTTTGCAAACTCACTCACTGTTTTTATTATTCTGAGAGGCACTCGGCCGATACTCTGCTTTCATCCAACCAGGTTCCAGCAGCTGATAAACTCAGTGTACATCACCTTTCCTGCAACACAAAGCAGCGTCAGCAAATAGCTGGGGATTGTGGTATTTAGAAGCTTATTAAAGCGCCCCAGGAGTTGGTGAAGCCCACAAAGAGAGTTAATATGGGACACTCACCAGGTAGAAAGAAACTCCTCATGAATACCAGTGATGTGGTACAATATGTGTCGGTGTTGTGTTTATAGCTGCCTGCGTGTTTTTACATTTTATCTCAATGCAAGCAGCTGTGCATAAACTTCCCTCAATGAAATAGAATACATTTGTAATTCAGATTTAGAGTCGACTTTGGCAAGACATTCAATGCCAGCTCTCTGTACTTGACATATTTTGGTTGTTCTGTACTGTAATCCAATTCCTGGAACCTCTCGCTGATTGTGGTTCAGCCACCAAACCAGACACAATGCAGTAAAACTTGAAAATATACATCTCATTTGCACGTTCTTGCTATCAGGCCTCTTCTGAGAGGAGGAGGAGAAGAAGAAGGAATAATAGGAAAATCAGTTATCAGTCATGGCTTCAGGGAACAAGGGCTTCATTGTGTTTGAGGAGTTAGTTTAAACCAGTAGGGAGCATAGAACACACACACACACACACACACACACACACACACACACACACACACACACACACACACACACACACACACACACACACACACACCCTCTAACTCGATTGGGGGATTTTTCTGCTGAGTCATCCAGGAATTGGCTATTGTAATCAGAGAGGAGCTGGATGGACAGAGGTCTCTCTCCTTGTTCTGATCGTGTTTGATGTTTGGAAGCAGGTTTGGAAACGAAAGAGAGCCTGACGGACGCACAGCGTTTCCTCGTGTTCGTTTTGCTTTTGCTAGCTATACAATGCTGGGATTGAGCAAAAGTACAGAAAAGGATCAATTTTGGTTGACAATGAGTTCATTTGGCCTCTTTCACTTTCCTCCCTCCTCAATTAAAAAACACAGCCCTGTAAAATAAAGCGTTGCAGTTCAATCTCTCAACATGCCGGAAAAACAATTCAGATATATAATCATTTATTAGTTTGATTCTACTTTGTATTCAATCTTTAAGCGGGAATTAGTTTGAAAAATACCTAGTGTAATTTAATTAATTGCATGATTTCAAACCCTCACCAACAAAAAGGCTGGACATCCGTGTAACCTTTTACAGTTAGAATAACTCTCTGTTACCGTCCATTGAGCAATCTTCATAAGAGTAACACATTTCCTCCGTGAACACTGGGGATGACCAGGCACTGTTGTGATGTTATATATGTGCTTGTACTCCCATTGATCATCGCCTCCTATTTAATAATTACCAATCAGATTTTTGTTTGATGTGTAAACTATGTCGTCGCTGACATTTCTTGAATTACTTTTGTGTAAAGAGGACCGCCTTCCCATTGGAACCATAGTTAAATATACTTTTCTTTTGTTGTAGTTTGCCTTTCTTAATATTTTCCATACCAGCATATTCAATGTCCAAAACCGGTCCTTGCTTTGTCATTTGTCATTTGTCATGATTTAATGCATGAGTCATCCCTGACCTCCAAATGAGAAACACACAGAGTGTGAAATGTGTGTGCGGTGTTAAATGTCGTGCTCGGGGCCAAAATAACTGGGCATACTGGAGTCACACTGTAAAATTGTAAACAACACTTAAGACCCTGAAGAGTCCCGGTGCTGGTTGGCTGATCGAAGGAACCTAGATTACAGTTGTTGTAATTTTAGACAGGTGGTTTTGAGAAGCAAGCAAGCTCCTAACATCAAAGTAAACAGACGGCATGTCAGCTATGTATGCATGAAGCACAAACCCTGCCGCAATGCAGATTTGTAAAAGGATACCGATTTCTGTAAAATCATCTATTGAGAATAGTGTGGGAGTTGTGAACAAGGGAAACAGGAAGTTGATGGACAAAATGTCACAGAACATTGGCTGGAGTGTCGGAGGCTGAGGCCTTTTTTTTGTACTCTATCTGGTATTAACAAGATCTAGACGGAGGCA
The DNA here is from genome assembly GCF_023055335.1 of Clinocottus analis. Classification (NCBI taxonomy): domain Eukaryota; kingdom Metazoa; phylum Chordata; class Actinopteri; order Perciformes; family Cottidae; genus Clinocottus; species Clinocottus analis. Next base: position 9,174,486 of record NW_027176207.1, on the reverse strand, counting down.
GAGAACCAGAGAAGTTTCCTGTAAGGCAGTCCAGCAATGTCATGTGATATTTTAAGCCAATCACAGATGTCCTCACAGTGACGTCGGTGTGTGGAAAATTCAGGTACTATACTTTGGTCAGAAAGCCTGTGCTCCCTGCAACATTATGGCCCCTTTCTGAGATATAGCTGAAGTTATTGCTGTTCAGCATCGGCTGTTTGAAGAGAAGAATCACCGGCATCTCTAATATCACCACCTACAGTCTGAAATTGGGGCTAGTTTTAAATGTATTTAAATATCCATATACTTCTATATTTAGCCAAATTGTTATATTTTTTTGCTACCTTTTGGACCATGAAAAAAAGGGGAATGTTGAAATAATTAAGCAACACTTACATTCAAATCATCACATCTGAGAAGAGCAGATTTTAATCTTCTGGCGATTAGATCGTTGAATAATTGACACATCGCTTCTGCGCTCGACTGATCCCATGATGGGGGCCTGTGGGACTGACTCAGCCTGATGACATTACACACTTAAACACAACCGTGTCTGGCAAATATTCAGTGGTTTAAGTGTTTGTTTTTTTTACATTTCTTCTTGCAATTCTCAACATCTTTTTCCTTACTGGTCGATTTTAAGAGAATTTAAATGCCATGTCATAAATTATTTTGCTGCTATGATATTGACGTGATATTGAAGTGATTATACAAAAAGACACTCTCACTTTAAGATTATGCGAGATTATGTTCTCTTGGTTGATAGTGAACTTCAGTTTAAAAAACAATTGCAAAATTTAAAGGACGACCCTGTTTAGTATTATTTAATGATACCATTGGGTAGCTTCTATACAGTGCTCATTTCATCCAGATTAACTTGTCTTTAGTCTCTACATTTTTAATTGAGCTTCTTGAACAAAGACTTCAAAGCCACATCGCTTACTGAGCTGTAACACATCGAGCTTGGATAACATCGTGTTTGTTAAATTTTCACCCTGCGAGTCTGGGAAGCCTCTTGTGTGTTAAAAAAAGGAAGTGTGTGTGCACGCAGACTTTTCTCCTGTCGACACCAGTTTCATGACTCCTACCTTCACCATAACAACTGCATGTCTTACTCCACTTTTATCTAACATGCACAAAAAAAGCATCATGGAAAACTATTTTGGTTCATACAGAAGCGCTACAACAATTATACACATAACTTATGCATACATGTGACACTTTGGTGCCTGAGCGTGCAGCTTGCAAGAACAAACTCTAAGCTTGTACTCAAGACAGCCAAGAGGAAGTCGCCCATTTCCGGAAGTGGCTTTGTGACCTTTACTGAGCGCTCTGTTGAGATGGTGGTTTCAGGGCGGCTGAAGCAGCAGATCCACATGTCAGTTGCAGATAGGAAAATAAGTTTGTTGGACTGACTGAGTCAGTTTTTCTCAATAAAAACGGCCTGAGGATGGCAAATCTTATACCTTTTATTTGTTGGACAGAAATCTTTTCATTTACTTTTAATCAAAATGGAAACTAATGTGGGTGTCAGAAGTGTTGTTTTGAGTCATCCACATGCTCACAAACCACAGCTGTAAGTATTAAGTCTCAAACATATGCCGTGAGCTTCGTGTGACATATCCTGGGACTTCGAAGAGTGTCACATGACGCATCACTATTTTGGCACTGTGCCTCATGTATTCTGAGTGAAACATTTGCTTTGTGCACTTTGACTTGTTTCACTGACGTCACTTGTACAGCGCTATAAATAACACTCACGCTAAAACAACACACTTCATCTTTGATTGAACTGAAGCATTGATAATCATTTGTACAACCTGATAAGCTTGATGGACACCTTGAATGTTTTTAACATTCTTCAGTCACACAAAGGCCCACACAGTTAATTTAATGGTGTCAATCTCTGACTTGCTCTGTCTGCCCCTGTGGACTTCTCGCCTCTCTTCTTCAGGAATAATGAAGTAAGGAGAGGAGAAGCAGTTCCAGACACAGGCTGCACACAGCCAGCTTTGTTACAGACGTGGTGCTGAAGCGTTGCCCCGTCAGCTTGAAAGAAAGGCTTTGTGAGTGTCTAAACACCGAGCGCTGGTCTTGTTAGCGACCCTAAACAAAATCTTGTGCTACCAAAACACTCAAAAGAATGACCAACACACTCCCACAATTAATGGTATTGTTTGATATTGTGTGAAATTCTCTCATTCTCTTTCTTGACAAGAGTTGGTAAAGAATATTGACACCACTTTCATGTTTGTACAGTAAACACAAAGTTACTGCTAGCTGCTTGTTAGCTTAGTGTAGCACACAGCTAGCCTGGCTCTGACACGCTAACTCTCTCTAAAGGTGTCTAGATAGTTGGTTATAGATAGATATATACTTTATTAATCCCCAAGGGGAAATTTGTTGTCAGAGTAGCGCTTAACACTTTACAGACACCAATCTAAACAGTCTAAACAGTCTAAACAACTGTTTTTCATGGCGCTGCTTTGAGCCAATTAGTTTCAGAATTTCAGTTTGTGTATGGATTAAATCAACAAGATTCAATTGTTAATAACTGAGCTTTAGAGATGGTCTTTACCTCAGTCTTTACGTTAATACACAAACATAAAGAGTGATTTCAATCTTCTCGTCTCAGTCCTCGCAAGAACAGCAAATACATTTATCTCCCAAATGTCAAACTGTTCTTTTTAGTATTTACTCTAACTTCAATATTGCTGATTAAGAGTGAATAACTGCTCTCACAAATACCAAAGAAAGTGGGGTCAAGTAAGAAAGCCACCGGGCCAATCCCATTCACATGCTCACACTCACCTACTTTACTTTCAGCCTTGTGAAGACCGTCTGACTAGTCCTCATATTTTATTCACAGTTGAAGTACATTTTTGGCTCTTTCGTTGTTTTTTTCCTACCATGCTGTTTTGAATTATATTACATTTAAAACATATTATTGGAAAGCTTACTTTTTGCATCAGTCTATGATAATTTTCGCTGTCAGAATGTTTGGTGTGAGCGAGCACAGGAGTCCACAGTTTGTGCACTCCCTGGGACGGTTGGGACAGACATGCTGGCCTGTTTGGGGCAGTATTGTTTCTAGTTCCGACCCTGATATAAATCAACAAAAAGCCGACAAAAACAAGACAAAGGCGTTTCCTCGTTGAATAAGACCCACTGTGAATGTTTATTCAAGGCAAATTCCATATCTCATGATGAAAATATAATCATTTTACAAACGTTTCCTATTTTCAAAGAAACATGTGAACAAGTGGCATTGTTTATATAAGATGTTTAAATTTAGCCTTTAGAATTTAGTATTTTTTTTCTATTTAAATTATATTTTGTTCACACAGAACAAGGTGTCCAGAACATCCCAAGGAGGTGGACTTTTGAGGAAATGCAATCCTTGTACATTTAACAAAATCGGGCCTTCCATGTTTGAGTTGGGCTCTAAAATACATTGTAAACTGTTTACAGACGCCTCCATCTGTTCAGTCAACACATATTTGTCATTACTGCTTAAGTCGTCTAAGTAATGGGAGTTTATGTATTTCTCTCCCGATTGTGTTATTGCTTTGCTGACATGAAAGCATCAGCCATGTGTTCAAAATATTACGTCTTGGCACACCTTTCCCCCTGTCTCTGCGCCCGACATCACACCCTGAACAGATCTGTTGCAGAGTCATAAGCTTGTGTTGTTCTTTTGCTGTGCGGTCAGCAAGTGAAATGGTTGGAGAAAAGGGCGGTGACGTCTGGTGTTCGTATCGGCGTGGGCTCACCAGGCCTGACTGTTGGCCAGACTGGACGTAGCGAAGCACATTTCCTCTGCTGACGGGGCTCTCCTTAGGGTGCTGTCCGGTGTTGGGCTGCAGCAGTGCTCTCAGCGCTGTTGGAGCGATAAGTGGTTAGTGATGAGTGTTCGCCGTCGACTTGTAAACAGGAAGTGTTGATTCGCTCATAGAGCTGGGGAGGGGCTCTCGGGAAGCTGTATATATATATAAATAAATAAAAGTGTCACGTGTATACATATATATATATATATATATATATATATATATATATATATATATATATATATATATATACACACACACACACACAGGGTGACATGGTTTTGTTAACATCAGTTCTAGATGCTTGTTACTTTTGGCTTTCATTTTTGATACATTTTTCCCTTCTTGGCTAACACCGAGCCATGAAATGTTTGGGATTCCTTCTTGTCACAAAACCTTCAAACACAATGTTTTGAGGAATCCAAAGTGTTCAAACTCACGAGAGACTCTGAGAAGTGTGCATGTTGCTTACGCCTATAATGCTCTCTTGCAGCCAGGAAAACATCCAAGTTGAGCAAAGATGGTCAGCTTAATAAAAGCATGTCCAAAGCATGTTTACGTATATGAAACACCAGAAACGCTGTTGATGCTGTTGATGCTGTTTAAACAGACAGATTTTTGCCAGCACATTTTATCTGGAGTGGAGTTAAATGTGGAAACAGGAAGTGAAAACACTTGCCATATGTGGGTGAAAAAAATTACAGGCTGTTTCCAGGATCGTATTCCAGTTAAAAAAAAAAAAAAATTTTGTGTTTTACTTACTTGTGTGTGCTATTTTTTTTTATCAACAGTGGTAAATATGCAAATGAAGTAAAAGCCTATATCTCTCCCGGTCACTGTAATTTATGCGAACAGTACAGCTGATTTGAAGCCTTACCAAATCCAGAGGGACGTCCCTCCCTACCACTCTCAAACCTTTTTTTTGTATTATCTTTGCCTAGCTGTGAGCAGGAAATGCAGTTTATAAATAACTCGCTCAGTTCTGGCTAAGAGGAAAGAGAAGGCCTCCGGGTGAGCAGCGGTTATTGAGGACAATTTCAACTATGATGGAACACGCTGAAAAGTAATTTGAAACATGAATATTCAGTTCAACAAAAACAAACTAATAAAGCGTCAAACAGCAGATGCTGTAGATGAGGCCAAGGGGCAGGAGGTGCTGTCTTTCTGGCTAAACATGGACCAGCTGGCCCATAAGAGAGCGACGGCGCCTGTGAAACTGCTGCTCTGCCCGGCGCAGATGTCGATGGCTCGCTTTCTTTTGCCTCAAGAAGTGGAAAAAAAAAATAGAACTGGCAATAAATAATCCAAACACATGTTATTCTTAACATTCTGTGTGAATACACATTGCATGCCCATTGAATACACATTGAATGCAGTGTTTGGCAGGTATATTACTGTCACAATGTCACCCCCGCAGCATAAGGCCAGCCGGGACAATGATGTGGGGAGAATAGTGGAAGTAGGGAGGGCCCCCAGCCGAGAATAAAATGTTTTTTTTATTTGTTGAAAATGTTTACGGTCTGAGAATCCAAAATAAATTATTGTTTTTGGCACAATACATTTATTGACAGACATGTTTTGTTGTTGAAGACTGTGTCTATCTAAAAGCAGAACTATATATCGCATCTTTAAAGTGCGCCTGGATGTGAGCTGCAACTTCCTTCTGGTTGGTCTTTTCAGTCTGAGCCAGGCCGGAGGTCTTCCTGCTGCCGTGACTTGCTGTGTAGTTAGTAAACTTTATTTAACGCTTCCAAAAAAGTTCATTGCAGAGCACGGCCTTCGTTCAGGACAACACCTGAGGACATTCTTTCTAGCAATATGTGTAACAGACAATACTGGGAATGCAGTATCAGCTTTACAGTGTTATTACAATCATAGAAGAAGGACAAGTTTAAAAAAAAAAGTTTTACTTAGTGAAAATTGGTGCAAAAATGTCAAAGGATAAAAATAAATGAATAAAGCATGATTGTCTCTCAAGACCACCTTTCTCCTTCTCTGCCTCGTCTCGGAATCGACCGCTTTTTTTACTCTCTACTTGGTCTCAGGCAAAGAGGACTTTGGATTTTATTTCATTTTTTAAGACCATGACGACAGGGTCACACACACATGCACATATGAAGAGCAACCTTGGTCTTGAGCTTAAATTAGTTTTAACTCCTCAAAATCTTGGGCGATACTCTCTAATCTCGTATCGCTTAAGGTGGTCTTGAATACAACACTGCAAGCCATATAATTCATTTACAGTTCTGAAGCTAAGCCCTGCAGCCTTCTGCATTACATTTGAAATCAATGAGTAAAAATGGTAAGCATCCTCACACTTTCATCTCCTGCTTGATAATGTATTACCGTTTATGCCTGAAAAGGGGTCTAACTCCAGCAGCCTAAAAGCCGATTAAATTCAAGTAAACCTTTCCTTTTCTATTATTTTATGTCTCAAAAGTTCCCGCTCGTAAAATAACAGAGATTAGACGCAAGCAATCCAATGTTCTTGCCTGGATTGGATTTTGTGACGTCTCGGTCACATCTGCTTGTAATCCCATCATGCTTTCTGAGAAAAAAATCCCCTTCTTTTCCTCCTCCACACAGCGCCAGGTGGAACCTCTGAACAAGGCGGCTGTAGCCAGCAAATTACTCTCCTTTGTAAGTCTTCTGCATGCTGTAGTGGTTTATAATGACGGAAAAGGGTAACAGCTAACAGTTGCCGGCCTGATAAGGTAAATATACAGTTTTGTCGGTCTTTAAATCATCTTCGCCCTGCATTTATTTGCGAGTGCATGTTATAGTAGTAGCTCTGTGTGAGCCATCTGTTACGTTGGTGTGGCCTTGGCGTTCACAAGCTGCATGCTGGGCTCTGTGAGGGCACACCGCCCCGGGGTTCAGGGACTTTGCCGTATCTAGGACCCTCTCAGTGGGGCAAATTTAAAAATAGCTCATTGAATTTGAACTCCAGAGTGGCACCATGAACACTGTCAATGTCGGCACACGTAGAGGAGCTGCAACACGCCTTCATCATGCTGTGATTGAAGTCAAGAGAGGCTCCACAATGGTACAGAAAACTTCATTTTATCAGTTGGAGCGTGTCTTTTCCTAGTTTACTAGGACACTGACAATTGGTGCAATTGGACAATCATGGTGGTTTTGTTCCAGATAACGCAGTCAGAAGTTCCACTGAAAGCAGATGGGATTGCATGGCATGTAGTCGAGTCTCAAAGGTCAGATGCTGTGGCAACAAAGTGCCTTTACTCAAAATGCATTTCCCGTTGCTTCATATTGAAATAAGCCCTTTGCAACAATAAACACACATTGCTTACTTTTCAGGGATCCAAATTGTTGGATCACAAAAGGAAATCGACAAAGACAAAGTATCAAAAGATGAATCTTTGATACTCGGTGTTCCTGGTGTTTTTCACTTTGCTCTACTTTCCGTAGAGAAGCTTTAAAATGAAGGAACAGACACCTCACTGTCTGTAAAAGTTACTTCCAGTTGCCAGCAGCTCTCACTTCATCATTATATAGACTCTAATTTAGGAATATTAAGTGCAAAGCTTTTGCTAATGTGTGCCAAATCATTGCAGACAAGGCTGTAAGTGAATATTAAATAAAGTCTCATCTGGATACTCCGTTATTCCTCTCGAAACTGAAGAAAGCCGCTGGACACGGTAAATCCCTTCAGAGGCGGCCCGCGATACGAGAGGTTTTATAAAAAGACACTAATTAGATTGTGAGCACTCAAGAGTAATCATGCAATCAGTTCTTGTTTCAGAAAAGTCTTGATAAGTTATAGTTTATGAAGTGACACGGATAGATTACGTACTCTGGCTTTTTTTTTTCCCTTCTCAAAGTTCATAAAACCAAAACACAATCCATTATTGTGTGTTTCTTACTGTCATATTTAAGGTGTCTCCATATTCTGAGGTTTTGCTGCAACAGAAATGAATTGTGAACCAAGACTGCGAGCGTATTTCTGCTGTCCTCTATAACTCTCAGTGATCATTATTTAATCATCGACTGAAGCACTTCTAACCAAATTGTGATATTTTTTATTTTTCAAGCACAGAATATGTTTCAAATCGGCATCAATGCTGTTTCATGAAACTCTGGTATGAATAATGAACTCCTCCTCTGAATTGGGATTTTACTGTTCTCTCTGAATGTTTTCTCTTTGGTCATTGTCACGTGGACGCACATCAATCTCCCCCTCCTAAACACGGTCCGGAAGAGAAACTATTGATTATGTGACTGTGCTTTGATCTCCGTTTCTCTCTCTCTCTCCTTCTTTGCAGCTTGAAAGCTCTGGTTTCGACAGGAGGGAAAAACGTCGAGGCAGCTTGTGACTGGTGAGAGCAACACACACTTATACTCACATGCTCCGCCACAGTTATTAATGCTACAACATCGACCTACTGAAGTGTCACATGCTCTCACGGCTGCATCGCCCTCTGCTGGACATCAGCCGCCGTCTCGCCTACTTATGTCCTACTTATTCCTCGGGTCTTCCTGTCTGCAGGCTCTTCTCCCACGTGGACGACCCGTTCTTGGACGACCCTCTGCCCAGAGAGTATGTGTTGTATCTGCGACCGAGTGGGCCGCTGCTCCAGCAGCTCTCACACTTCTGGCAGCAGTCCCGCCTCTCCTGTGGCAAGAACAAGGCACACAACATCTTCCCCCACATCACCCTCTGCCAGTTCTTCATGGTCAGCTTCTGTGTGTGCGTCGATCCTCAATATTCGGGCTGTTTATAGCCGTGATGCATTCGATGACCTCCCGTTCCGTTGTCTCTGTGCTCAGTGTGCAGACGGGAAGGTCGAGGCCCTGACCGACGCTCTCCAGACCACCGTAGCCAAGTGGAAGGGCCGTATCCCCATGCCCCTCCCGCTGGAGCTCTACACCTCCTCCACATTCATTGGCCTCTTTGTGGAGGAGCAGATGGCGGAGGTGCTGAAGAGCTTCGCGTCTGATTTCGCAACGGAAGCAACAGCTAAAGCAGGTTTGAGACTCCCTTTGTCCCTTTGATGGGAATCACAGTACACATGAACACTGTCTTGTAAATGCAGTTTGCATGGTTAATGTTCCCAGACCTGCCGCTTAATTGCGTTCACCATAATCACATTTTGGGGACGAGCCGAGCAGCATCGCCAGATGACACCTTTTAATCAGTGGAGAACCGCCACATAATAGAACTCAGTTTGTCATTGTAATGAGTGTACGGATACACATATCACAGTTGCTGTGCACATGTCTCTCTTTGTCCTTTTGTCCAGATGTCCATGTCGAGCCTCATAAGAAACAACTACATGTCACTTTAGCATACCACTTCCAAACCAGTCACCTTCCTATTCTGGAGAAGTTGGCCAAAACGGTGGATGTGTCTTCAGGCTGTGACTGGCTGGCTGTGCTCTTCTCACGGGACATTCGGTTCGCTAATCATGAGGTTTGATTGGCTTACTTTGAAAATTAGCACTTTCTCTTTTGTGTCCAGTTTGATATTTCTGACATTAAGGGAAACAAATGTTGCTTTAAATAATCACAATTCTTCCCGAAGCAAAAAGATGCAAGATCAGCTTGTTAAATCCCCGGTGCTTTCGACTAACGGCTGCCCACCATCTGCCCCCCTGTAGACACTGCAAGTCATGTACCCGTATGTGCCTCAGAATGATGACGAGCTGGAGCTCATGGCGGGAGACTTCATCTTCACGTCTCCGGGGGAACAGAGCAGCGCCAGCGAGGGCTGGGTGTACGGCACCTCGCTGGGCATGGGGCTGTCCGGCTTGCTGCCGGAGAACTACGTCAACCGCGCTGATGAGTCCGACACCTGGGTCGTCCACGGGTAAGGAAAGGAAGCGTGGCGTAGCCATCAGCGTGTTTCTTGAATTAATAAAATTCCTGACCTTTTAGGGAGCCGTACTGAGAGGCTTGCGATCATCTTATTGGACCGCTGAATGGCGCGTATAGTACAAAAACAGACGAGGCAGATCATTCTTGATTGCCCGTCAAAACCACCACAAAGACACAAAGACTTCACAAAGACATCCGTGGGTGTTATCTCAAACCGACAATCCAGAAATCTCTTTGGTTTAAGTAAAAATGTACACAAATAAGGGAATGTTTCTAAACTGAATGGAAAGATTAAAGGGAAAGACGAAAATGAATCATCTTCTTGGCTTGCCGTTCGTCTGGATTTCGCCCACATCACAACACTCCTCGCACAAGTTATGCTCTCTCCTTCCTTCCTATTCATTATTGTCACTCTTTGATGTTTTCAAGACACATGAAAACACTTTTACTCCCTGAATTTTAACTGTGCCCAATTTGGTTTATTCCTGTGTTTCTCTCTGGTCTCATCATGTAAACTGGAGTTTGAACATCTTCTTTCGGTTCTTTCCCTGCACTGTCACGGCGTCGTATTCACAGTGCCTTGTGACTAAAGTCTCTGTGTGCCTCTGATCCTCAGGTCTCACTCGATGCTCACCTGTGCCTCTCCATCTAACTCTGGCAGTGCCGTGGCGGGGTTATTATTTGATGGACAGCTGAATGACAGTCTGCTTGACAGTTTTATGACTCCTTCCGGCCTCACTGGCCTCTGTCCTCCGATGCAGGTGCGTGACTTTTGGCTTGCAGAAAATCAGATGCATCATCAGGCTGCATGCTGAAGTGAAGAGAATCTCATGAACCTCACTGAGTGCGTTAAATCCAACAATGGCGGTGTATACTTCTAGCAGTAGCTGAAGATTTAATGTTGTGAAACTCTCTATAGCGCCTAAAGATTTGATATGAATCTGTATCTCAGGTGTCCAGGCCAACCAGTCAGTCATCCCTGTCCAAGATGAGACTGTTTGTGTGTCGCCATGGGGAGAGGATGGATGTGGTGTTTGGGAAACACTGGATCACTCAGTGCTTTGACTCTAAAGGTTAGTGTTAGAAAAATTCACTCGACCCCTCGGAGTGAAATCATTAAAACAGGAACATTTATTCGTTGAAAGGAAGGAGCAGAGTCAGAAGTACAAGGTGATTGACAAATTGCATATCTAAGACTGCTCAAAGATCTCTCAAAGAACCACCTCTTAAATACTCATCATGACCCACAAACAGAAACCCTCATGACGTCTTTGGCCTAACCGGGAACCTTTCCCCTCGTCCCATAGAGCGGTTTGTAAGAAAGGGTCATACGATAACAAAGGAACTGCACGTTCTTTCAGACAGAAACATACAGATTCCCCCGTCTCCCTGCTATCAGGAGACATGCTGAGTTTGTGTGTTAGATTAAACAGAGACAGTAAGATGAGAAGTCTGAATATAACAGGGAAATAGTACATGATTAAGCGTGAATATTGATTTTCTTCCAACAGTTAGCATAGATGGGAGATGATTTTTAAGACTTTAGGCTTACATTTGACACTTTTACGTATGGTATTTCCTTCTTCTGTAAGATTTTCATTTGTGTTTGCATAGGCCGATACATTCGCTCTAATCTCAACATGCCATCAAGCCTGCCAGCGAGAAGCGGAGGTCACCGGGATTATGATAAAGATTGTCCAATTACTGTGTTTGGCTCCACCCAGGCGCGTCTTGTAGGTCAGTACATTTGATCCACACTTTATTTTTAATGTTTTGAAAAAGTGAATATGATTACTTAAGGATTTAGGGTTTTATTGCTAAATACAGTAGAGATCATGTTTACATAAAGATTAAAATGCCTTAAAATAGTATCACACTGTGTTTTGCTCCATTTCAGGTGAAGCCCTGTCGGAAAGCCACACAACAGTAGACTTTGTTTACTGCTCTCCTTCTCTTCGCTGTGTCCAGACTGCTCAGCACATCCTGCAGGGTAGGACCTCATCAGCACCACAGATGAGCTTCACAGCGTCTCTTTAGGTTCTTCTTCTGACACGTTATGCAATATGCATTTGAAAAGGTTACAGCGACATGTTAATGTTGGATTCTCGTTAGTGTTGGTTTTGGATCTGAAACCTTCTCAATAGGAAGTGTGTTATGTCAAGCTTTCTTATACCTCTGTGGCACCTAGAGGCCTCATTAGGAAACAATACAGAGAGGAAGAGAACTGAAGGTCTGACTTATTTTTTCCCATCACTTACTTTCTATCAACAGAGCAAAACACACAATTAATTTTTTCTTTTCAGAAATATTTTCTATCTTTCTTTTGTCAAAACCTTGAAACTTTCAAGTAATTTCCTGTTTCGGCACATGAGAAGATTTAGACTTGGGGCAATAACAGTAAATGTTTTTATCCCAAGTCATATTCTTGTGAAGATTTATTGAGCAAGACAAAATGACATGACAGAGTAGATGGAGAGATATCTTATCTTCTTCTCCTACAGTTTCTCTCTGTGTATTACTCTGTGTCAGGTCTCCAGCTGGAGGGAAAGACCAAAATCCGTGTGGAGCCTGGATTGTTTGAATGGACCAAGTGGGTTTCAGGCACATGTTTACCCGTCTGGATCCCACCAGCTGAGCTGGCTGCTGCTAACCTGAGTGTGGACACAACATACAAGTACACAGCAACACCAACGCTATAGCATCTCCAAGCTTTCATCTGTGATGCTATAATTTACTATAATCTTTTCTGTCTATGGTTTTGTCCCTAGACCTCATTTTCCCATAAGCAAGTTGGCGGTGTCAGAGGCGTATGACACCTACATCAGCAGGAGCTTCCAAGTAACCCGAGAGATCCTGGCGGAGAGCAAAAACCTGGGTAAAGTGGTGTTGTAAACACATATCCAGGGTTTCAAATACCAACTTTACTCAGCACCAAATGTTGGCAACATTCCCGAGCTACAATGCCCTCTTTCTTTACAAGATGATTATAACTTAATGCTTCTTGATAACTCATGTTTTCCTGCTCTAAATTAAATCTCTGGGGTCTGTACGGTACATGAAGCATGACGCAATGAAATTCAAACTAAACAATCACATGGATCTGCGTGCAACAGGCTCCTGCTTTGCGAGCCCCACACAAAGAACATATACTCTACTCTACACATAGTAGGGTGACACAATAAGCACTTGGCTTTTAGCTAGCTAGCCTTCTGAATCAAAATGTTAAATTTGGATGATGTCCCGATCTCTATATGAAAGGACATGAGTCAAAGAACATTTCAAGCTGCATATTATGGACTACTGAGCGCCCATAGGCGGTAAAGCTAATGTTATCGGTGGAATCTGGTTCTGTGTTCTCCTCCTCCTTCACATAGGAAACACGGTCCTGATTGTGGCCCATGCTTCCTCTCTGGAGGCTTGCACTCGTCAAATACAAGGCCTCAGCCCCCAAAACTCCAAGGACTTTGTCCAAGTGGTCCGAAAGGTCAGTTTTCTGCTTTAGTTTTAACGCCTCTTTTATTTTTATCCTCATCTCTCTCTCTCTCTGTTAACATGCACATCTGTCTTGTCTTTGTGCAGATTCCTTACTTGGGCTTTTGTGCTTGTGAAGAAATGGGAGAGACCGGGGTGTGGCAGCTGGTCGACCCACCCATCTTGCCTCTGACACATGGACCCAATCACAGTTTCAACTGGAGGGAAATGCTAATGCAGGACTGAAGGATTGGCTTTCTATCTTTTGGTAGCCCTGAACTGCTGGCAAAATATTTATTTTTAACCCACCCTTTCGCTATATTCAGCCCAACTACCAAAAAAACACCAAAAAAAAAAAAAAAAAAAAAAAACACGTCTTGCTTCCGTCAAAGACATCATGCAAAAAAAATTGCAAATGTATTCAGATGCACTGCTCAGGAAAGAGAAAATACAGTTTGTGTTGAGATAATGGCAAACATGAGCTACAGATCGAGCGGCAGTTTGTCGTATTTTCTCAACGTTCCACTTCATCGTCCAAAATGTAGCGGTGCTGCGTGAAACAGACATTTTTTGATGGTTGATGATGAGTTAGGTTTCATGCCTCGGGAAGGCGCCATCGTCTGTGGCTCCTCCACAGGCGGGGCGTCGAAGACTTTGTGTTCTGCTGCCTTCTCACACACACTGTGACAAGAAATAGATGAGAAAGACTTGTACCACGGAAATATTTTTACATGTGTCAGAAATTATTATTTAACTTGTAGCTTCGACCCTCCTGCAAAAAAAGCACAAAAGAAATGTTGACAATCAGATCGGGGAGAACTGATCTTCATTTTTTGTGCTGCTGAGGTGGGTAGTTTATGATGCTTTATGATGTTTTATTCCTATAAATGTCATATCATTAAGTGATTCTCCTAAGTTAACATTTATGTGCACACATGAATTGTTTCACCTTCCCTTAATAGGGTTTGATTGCCACCACAAGAGCAACCAAGTCAATATGACTTAAACAAATTAATATAATGAAATGCAGACTGCTGTTAGCCTGATAACCACACTGCTTTTCAAACACTTGGTGCATTTAATTTGTTTTGGTTATGTCCGATGATTTAAGTGCTTACTGTCTATACCAATTACTTGTTGTATGACTCAGAAATTCTATTGATACTGAATAAAGCAAGGTTGTGGAGTTATGAAAGCCTATATATATATATATATATATATATATATATATATATATATATATATATATATATATATATATATATATATATATATATATATATATATATATATTTCAGGCGGTGCCATGTATTTGTTAAAACATGATGTTATGTGTATGGGAAATAAAGTTGCTCTTAATAATAATAAACATAAATAGCTCAACATGCACAGCTAACACTTTAATTAAGCTCCAACTTGTTACCTCTAAACCACCAGAAGGCAGGCACATCTCAAGAGGTTACCAGTGGAAATGTACTCTTGATGCTGGAAACATACCAATATATTTCACTGACTTTTTATTTTTATTGAGCACCAGCTGTAACATTGCTAACACAAAAAGGAAAAACATTTCCTGCAGACATTGGACTTTTCCTGTCATAACTGGAAAAGCTCAGATAGAAAAACATGAATGAAGGCTCAGCTCATCTCTATTAGGTGTCTTCAGTTCTTCTACACTAGCATTTCCTGTGAGGCTTTTGAACAATACCATTATGTTTTCTTTTCATTTCATGTAAAAATTGTTAATGATACATTTTACAATACTGACTGTAGTCCAAGAAGTCTTGAGGAACTCTTAATTTTGACATGGCCAGGTTTCTTATTTCTGCCAATATTTTGTCAAGCTTTTTTTTTTTTTTACTGTACTTTAATAAGCCTGACATGTTTTGAATAATGGATAGGAGTCATGACTGTTTACTTTTGTGATTAATTAGGTAACGTGGCTTAACCAGTGTTAACTAGTTAGTGGCTAACTGTTAGCTAAAGGCTACTAGCTGCACGTGGTATTGACATTGTGCACCACACCAGAGCTGTGTGTTGCAAAGGCAGGTGAGGTCTTTGTTTGTTTGTTAAAATTATATTGAAAGGTATTTCTAAGGTAATAACGTTAACGTAGAGGCATTAGAAGCACCTGTAATCTGAAGCGTGTCGCCTAACCTATGTAACCTGCATCAGACACACATTTAGACACTAAAGTGCTTGTGCTGCTAATTGTGTAGCTAGTTAAATATTTAGCTAGCGCTGGTTAGTTTCAGCCATCTGCAAACACTTTGCAGAATACAAATGACTCCTTCACTTTATCAATACATTACATTATGCATTTCGAACATACATCTATACTTGGATTGTATGGCTCACAGTTTGTATTATGCATCATGATGGTATTAATTACTTTCAGAAATGATTATGAAGAAATATGTTGTGCACTGAATTGTTGCAAACTGTAAACTCAAAACAGCATAACAGTAATAATGATAGCAAGCACGGTCTTAGATAACAGTCACACAAAGAAAGTCATCTCAAAATGCTTTAAACTAGATCTAAAGTTTCTCAATACTATGAGAGGAAATGATACATAATATACAATGTCCTCACAAACAGACTAACTGTGAAACAAACACTAGATGGTGCTATTTGATGACCAATATCAGAATCAGTCATATACTGGTCCAAAGGCACACTTAAGCTGTGGGACAGCCATCAATTTCTAAACTTTTATTATGTGTGTATGCAAAACATTCTAGAGGTTGTTTATTTTGTAAAGAGTTACAAACAGCATATTTGCAAAGACATCAGAAAATGATTATTGTACTATTGTTGTAATGCCTCAACATCCTGCTAACAGCCTAATGACTGGTTAGCTTGGTTGGCTTACTGGTTATGTTGGTTTTCACCTCATTAATGCATTTCCCTGCAGGGGTCACAGGGCAGTGGCAGCAAAGACCAACATCCCTGCAGGCCGCAGGTAGGTGCTCTTTCTAGATTGTAGTCACCATAAGGAACCATAAAAGTTAGAACATATGAGAAATATGAGTAGCTGCGCTGGTGATTTGCAAATTTAATGTTTGTTAATGAACAACTGATATTTGAAATGTAGTACATTTGTAATGTTATTGGCATGCTGCCATAGTATATGCAGGCTCTTTACATAAAGTTACGATTGATTACTCACTACATCTTAAATATCAGTTTAATAATTGATTAATTGGAGTGTAATTTGAGTTTAATCATTCTTGAAATATATAAGAACATTTAAAAAAAAATATGAACATAAAACGTAAGTACAAAATGTTTCTCTAAAAAATGATTTACTAATTTGTCATCATACTTCATTTACTGGATCCAGTTTGCCGAAACACACCTTCAAGATAGACAGCCACTGTGCCACATTTAAAATTGAATAACAACCCCTTTGTAAAAGTAATCGGAGCAGACATCGGCCGGTCATCGTTTCCAGTGAGAAAAGAGACTTTCCTGTCTCCCTCACTATATTTTAAGTCTAAAAACTGAAAAAGTACTGTGATTGAAGCGTTGTGTCCAAGATTGTCCAGGAGCTCTTTCTAGAACTTGTATCACTGCTTGAGAATATCTTGTTAACCACAGCTATAATTATTTCGCGGCTTGTCACTTTGTCAGTTTTAGATATTTGGTTGCAGGGAAACCGGTACAGTTGAGCCATGCAACTGCTGCGCAGAAGGATCTAGAATAGATCAGAGCCAATGTCTCTCAGCTGTGTTCTTCTATGGCACACACACTGAGAGAACATGGTGGCCTTTTTTACTTTCACCTGCATTAACTGACTTTTTTTGGCCACTTGGCGGCAGTACAACAAGCTTTAAATACAACACTGGCATGTTACATGTTGAGAGGGTGACTGTAACGAGCTTCGTTTGGAGTGAAATATTTCCTCTCCATTTAGATCTGTTTGCTAGATGCTCCCATGTTGCAAACTTTGTCTGCTGATCTGTAGTGCAAGTACAGTTTGTTTAGCAGAGCTTTTATGGCTGAAAACAGCTGCCTGCTGTGGCTGAAAGCGATATTGATCAGGGCAATGGGAGTAAATCAAAACAGTAGAATTCAATCGTAATAATAATTTTATCTGTTGTTAATATAACATATATTGATTAGAGAATGAGCAATTTGTCTTTACATTTTTTGTATGTATTTTTGTCAATGAACTAATACATTTTTTAAGTTGTTAGTAGCTTCTTTTGTCGTTTGTTTGACCAATTACCTTAAAATGAAATCTTTGATCTGTCATGATCTTTCAGAATTAGAAATTTACAGTATATAAGTATATATAAGTGCAACAGGCATTGTACTTGTTTATAATGCACTGTCTCTGTGATCCATTGTCCCACTGTTGCTCTCTCAGTAACCTATAGGCTGATGCTGTTTTCTTTGTTTTTACAAAATGTCAGTAACTACTGAGCTGTGCTGAATCAGCGCTGTTCATGCTTCTGTGAAGCAGATTGTAAAAAAGATTTTAAGGAAGCAATTTAGATTCAATGCCATGAGTGGAAAAATCAAGGATGAGCATCAGGCTGTTTGCTGACCTTTTAAAAAATGTAACTGCCCTGTGGCGTGTCTGCACAGAGGACATGATGTTGCACTCACATTACACCAGACATTGTACAATTTAAAGAGTCTCAATTTTACAATGTAAGATAATGTAGGTTTAGGATACATTGGCTGAATTAAGTGAAAATTCTCATTCATTCCAAATGTAAAGGCTACTTTCTGTAGTCGCTGTCAAATATGTATCTAGAGATGGCTCGAATCATTTTATATTGAAGGTTCTTTGTTATTACAGATTTAGGCGTTGAACAACGGCGCTAGTCATCCGGACCACTAATTGGGTTTGCCACAGCTGTCACGAGTTAGTGAGGCCACTACATATTCTCAAGATGGGCTAATCTGGCTTCTGAGTACAGGAACAGAAGGATGTGAACACTGCAGCAGTGCAGCCAACACAGACGCAGCCTGTTGGACACTTAGACAGAGATGCCATTTTTCTACCTAATAAAACTGGCAAGGGCATTTTCTGACCTTAACATTAAGTTAATGCAAATAAATAACGAGCTTTTTTGATATATGAAAACATCTTAGTTTAGCTTTGACCCCTGTAAGCACTATTTGGTCTTTCAGAGTATTAGGCAAGTGAGAGCTAGCAGGATCTCTTTGAGGCCAGCTTTTGCCCAACGGAGGTGTTGAGTAATGTTTCCAAAAGCCTGCATGGGCCCCCTTGCCTCGTTTTATAAAAACTAAGTTTCAACATCATCATGATCGGCATTCTTGTCTCGCTTGCCTGCTGGGCACACATAATGCTGGTCACTAATGCAGCCTAGTTTCTGAATGTAGTTGAGGAAATTCTTAATGCTGGTCAGCAACACATTTGTTATCACACAGCAGCTGTTGTTTTGTCATTGTATTTAACAGATGTTGACGAGCTCAGTGACTTTGTTGTATAGAACTACATTTTGCATTTCAGTGTTTCTCTGTAGCTTTGACTTTCAGTCAAAAAGAGCATGACATGTATGCTTTTCTAAATGCAAAGTAAGTAAGTAAAGTAAAATAGGTGATTTGAGAGCAACATCAGATCATTGTTATTATGTTGAATAACTTCAAGATAAACTAGAAAAACACCACTGATTTCATTTCACTTTGAGTCTCCATGTCAGTCTGTACAGACTACAGATATTATGCAGAAATAGCTGAGCGTCTGGTTCTGGGTTTTAATCTCTAGAACAGTTAACTTAGTTTGTACAAATGCTTCTGGTCATTCTGTCTAGAAAATATTTTGCTTAGTTGCTCAGAATAGTTTTTCTGTCTGAAAAAACAATTCTCACGGTGTCGCTCCACTTCAATTTTCTTGTTCATAGTTTGTTTTGTGATTTACAAGTAAAAAGAAAAAAGGGCTCTTCTTTGTACCCATAACTGCTCAAGAAACAGCAACTCCAGAGTCCTTCTCTATTCAGTCCTGGAACCGTTGGGGAGAGAGGGAGGAGAGGTGAAGGGAGGAGGAGGAGGAGGAGTAAGGTTGGAGTCCCACATAAGGAGAACCACTGGCAAAGGAGCTGTTTCATGCTAAGCTCCTCTGAGCTGTCTATGCCTCTCCGTTTGTATTCACTAGGAGTCAGCATGCACCTGTGTGTTTGAGCACTTACGGGTCTCTCCCACTGCTACGGCTTGTTTATCAATGCTGCCATGTTAGCAGCTCGTGCAGCAATCAGCAGGAGAGAAGCAGAGCTGGACCTGGTGGACCCCAAATAACATGAACGCATAGCAAAGGAATTGTGCTTGGAGAGTTCCTACCTCCATCTTAAGATGACACAATTTTGAGGAACAAACTTGCCCAGCTGGAATGAAGGACTGTCAACAAGTAGACTTGTGTGCAAAAGGGTGAGTTACTCACTAACAGCTGAAGTTACTCTAGTTTATGTGATTTTAGCTCGGATCAATATGAAAGTTTGTACCTACTGGATGCCCTTTAGCAAACTATACAATGCTTTTGCACTCATACAGCTGAGCTGTTATTTATTTATTTGTGAATGTGTGCACACACGCGTGCGTGGGGGCGTGTGTCGTGTTTGTTGGATTTTATGATGCATTGGCTGGTCTGTGGTTCATCTCTGGATTATACTCAGCTGCTCTGGTTCTCTGAGGGTATGTCTGCTTTTCTTTTGTTCATTTGTTTAGACATCTCACATGTCCAGAAATAAACACACGCACACACTTCCACACACAGGAAGCAACAGGGCTGTGTGATGTCTCCAGAACTGACAGACTTTACTTCTGCTGGTTCAAGCAACAGCAGCATACATGTATAAATATATTCATCAATATGTTTATTCACGTTATGGTAGCATGAAAAACATCTCATTCAGTCTGGATTGTTGGCGGTAGATTATCTCTCGGAAGTTCAACATTGTGGGTGAGTTTTCTTTGGCAAAACATACACATTGGATTTGTAACAAGAAAAAAACGTTTGCTATTTCTGGCAAGTCTGTTGCAGTAGCCATTCATTGTATTTGTGTTCTTTAAACTTGTTGCTTTATGTTGTTTCGCTTCGGACCCGCTATTCTAATGTAAATTGTATTAATTTATGCTTTAGTCCAAAGGACACAATGGATGAGTGCATGTGTTGTGTTGTGCATGATTAATGCAAAAGAGAAACATAAATGGTTAATAGGCAAACTTCTAACTGCGAGAAAAGTGTGGCAATTTGTTTAAAAGTGCAGTGCGTTTGTCGGCATCTTGAGGTGAGGTTCCAGATTGCAACCAACTGAAACTTTTTCTGTGTGCTGTATGCCATGCTATTCATGCCAATAGATCCCCCTGGTCTCGATTACGAGGAACCAAGTGGACCTGTGAAGATCTCTATTACAACAGGACAGCACGGACATGTTCTTTAACTCAGCATTAGTAATATTTCGCCATCGTAGCCTTCTGTTCATCTTTTGGGTTCCAGCCAGGATCTAAAGAAGATGTTGAAACAGAAAGGCAACACACCTCTGATATATTAATTGATTTAAATGGGGAACATGTAAGAATACAGTCATGGAGCAACATAAGCATTCATTTTAGTCGTGCCAAGTTTAACTCCAATGTTCACTATCTTCTTTAACTACGTTGTTGTCTCTGCAAACTCTTACGCTTACTAGATGTTATTTGTTGCACCAGATAGTTGTATTACATCAAAGTACATGATCAAATAAATTGACTTGATCATTTAACTAATTGTGAATATTCTATGCAAAGTACATTTTGCCCTCAATTATTAGCTTTGTTCCCACTGCAGCTCTGTGATAAACAGCCCATGTTGTGATATCTGGGATATGCAGATGGTCATGTTTACAGTTTATTTACATAACGTTCCAGTACATACCTGTGAGTGGCTGAGATATTAAATTATCTTAATCCTAACTGGATATATATATATATATATATATATATATATATATATATATATATATATATATATATATATATATATATATATATATATATAAAATACATTAGTTTCATATCATGTACAGTTTAAGGTTAGATATCCTGCAGGGTAACAGGTTAAAATAGCTCTCCTATTTTTTCACGGGTCTCTCAAGTGATTGCTACTCTTGGAAATACGGACTAACATTACTGCGGCACCATATTTAGTGACCTTGCTCACAATGTTGTGGGCTACAAACCTTGGAAGACTTAAAGCAGGAGACTAGATGTGGGTGTGTGCAGCAGGATGATGGAGTTACTTTAGACATTCTTTAAAACGTAAATCTGTGACAAACAGAAAGGGAGGTACTGGATAGGAGTAGCCTCGAAATATTTACAAAAGTGGTGGGGGTTATTGGGAGGAGAAAGGCATGTTTCAGGCTCTGCGTGCTTCACATTCTTAGCTGATGACCTCTATGGAAAATAACAACAGCCGGGCTTGAAGGTTACACAGAACGGCCAGTGCCTGGGGCTCGTTACTGGTACCAAACCTGCTGCTTGTAAGCTTAGTGCCGTTCTGTTCTGTAATCGTAGGATCTGTTAGGGGAGATATTGCAGAGTGATGATGAAAACATAGATTGTAGTTTATTTTATGTTTTTAACATGGAACAAATAAATACAAAAATGAACAATAAATATAGGAACGTCATTACAAATCTGTAAAAGCCAGTTGGAAAAAGTACACACTAACATAGTCCTGCCCCTTTTCCACAATTACACTGAATTAACTAAATATGAATCATATATACAACTCATAGACAACTACACCCATGCTATTATGTCAAACCCAAATATTTACCTATTGTCAATCTGATATAACTTACACAATTAAGTTATGTTTACGCCCACCTTTCCTCATGCCTATACCTCTTAAAAATATATCTTTGTATATCTACTTGATTAATTCAACTAAGTGCATCGCTTTGTCAATATGTGCTCTCTACAGAGGAGACAGAAATATATCACGGAGAATGAAGACGGTGTGAATTACAGAAATGTCTTTTCATGTTTCATTGCGGCGTGTCATCAGTATTGGATGGATCATTGCACTCAGGAAAATGGAGGGACTTAGGTTACTATCAAAGGCCAAATGAAGCTGAGGGCAGCTGAAAGGATGTGACAGAAAAACGTTTTCCTTGCTGTAACTGGCATGAGGCTTAGCGCTGAAAAGATGGTATCACTGTAGCCCTCGCACACCATTTCACTAAACTGTTTGGAGTACTGCCTAAACAAACCAAAGGTCAAAGCATTAGGGGCAGTGAAACCCTCCGCTTGACTGACTTTATGTAAAGATATCTCTTGATGAAGAATACCCTGTTCTCCTATAACAGAAGTCCATGCCACTGTCACGATGAGGCACCCATGCAATAAACTTCAGCCCAAATAGTAACATCAGATTTTAGAAATATGTGTGACAGAATAGCTTTACAAATGTCCTCTTCAGAATTCATCCAACCATTTCATATCATTTTGCCGTGAGCTGTTTGGAACAGATCCTGATAAAAAAAAATCTTCAGAACGTCACAGCTTTAATTTGCCGTCACGTGGATTGGAACTGTAAACTCACGAACACGTTGTAGTCACATCAGTGCTGATTGCTTGTTCATTATGTATTGATTTAAAGTTCAGATGTGCCTGAGAACCGACACCCCACATGCAGGTGTAAGGAATAAATGTGTATGTCTGTGCGTACAGCGCTCTGCTGCACACGCTTATCTGTGGTTACACATGGATGGGTGATACGAAGAGGAAGAATCAGTATTAGTATGGAGCCATATCCTTGTGTCAAGACAGGAGGTAGAGATGGCTGGCCTGAACCTGCTCGTTTTTTAAAGGTAGGACAGCCCCTCGTAAACGAAACAACTAATAAACTAACTCCTGGTGTGCCTGCCAGACCACACGCTCGCTGTCGGCTGTAAAATATGACCATGCTGTTTCCCCTTTTCTCTCCTCACTCGCTGCCCTTTTGACCCTATCTCATCTTCTTTTTTTCCCTCTCACTCTATCCCCTTACATTCAGCTTTTTTCTTTCTTTTCTGTCTGTTCCTTTTAGGCCTGTCGGCCTTTGACAAGTTGCCTCCTTCACACTCTTCCCTTTGTCTGGTTGCAGCATGTGGTAGTTATTGTCAGACGTTGAATATGTGGAAAGTGTAATAGTTGCCATACCTTAGCATACAGAAGCCTGCATTTTTGTGTTATACTGGAGAGCAGAGATGAATCTAAACCTTGGCTAAATATAATCGAGTAATTTGAACTCTGAATGAGAACTAAAGTACTGCATCCTTGAAGTCACTGTATAATGTCTTCAGTATGTAACGTTTATTCAGTCAAAATGGTGGCCAAAGGCAATGGATAGATTGCTTCCTGCTACTACTTTTTTTAAAAATGTTTTCACACTTGTCTTCATGCTGAAAAAGCTTGTACAAAGGAGGTTGACTTTTCTGTGTGATTTGAAAGAAAAATCTTGTCAGATTGTCATTTGAGTTACATTGTGATACTGACTCTGAGCTCCATTGCTTTTCCTGGAAATCAAACAAAACAACTTCTCACAAAAAAAGCTTGTGATGTTGCATGGAGCAGATACAAGTTGGACTTACAAATATGCTTATTGACTGGTTGTTGTTGTCTTTCTTTGGGAAAGATGGCATTGCTACTTGAAGCGTGCGTCCATACAGATCTCTCTCTGCTTCGTGGGGCCTCGCAGTGTCAGTCCCAGTGAACTGGTGGTTGCTTCTCAGAAATCTGCCTATTGACGACCAGAGAACAGGACCAAAATAAACAACATACTGTGAGGGGATTAAGAGCTCCTAGAATTACAGCCCTCAGAACATATCCAGATGTTGCCTTCCTGATCCTCCTCAGGTAACACACGTGACAGAGCTGTACTGTGCAGAGGAGTGGCTCATGTACAGCACCCCTCTGGGTGAAACGCTACACATATTTTTGCCGTCCTGGACTCCAGCTGCTGTGGTCAACCTGCTAATAGGCAGAGGATCTCACATTGTGTACTTTCTTTTAGAGCTAAGGATGAGCAGGGACGGTTGAACCAACGATAAAGTGCATATAACTTTTTTATTTCTTATAAAATGTCCAGTATGCAACCAGGCTGAAGTGATATTTAAATAATATATGCAGTACATATTTGTAATTATACATATGTTTCTTGGGTTCTAGAGTAGAAAGATTTCCTTTTCAGTGCGCTGCTCATTGTTTTCAGTCCCATTAGCAACTTAAGATGCAAGACTGGCGTTGAGAGACCTCATGGTCGACTGGATTGATCACAAGTTGCCATTTTACAAGCTACTTTCAAACCAATAAAAAATGGAAATCATCATCAGACGATAGCCGGTGGTTTCCGAGGTTGAATTTGGGCCGATGCGTTCCGCATCTTTGCTTTTGCATTCAACGCTGCTGGAGTGTGATTTGTCGATACCACTTGGACTACAAATAGAAGACTAAAATCTTGTCCCGTTGCCTTCTGTTTTATAGAGATACACATTTAGGTTAAAGCTGGTTAATATTGGGCTGGTTGGAGTTTGGGTGTGCTTATTCTGGCAATGGAGGTGGGGTTTGTACGCAGTAACGTTCTCGCCCTCAGTGAACCAACCATAACACCAAAATTGTTTTTTAAAATACTTAACGTAACATTTTTACATGGATTAAACTAGAAACCATCATTGAACATCTTTTATGGTAACAAATATATTTTCAAACAATATTGGAATAATGATCAATGACATCGCTGACAAAATGTTGAATCAATGTTAACCTTTTGAGCCCCACGCACCCCAAGACCTAGAAATGATAAGGAAATGATAAAAAATAAGGAAATGATGAAAAAAAAAAGGTCAAGTGACGTTTTGTACAGGATCTATGGAACCACAAGGTTGATTAACTTCATTGAAATTACTAAAATACAGTAAAGACTTGTGGGAAGAGTTCTATCCAAACAGAAAAAAAATACCATTAAGTTTATCTAATTACATAGAGCCCATAACCTCAAAAACCATGACATAACTTTTATTTTAACGTAACTTTTCACCTTTTTGTTTTAAAAATACACTTTACAAAGTCGAAAATAATAAACACCTCGATGTAACTTTCCGAGCCTGTATGAATCTAATAAGGTATGATATAATTAATCTTGTGGGTTGTATATTCGTACCTGAAAAGTCCAAGTGAAGCCGGGCTGTTTTTGTTTTCCTACTCTTCTACTGTTTTCCGACTTTTCAGACTGCAATCTGGGGTCGGCGATTTTCCTTTTTTCTTTTTTCGATTGCGTCACACGTCTTAAGGCGGGATGTATGCAGATTTTGATACCCAGCATGCCCCAATCTGAGCATGTTTAGGCATAAAGCTTATAACTTTTCCATTTTTTAACCTATTGACAGAATTTTCTAACTAAAATCCTTGGTAACAGGCTTTGTTTTATGCAATTTTCTGGTTCTTTAGGTCATTTCCTTTCCAGAGAGGGGTGTTTCAACTCCGTAGGTTGTTGTTTAGGCCTTTCACCGTGGAGTTGAAAACACTGAGCGCCTCGAAAACGCATTGTTGGGAAATCTAGCCAAAATAATGCTAGGTGTTCCTAGTAATGATCAAAATGTGGTATCATTTTTTATTTTATTTTTTCCCACGAATAAATTCTGAAACCAATATGTAAAATAACACAAGTATCAAAAGTCATTTGGGGTTTATATCACTACATGAACAGACCTGCAAACTCCTCGAAAGGCTGCTGCCCGTTAGGTGGTCAGTTGGGGCTCAAAAGCTGCTCCTGGGAAAGAGTATAATATATTAATTTACTTATTTGGAGCCTATAAACTATTAAATAGAGGTAAGATTTGAATCAGATGATACCAATAGACCATCTGGTCTGGCTCTTGAACTTTCTGGTTCTGCTGCATTGATTTTGATTATTTTTCAGTAAAGTCTGTTGTCAGTCCAACAATAGCGATGCAGAGCTGTTCCGGCTTTGTAGTTTCACTCTTAGTTTTGTTTTTCTGCCCTCTCCTGAGAAAAATTGCCTCTTCAGTTCACCTAACTAAATGTTGAACCAGCTTTGTATCTATTTTGGATTTTCTGTCATTTCAGGCTGGCCAGGCTGTATGGGAGTTGCTGCCATGGTTTTGCGGGCTAACAAATGCAACATAATAAGCATTCATACACACATTCATACTCACATTTTGAAGTTGAAAAAAAACTGACTGTTTAATCAAATATATATTTGGCATGTCTACACTCAATGTCCTTGTTTCCCATTTGGTTGAAATACGGCAATATAATATATTTGCAATAAGCTAATATAGCTCCAATCGATTTATTAGTCTGGCTCTCTACTATAATTTATGCGGCTGCATAAAACATATTGAAAATGGAAACAGTGCATGAAGAAGGACCATATGTGACCTTGCATTTACTGTTGCTCTCCCTCATCCCTGAGGAAATGCTGCATGTAATTGTTCCTGCAACCACAATAGTCACTCATTTCTTCTTTGTGCTTTTCACTTTTCACTTTGTGGTAACACCAACTTCAACTGTTCATACGAAAAGTTAATCAGGTTAAGATTAAGATAGCAGAATATCAGTGGCGGGCCGTGGATACCTATGTTAGCTGTTTAGTTAGTTAGTCAGGTGATCGCGGCGCCCCAGCCCACCACACACACTCCCATCCTCCCCCTAAACCTACTCCTGGTCCTCGCCTTTATGTATGCAGAGTTACTTCATTCAAAAGACAAACTTCATTGACGAGCTGCACAGCTGCACTCGCTCAGAACACGGGACTAAACCACGCATATAATCAGATTTGTCAGTAGGGTTTGCCTGCGTAGATCAAAAGAGGTTTCCAGTGTGTACATGAAGAGTGGATTGACATCTTTAAAACAGATTCGGCCAAGCCAAATATTAGTAGTTGCTTTGATGTGCAAAGGTTGGCAATTGTGATCGTCTTAAGAGCATGAGATACAGCATCTTTGTGAAACCAGTTTTTACCTGGGCCAAAACGTACAACGTTTTTTGACATGTTTGTTTGTTTAATAGGTAAAACCAATTTTACATATTACATTTGAACATTTTGGGGAAAATACGTGCTGGAAACTACCCTTTCCTTCACATGCAGAAAATGATGATTGTCATAACTTTATAAAAAAAAGTCACAGAGCAAACATCTTTTACTGAAACATTGAAAGGTGGACATTCCTCTTAAAGATCGCTCTCGGTTCAAAGTGATGCCGAAACATTATGTTGCCAAAAACCATGGCCTCATGATAACAGGACTAGTTCATTTATCAGAAAGTAACTACCAGTCACATGGAGCAAGGTACTACTTTGTATAACGTTTGTAAAGTACTGTCCTTAGGAGTTCATCTTTTTACCATACTTCATATTTTCATATTTCAATGCTCTAGGTTATGAAATGCAATTTATTTTTCCTTCCTATCCTGCTATCCATTCCTCATACTAAGTCTCTGTATTATGGGCTGGAGCAGCATCATGAGGGGAATATACAGACCCTCCGGGCCAGGGAAAAGGCTTTCTGTCTGCTTCCAGTATGTGGGATATCCTTTCTGAGTGTGCATTTCCTTAGCTGGCAAAAATACAAAAGTGTACAGTTTCTACTAATCTTGGACAGCACCCATCTACGTTGCCTGATTTGCTCTGAAATCTTTTATTTATTTAATTTGTAGTTAGCTGCTGAAAATGAACACAACATGAATCAGTGAGCAAAAGGGATGAAGGGAATAGTTACGTGGCTGTTTATTTGCTGTGGTGCTGATATGTCCAACCTCACGTCGACAGTATCTGATAACGTTGATTGAGGGTCCCACATTCATCACACTAGACACGTGTGTGATGCGTTCTAACTGGTGGGCACATTAGACTTCTGTCCTCGGGACATGTTTGGTTTATCACCGTGAGCAGAGAGTCCAATGCACCTCACAGTAAGTTGAAAGTTGAGTCTCTCTTCTCTCCGTCTTCCAGTACGCTCACTCACAAGTGGCATCAGAGAGTTACATGACCCGCAACAAATGTCTCCTGCTGGTTACAGTATGCAACTTATCCACTCCGCCATCCGGACACCCGTAACCCTGCAGCTATTGTGTTAACTTGTTCCCTCATGCTCACAAAAGCGGTACAATATCAGACCTGTGTGAAACAGGTCAACGACAGGGTGACAAACTCAGCTCAGTTAAGACTGTTATCTGATCGACAAGAATGGCAAACAGGTATTTCCTGGATGCACACTTTCCTCTGAAAGGAGTATTTGGGTGCCGTCTGTTCCACATATGTGCGAACACTTTTCTGAATCAGTGAGGCCTTTAATGAAGTAGATTATGTCAATGCTGTAAGGTTTGAATGCACAACTAAATATTGGCACATTAGGTGTACAACTGCCACAAGGCATTTAGTTGAGAAGCCAACACCCAACTCTAAAAGTTTGTCATGAATGTGTTGATGTGCCCAGAGGGCTTGTAATGCGATGAGCACATTTTGCATGGAGCCTTTAACGGCATCTAACCAGGGAAAAGGAGAACGGGGATACTGGTGGTGATTAGGTGTTAGCAGAAATTATGTCAAATATGAATGATAGCTTGATTTTATAATTTGGCTGCTTTCAACTAAGTCAGGAGAAAGAAACCCCCTGGTTTGCCATAAAATCAATACATTTTGAGTTTCCAGTTCAGAAAGTTGTAGTTATTATGTGTAATATCCACAGGGCACTGTATTTTTTTTTACCAGTCTTAAAAAAAGATGGAAATCCAATTCACAAAAGCTTTCTACAGTTACTGCCTCAGGTCAATGTTCCACTTATAAACTAAAAACTGCATCCAGTATGTCCCATATCCTGAAGAGCATATTTCACATCACTCTCTTTGTCCTGCTTTACCAGAACTTGTAATGCTGGACGACTAATTTAGTCTGCTATAAGTGCTGCAAAGTACACTTTTTTTTAGTCTAACTGAAATCACATAATGTCCTTTTTCTGTCAAAAATGACGGCAAAGTGCTCCTTTTACAGTCCGCTGCAGGAGTGGTGAGTAGTTGTATGTGTCTGATCCATCAAAGTTGGCATATTAATCCATGTTTTTGGAACTGTAGCTATTAAACTGTTTTTGTTAGCAATGGTATTATTGTTTAGCGCCATCATTAGGTTGATATGTTTCTGTTTTTAGTGGAATATTTCAACAAATATTGGATGTGGTGGCATTCAATTTAATACGTGGACATTTTGACATCCATGCCCCACTCGGGATGAATTATAATAACTTTAGTGATCCCATAACCTTTCATCTAGCGCCATCATCAGCTCAAAAATGTCACTGGCTCGTCAATTGTTTGATCTCCTTATCTGTACTTTGAGTCAAGAGCTAATTAGAAAATGTACTTTTAAGATGGTGAACCCAGTAAACATTTCACCTGCATTGTTATATACAGTACATGCGATATATCGATGAGCGTTTCTCAACAGCGCCGCAAGCATGAATAACAAGAACCCCGCAGCCATTTGTACGCCATGCAGCCACACCCTGAGCAGGCCCTGCACAGTTATGAGAACAAGACACAGATTGAAAAATGAGAGAATTTCTCTGAAAGAGTTCCCTGGTGCGCCTCATCATTTACCTCGCACCATTTGCATTTAATTGGCTGCAGCTGTTTTTTCACTCTCGGCAGACGATAGGTGCCTCTCGCTTGATGAATTTGTGTGAACTTTCTTTGTGTGCTGTTTGCATTGTGCTGCTTTAACAAGCTCAGCCTGAAACCTCCATACATCTTTCACATTTATTTATTTTTTTACATCAAAGTTTTTGTGCATCTGCATTCTGCTTTCTCCTCACACGTGTAAACAGACTAACCAACACAGACACATGCAAACTGTACCTGACTACTGGCAAATGTAACAGAGAAGGGCCACCTGGTCCCTGTGTGTTCCAAAGAGCTTTACTTTTAGGGCGAGCCGCACTACTTAGTTAAACAAAAGGGCCTCCGTGTTAGTCCTCTAGATAAACACACTTTCCTGAGAAAACACGGACACGGTTACACTTTAACCTGTGCAGGGAGGCCACAGCTACATCCTCCTGGACAGTTTAGGTCAGACTGGGCTATAGTTCAGACCCGCAGCGAGAATCATGCGCTGCACGTGAAACCATGCAGGCCTGTCAAACAATGGAGCCTTTGACAGCCATGCCCCCCTCCCTAGTCCTCAGTACAGTCAGAGCACTGTCTCTCTAGGGCTTGGGTGTCACTCCCCATCTCTGTTGCTGACCAGCTGGCTCGTAGGCTCTGGGATGTGAGAGCGGCAGCACAGAGGAGCTACAGTCAAAGTTCAGCCCAGATTAGCCCGGCAGAGAGGCCAGCAGCATCTCAGCTCGGCCAAGTCCAAGCTATTCCTGCATACATAGCCTGACCATGAGCTACGCTACCTGAGAGGAGGTTGAACTGGTCCTTTTTAGTCTGACCCACTGCAGATGATCTCACCTCAGGTCTGACCCCTCTGTCCTGCTCAAAGATGCTTTTCACATTCCAATTTTGGATGCTCTGTTGGAGCTGGAAAAGGACTGTTTGCGCACACAAAATAGGGCAGCGAGCCAACAGTCATGATTTGATAATAGAGTACATTTACATGCCCCTTCAGAAAATGTATATCAACATAATTAAACATAAGCAGCTACAGAGAGGTTTTGTTTGACTAGTAAAACATATGTTTTACGCTTTGTATTTGCATATACTTGACCCTGTTGACAAGGTCTCAGCTGACAGGCGAGGCATTAAAAAACTGCTCTGTGTGCATTACAGGTGCTGTCTGCTATATTTTAGTTGCATCAAGTTCATACAGTGCAAGCATGCGTTTCCCCAGTATCTCTGTACATGTCAAATGAAAAGAGGAAGCATACAGTATATTGCGGTGCCTATATTACTAGACCAACAAAGAGTTGGCTGTACGTTGAGACGAAGATGCTGTTTCTTTGTTCAGAGTCTCCTGCCTCACCGCTGTGACTGTTGGGATCCATGTACAGTTAGAAGGAGTGTTTTAAATGGAGCAAAAAGCCTGAACACTTTTCAACTTTTGAAACAATGGTTCTTATCTCCTCGGTGGAGGATGAACATAAATACAACCAACGACTGTTATCTGATGGTGTAGTTATGCAGAGCTGCCACCTCCCCCCCCGCGGCACAGCGGCAGTCGTGTAAACAGACAGCGTTCTGGAGGAATGCTGGACTCTACGACCTCACGCCCCGAGTGCTGTTGCAGAGCATTGAGTTCAACTGAACAGCCCGCCCCACGCTGCGTCGCTCCAAAGCCCCGCCTCACCCTACCCCAGCCGGAGGCCCCACAGGGTGGAAAAAAACACACCTCTTTCACCCAACACCACAACCCCTCACGCACACGCACGTACACAAACATGAACAGACAGTTCATAAGTGCTCAACTTCTCCCTTTCTTAACGCCCCAGCTGTCACAGCAGCAAGTCCTTGTAGTCCTGACAGCTTTTCGCTTTCAACATTTGAAGATTTCGTCAAAGTCAATTTTACGTTCGTCTTCCTCGTCATTCAGATCTTATTTTCTGTGCAGAAAATATTTTACAGTGAAAACAGAGAAGTTTAGTCTGGCATAACAGACTTTTACTCCTATCCATTGTTTTCTCTCATCAGTCAGTGGTTGCCATTGGTTTTCCTCTGGATGTGCTGATTGTGGTTTAAAAACAAAAACACGTTTTTTAAAATACATTTTAATCCTCGAGGGGAAAGGTC
The DNA here is from genome assembly GCF_023055335.1 of Clinocottus analis. Classification (NCBI taxonomy): domain Eukaryota; kingdom Metazoa; phylum Chordata; class Actinopteri; order Perciformes; family Cottidae; genus Clinocottus; species Clinocottus analis. The sequence continues at coordinate 9,142,634 of NW_027176207.1, read as the reverse complement.
AGTGCTTGTTTTCTGAGAAATTAATCTCTGTCACTGCTTGGAATAAACTTTCACTTGATGCAGTCTGCGAGAGGTGTAGTGTCAAGCAGACACTGCCCTCTGCTGGAGTGAAGATAGAGAAGAAGCGGCAGGTCAAAATGGATGGATACCCTAAAATGTTGGTTTGTGAAGTCACACAGAACCACATTTTACACCAAGAAGCAGCCAATAGGCAGAGACATGAAAAGATTGACACGCATACTTGCCAGCTGTAACCCCATCCACATCTCATGAATAAATCAAGTATGCCATCAGATGGATTTAAAACAGCATGGATTTGAGTTGCGGCAACTCACCTGTCATGGATTATTAATCTTAAATGGATTTTATCATTGATTGCAGTGAAACACTGATGATCATCACTTTGCTGCACCTCCTCACACAAGGGGCCTCACACGTGTGTGCATTGCTCGTGTACACAGTGAGATGTGATGAGGCACACACACACACACACACACATGCTCAGACACACATGCACACACAGACACACAATCACGGTTCGCCGTTGTCTGAGGAAAAGAGGAGCTGTCTGGTGCCATAGCAACCAATGCGGACATCCCACCCTCCTCAAGCAAGAGCGACAAAAAACAGAAGTGGCAATGACAGATTGACACAACCCTAATGAGATCCTAGAGACAGAGATGAACTGAGTCTGTCTGTCTGTCTGCCTGTCTGTCTGTCTGCCTGTCTGACTTGTCTGCCTGTCTGCCTGTCTGTCTGTCTGTCTGTCTATTTGTACGTCTGGCAGTTTGGCACAGTGAGACTAAATGGGGAAGTGGGAGCATCAAAGTGTGGCAATGTGGCGACATCAGGGAATATGAGAAAACAAAATGTAAGAAACAGAATTGCAGAGTGTGGGTGAGGAAACGGGAGAACACAAGCTGATGGGGTAGAGGGGAAATCAAACGAGGCAAGAAGAAAAAGACTGAGACTACTCTCTTGAGCATGTCTGTCTGTTGTGAGCACAGTGCCACAGCCTGAAAACACAGACACTGCCACAGTCTGCATCAGCCTACTTTCCACCAGTGTGACTCCAGTTTGAACTGCAATCTCATATGTAATAGTATTATTCTGGCCCATATACCAGGTTACATCACACTTCAAGCCAAATCCTGACCTCAATCTGCAAAACAGCCACTCTTGCTCCGACAAAAAAAAGGATACATTGAGCACCAGATCGGAAAAAAAAAACGTCAGTCGTCACGGCATTGTTGTGAGGCAACACATGATGTTCATCCATGTTTCTCTCTTCTGTAGATGGAGACCTCTGCCGTGGGTGGAAAGCAGAGACCATGTTCCCACCGGTGAGTTGAGTCTCACTTCCTGGGCTGACCTGCAGGTGGAGGTCAAACCCACTGCTGTGTGCTCTGCACACAATACTACTACGAGCATCAACACCACAAAATAATCCCCACTCCCATTTCACCATCCCTATCTGCCAAGTTTGGTGTGATGTGACAACGCGACAGACTGTTGAGGCCACTTCTGTGTGAGTGAGAATCTGTCGGTGTGTTATTGTTTTTGTCTGTGTGCTGTCTGTGCTATTTATGTCAATTGCCGTATGGCAGAGGACCACATGAAGTGACTCACAGCGCCGACGTGACCTGATTTTTTTGGATTTTTTTAACCAAAGTGTCACTGAGAGGTCTTTGTGTGATGCCAGCCTGCTTCGCCAATACTGTCGGGCTTTGATATACTGCCCTGAAGTGAGCTTGGAGCTTGCGAGTGATCTGTTCAGTCAGCAAGGGTTGAATGAGACTTGAAAGAGGCCATGACTTTGACTGAGATGAAAAAAAGTGGATTATAGATTTCAGTTGACATGTCTCTTGTCTCATTATGTAGTCGTGCGACCTCCAGTCAGTTATCACCATAAGGCAAATAACCCCCAATGTAAGCCCTTTTTTAGAAATCCTTTTTTTCCTTAAATACTTTATCCTCAAATGACCTAATTTCACCATTTTTTTTTTTTTTTTTGCTACTTTCTGGGATGAATTCACTTGATACAGTTGAATGTATCACTCAGGGTAAATACAGCGCTGCGAGAACTAAGCACAAGTGTATTTTCCCTCCAATGGATCCCTGCAGTCGTCCCTCTTTGAATGGAAACAAATCAAGGGTAGTGACAAGCGGCCCATGCTGGTGCTCTGTTACCTGGGATGGCCCTGAGTGCCTCCTCCTCCTCTTTTTAGAGCGCAGCCCCACCTGATGCACACATCTGCTTGCCCACTCATCTACGCCTTGGCTCTGGGAGGTGGGTGGTTGGCGGGGGTGGAGTGGGGTTGGAGCACCAGCCAATAACACTCCTTATCCTGACAACATTCAAGTGACTTGACACATGTTTTCAACCAATCGCAGAGCACTGCAGCAAAGAAAGCAGCAGTAGTAAAAAAGAAAAAAGAGAAGAGTAAATACAGTGATAATTTATTCAAAGGGGGCATCTTTGCTGTGCTGTACTTCTGCACAAGTCACAGCGTTCTCTATACATGACGAGATGTCAAAATGAAGAAGAATAGGAATGCCGTGCTGCTATCAACAAATTCATATCATTTGGATAGTTGTGATAGAATTATCCATAGTTAAAACCATATTTTGATATATTTACATGCAGATGTGTTACATTCATGATGTTGTACTATATCTTGTAAATTACACACTGTAAGTAGAATTAGGCTCCTAATCAGCAGCATTTATCTCACCTCCTCCTGATCACACTATCCCTCTTGAAAACAATAGCTAATTGGATGGCTCACCTCGTTGCCTTCACATGTCATATTCTTCTGTTCACTGTTGAGAAAAGCTGAAGGAAGACAAATACGAGAAGGGATTTTTGTTCTCTGTCTGAATACCAGATATATTATCCCTCACTCATTCACTTCCAAATTTCCATCTCATTTGAATTCGACTTTAGATTGCCCCTTACCTCACCTTGACCTGAAACAGAATCATATTATTATGGTGAGCATAATAGATACGTATGACAGCCATTCATTCTTACAAGGTCAAAGTTCATTGAGGGGAGAAGGAGAGTTTTGTCAGGGATATCGTGAAAGGGGGTAGATGTCTTCATGCTGTACAATTGAGCCGTACAAGTTAATTTATCTCATTTGGTACATATTGTCATGGCCTCATGTGGAGAGCTTTGTTGTTACCGCACTGCACTCAAATCTCAGCACATCTGTTAATACTCAAAGGTACCGACGCGGAATGTGGCTTGTTAGCTTCAATGTCTGTCAAGTCAGTCGGAAAGAAAAGCCTTTCGGAAAATATGTCATATTTACACCACAGATAACCCCACAGATTTGATGGCCCAAGTGGATACTGAAGCTTCTGGGTCTTTTTGAGAAATGCTAAAGAAGAATGAAATACTGAATTTCCACTCACAGGCAAATTCACAAAGAATGGATTTTGGCGGCTGATAGCACCGCAAATCACTTGCAACCACTTGTCTCAAGGTTGGAATTTACAAAAGATACTGCGGTAATGATATTACAGTGCAAAAAAAGCCATACAGTTTTGCATCTGGTTGCAATTTACCATGTGACAAAGTATAAATGTTGCCTTCGCGCCAAGAACACAGTAGGCAGTACAAACAATGGCAGACGAAAAAAAGAAAAATTCAGACGGCAAGCTACAGGTCCTGACCGATGAGGTGTGAGACTCCAGGAGAGCGATCTAAACGTGACGGAAAGAAAATGTATTTTGGTAACGTTCCTCTTGAATGTGCTTCAGTTACCACCAACTCTCTGAAGACAATAAGAATTTCACTGTAACGAAGTGTCGATATTAACGCTGATCTTTGTGAATTGGAAAGGTTTGTGCAATGAGGCTCATTTGCATAATGGAAAGGTTTGCCTGCATGCATATTCCCTCATTTAAATATGTGCAAAAAGTACAGGCGCACAATCCTTTTGTTAATTCGCCCCTCAATGTTTAAAATGTGAGATTACTTCCACAATTATGTGACAACAATTATATTATGCACTTTGACATGGCAGGGATTTATTTTTGGTATACTGTTTGTTTTAGATATTTCCAAAACCTGGTAAAAGATTTTAATATATTTTGGTTTAAAGTTCAGGATCAAAAAACAATTATTTGTCATTTGGATCAAGATTAGGGTGCATGTTAGTTTTAATAAATGTATTAACATGGAAAGAAATGGCATTTCATTTTTTTCTCCCTATTTTCTAATGAACGACAAATGAAAACAGGGAGATGTATTGACGATTATCTCACACAAGTTTCATCTTTACGCCAATCTTTCTTCATCTTCCTCCACACAGATTAAACATTTCTAAACATTTTTGTCTAATTGAAAATATAATCATTTAATTGTGCAGACTTATATGTTCTCTCTGAGAGCGTTCTGCTTTTTGCAATAAATTATTATGTCAAGCAGCATAAGCACCTTTTAATCTATAAAAAACAATGTTCCCCTTATGCAAGACGCCAAAATATAAGAGAATCCACTGGACTGTTTATTGAAGTCTTCAGTTGAGAACAGAAGAAGCCAGTTGGATTACCAGCATGCTGAAACCTTCCTCAACCTCTTTGTAGTGTCACTGGGTTGTTGGGAAGTAATCCTGAGGTCCAGACGAGCCGGTTTCTTTGAGGTCGGGTCCAATGAAACGGCTGAACTTGGTGTGTATTTGCAATGAAAGTGGAAAAATAAACTCACTTGTGTGTGAAGAATTTAAAAGGGAAAGTGAGTCCGTTGTGAAGCTGGTGTTATTAAGCCGATTACATACTTGCATTGTGTTTTGAGGTGAAGGTAATACCAAATATAATAAAATGGCAAAAACACATGGTAGAAAAGTCCATATGTCAATGTAATTATTATCGTTTCTGTCTATGCCAAACAATAGGGATTAATCGTTCCTCACAGTTATGTACGTCTGCAAACCATTTCCCAGATCTTATATGCATAGTAACTACTTTTATTTTTGTTTGTTTTTTGTTGGCATCAAGGACTTATTTTGTATTTTAGTAAAAACAAGACTATACAACGGCTTTTTAATAATGAGTGTCGTTATATCTTACAATTAAAATGCATGCGTTCTTTATGGTGGGGCGTACAAAAAGTTACAATGCAGTCTCTCTTCCATCATGTGGTAACGTTTTATGACGTGTGAAGACAAATAGTCGCCCACTTGTATACTGTACACATTTAAAAGCAACAAAACATATGTGTATGGTTTTACAATACAGTGATATCATTCAGTTTTGCGCGTTATTTGGCAAATGACCTTCAGCCTTATAAACATGCGTCATGATACTCTTTACCCTGTCTGGGTTAGATTCTGTGATATTATGTTATTATTATTTTTCCAATCATAACGGCTGCGGGGATGGCAGTCACATAACTGAGATTCTTACTTTTTTTCTATGGGGTATGACAGGAATGTGTCTGGATCCCCCCCACGCCCCCAACTGACCTGAAACAAACAAAGAAGAAAACCCATGCCATTGTTCCTTCTCAACAAAGTTAAACGGAAGAAGCCACTGATAATCAGACCATTACATTTCATCTCACTGTTTGAGTCACCGACGTGATTGGCGATGTCGCCAGCGAGTCAGTGGTCTGAAACAAAGCTAACGGAAACCATTGTTTGGGGGATGAAAAACAGTATGTGGATGTAAAACTAGATATTGCCGCAGATTTGCCATGATAATCTTAACTGTAAGTATCTCACTGATCCGTGGTATTCTGACTGAAACTGAATTATGACGTTGCTTAAAGTATGCATTTTCCCTCTGGCCATGAAGGTCGCATTACAGTTTAGTGAATTCCTGAATGAATGTCTTTGTTTCAAGAAGTTTATGAAAACACCGTATCAGTGTTGAGCTACTGATGAAAAATTCAGATGCCTCTTGATTTTTTTTATTTATTTAATACTGCTTGCTCTGCGGCTGAGTCTGGCTGCGTCATTATGCAGGTCAGTGTGTAACGAGGCTTCCAGGGATGTGATTGGTTGACGTGTCGGCGCTGACGAGAGACACTGCAGACCGACGTCCCTCTGCCCACTGTCTGTATCCGCCTCACAGCTACAGTTCCTGCCTCGCTACGTAATGTGTGAGAGATATGGAACCCAATTGTGTGTGTGTGTGTGTGTGTGTGTGTGTGCGTGCGTGTGTGTGTCTGCCTGCTTGCACTGGAAAGGCTGAGGGGCAGCACGCTGTATATAGTCTTGGTTGGATCTGAGGATCTTACAACCTCGCCACTGCACAAGACTACGACAAAGAGATATGGTACCCAATTGTGTGTGTGTGTGTGTGTGTGCGTGTGCGTGCGTGTGTGCGTGCGTGCGTGTGGTCAATCGAGGAAATGATTCAGATTTTTGCTGGTGGAAATGTGGTTGAATGACCAGTTTGTTTCATGTGTTCACCACAAGTGAAAGTGCAAATGAGTCACTAGACAAACACAGACACAATAGTACAGGAAACCACTACACACCCTCGTGCGTTGAACACGCACACACTTGTGTTACATGATTGCAAAATTTAGGATTTTTGCTCGCTCATAATGGCTTTCCACTATTCTGAATCATATGTCTTGGGTGGTATTGGAAAGACACACCCAACAATGTTCTCAGATGTATTGCTTTTGAGAAGAGAGCGTTTTTTCGACATAGAGACACGTGGTGTTGAGTCATCTGAACTACTGACCCACAGTCCAGGAAGAATAGATTGACACACATCCTTCTCGAAGGGTAACTGTGAATGAAGGGAAATATTTCCAGTACAATATGTATTTGTAGAATTTGTAAACCCCTCTGCTTTACTAGTTTTTCAGTTGTTTCTTGTTTTGCTTTGATACAAAGTTGATACAAACATTTCCTGTTATCTCAATATAAGCCACCATTTGTTATATACTTTTTTTGTACTAATGGTGTCAATCTGGGGTGGAGAGAGAGGTATGTTATTAATTTTCTCAGAAAAGAGCCTTTCTGACTCTTTTTGTATTTTAGTGAAAACGAGACTATACACTATGGGCCTCGTCCTCATCACATAATTGATAGAAAGGAGCGCTTATCCATTAAAGCTTACAGACACATGCTGAAATTGGGTGGAATACGGTGCAAACTTTTCTACCAAGTCAGTAACTGTTAGTTAGCGCCAAGTTATTTTTCATACTTCAGTATATCTTCAGTAGTGGCAATGTTTTAAAAAAAATCTTTTTACAGTCCAAACGCTTGCACAGGATGACTTTCACAAAGTGCAGATTCTGCAGTGTGTGCTCTTGTGGAAGATTGGAGTCTGCTTTGAGCTAAACCAAATGGCCCTTAGCTTTGTTAAACCAATTATAAATCAAATCAAATCTCCTTATCCAATGTTTGTAAACATTACAAAAGCAAATTAGCCAAAGAATTACATTAAGACAGATTTAGAACTCCATAATTTCCCCACACACCAAAGAAAACGGTCAACCAGAGGAGAAAAATCAACTACATGCCACGAATCGCAATGAGAAATGACAAAGGAGACTCTGGCTGATGTCATACCGTGTCTGGAGGTGCTGGAGCAGCAATCTGAGAGCCGTCTCCCCCAAACGCACCTGTTTAAATGACATCAAAGCTTGATAAGCCTCTTCTCTGCTTCACCTTGATAATGGGTATAGATTCAGGGGGAAATTACCTTTACTGCACCTTATTAAGGAGAGAAAAGAAGCTCAGACGTTTCTTCATTTTTAGAATTATAAACAAAAGAGGAGACGCTATTAATTGTTAAATAAACAATGCCAGTCAGGAATGATTCAGAATCTGCCACGGATGTTTATCATGACGCAGGTCGCTCAGTCACATCTTGAGCTGTTCATCTTTCAGTCGGTGAGCTGTTGTAGCCTAAGAAAGGCTAATTGCAAAAGTGAATTGTTTGTTGCACCAGACTGCACTGACTCTGAATCTCATTCTTCCGGACTCATTTACTACCGTCTCATCGGTTCGGCGCACCGGCTGTCCTATTCCACTTCTACAGCAGACATGTGTAACAGTCTGGTAATGTCTGTGTAATGTTTGGCATTTTCCAACCCAAAGTGCTCCGCTGGTTGTTTATTAAAATAACTCAGTGACGCGGCTTCCAAGAGAGTGATGTCCAAAATGTAAAAGAGTAACTTGTTGGAGGTGAAAGGCGCTACCGCAGACGGTCGGCACGACAAGGAAGCAGTGTCTGTGACATCACCCACACGTTTCTGAGAGGGAGGCCTTTTCGAGCCCAGATTTGGGTTTGCCGATCCAAATGTGGGCAGAGGGGCGGCAGCCCGCTGTGAGGAGCACGAGTAAATTCACACGACTGGCTGTGAGAGGCTGCGAGGTCTGCCATTCAAGTCTCTCTCAAGCCCTGCCCTGGTTATGTTTACTTTTGGTCCCTGATAGTCATCTGCCTCTTCTTGTACTTGACTCTTTTTTTGCCTAACTTTCATAGATTGGATAGTGTCATAATGGGATAATTGACTATATTCATAATACATGTGGAGAGAGTTCCTGTTAGCCTGTTGGTGGTATGGTTTGGATTCAACCTCTGTTCTTCTACTCCATGAACAAACAAACCGGATCAGAAATGCATACATAGCTGATACCAATCCAGTGAAAACCAATTCCTCCTCAATACTACTTAGTATGTCACATTTGATGGAAACTATTCGTGACTCAATCTTGCTCTGTATTTTTGAAGAAAGTCTTTCTTCGAGTAAAGTTTTCCTGCAGCAGCATTATGTGACCGTTTGAAATGTTGCAGCTTCCTGCTCTCCTATTGGTTTAATTTCTGCTTGGGTTCTTCACCTGTGTCCATCATTTGTGTCCCTCTCGTTTACTTCATAATTTTTCAATCCCATAATACTATAACTCAACATCCTAATTGCAATTGCAATGGATAATGATGGTGTTGATATTTTGTTGTCTTTGTTTTGGTATTTCATGTTCAGCAGTGGCCCAAATTTCGCTTAATC